>NW_022900929.1:54345543-54363785 GCF_012274545.1 Fukomys damarensis | reverse complement strand
CAAAACTCAAAAATACAACCCCTGGAACAAAAAAAAAAAAAAAAAAAGTCTCTTGATCACTTAGTAAAACAAAAAAATTTTTTTTTTTACTGGGGATTGAACTCGGGACCTTGTACTTGTGAGGCAGCCAGTGGAACCACTGAGCTAAATCCCTAGCCCTGATCACAGTTTTAATTGGTTGCATTCCTTAAATAAAGTGAGCTTGGAAATACTTTTTTTTTGTTGTTTTTTTTGAGACAGTGTCTCACTATGTAGTTGAGACTGACCTGGAACTCACTAGTCCAGGCTGGTCTTGAACTCATAGCAATCCTCCTGCCTCAGCCTCCTGAGTGCTGGGATGACAGGTGTGAGCCACCACCCCCGGCCATAAACTGGAGGTTTCTGTGTAAATTCATTTAGTGAGACAGTTCTAAAATTTTCTTGCACTGTCTTATCTCAAGGTTTTAGTGAATTTCATTATTGTCCTCATAGAATAAGATGCGTAAGTATTTCATCAAGTTCTGTGGGAGTGTTTATAAAAGATTGAAGTTAGCTGTCGCAACCATCTGTCTGTAAATAGTAGTTGGTTTTTTGTGGAGGGGAAAACTTTCGTTTCAAATTATATATTTAATTTCTTTGGTTGTTTTTTCTTTTAGTTTGTTTTTTGTTTTTTTGGTACTGGGTATCAAACTCGGGTCCTTGTACCTGCAAGGCAGGCGACGGAACCACTGAGCTAAATCCCCAGCCCTAGTTTACAAATTTCATTTCATGTCCGTGATTTGTATATAAAGCAAGTATTTGGGGGAGTAAAAAACAAATATAGGGAAGGGACAGTTTCCACCGAAGTGTATAATTTAGTGGAAATGCTTAGAACCATAGCCAGTATTGTATACAAAACATTTTTAAGAGGTTTACTGGTATTAAAATATGTATCTATGGAAAGCGAAAGGTTTATTTACAGTGTTATATTAATATTGTACCCCCTGATGCTAAATGCTGAATATATGAAACACTTCATGTGTTCGTGGGAACATGCCATGTTCCCAACACTTCATAATCCTGTAATCTTCAAAGTGATGTGTGTTCATTCAGTCAGTACGCTTATGTGTAGAAAGCACTGTGTGAGAGGCAATTTGAATAACGGAGGCATGATTTAAACATAGTTTCTGTCTTCTAGGAGTAAGGAAATAGATGGCAAGAAAAGTGGAAAAGAAGTATCAGTAAAGGGCTGCAGAGAACGCTCAGGGAACAGTTATTACGCCCTGGAATTTGGAAGGGCTTCACAGTAGAGTGACACTTGAGCAAGACTTGTAAAAGTGAATAACATGTAATGGTTGAGATGGGGAGGGCATCTCAGAAAGAGATCAGCGAAAATCAAAGTGCAGAAGTATGAAAATGAATGCTTTGGGAAAGCTAAGCAGACTGGTGTGGCTGGAGCTGGGAATCGAAAAAGGATAGAAGGAGATGACACTAAGAAGCTGAGATACAGCCAGTATATGGAGGGTCTTCAATGCCTCACGAAACCTAATTCTATTCAGGTGACAGGAGGGTGCCAGTGGATAATCAAGAGGATGAGAAAAAAAATTAGAGACTATATACTTTATCAAATATACAGCTTCTGAGATTAATAACTGGCTAAGGAGTATTCAAGTAGGGTGGAAAGAATGGGTTGCTAAATTAGGGTACCAAGAGATATAGGGGCAAAAGGAAATGCTGTGTGGGTGTGTATTGATGCACTTCAACTAGCCAACTCCAATCTGCTGTTTCTCAAAGTAACTATTTCTGCTCTTTGATTGAATCGTTTCTCTATTGTGTACCTTCAGTGTTCTCTGTACTTTTTCTTTGTACCCCATAGTAGATTTTATATATATATACTGTATACTTACTTGCATGTGATGAGTGTGAATGGCATCCATTGGTCTGCCATATTTCTGTAGATTACCCACTGTACCTGGCCCAGAGGAGGGACTAAACTATGCAACAAGTCAGTGAATGAATGAATGAATGAATGAAATGTTGGAATGGGCACACTGGGTTGAAGGATGACAAGACATAATACTTGTTTTTAATTTTTTTTTTTTTTTTGGCTTTGGAGGTTCCTCTTCACATACACTCTTCATATTGGTTATCCAAATGAATTTTGTTTTGGCAGATTTATATATATATGCATGTAATATACTTTAATTACTTGCACCTCCCTAGTCCCCACATTCCCCCAGTTTCACATATTTTTGGGGGGTTCAATGTGTGTAATATATTTTGCTCATATCTGTCCCCTCTGTCCCCCATAATACACCCTGCATCTCTTTTTCCCTTCATCTTGTGTAGTAAATAATGTCCCTTCTGCTTTCTTGTCATCATTTTTTTTTTTTTTGTACCAGGGATCAAACTCGAGACCTTGCTCTTGCAAGGCAAGCACAGCCTCACAGATCTAAATCCCTGGCCCATTTTTTGGATTTTTTGAGACAGGGTCTTGCTTTGTAGTTTAGGATGACCCTGAACTTACTATGTAGCCCAGGCTGGCCTCGAACTCATGGCAGTCCTCCTGCCTTGGCCTCCTGAAGGCCGGGATTACAGGTGTGCATCATCACACCTGGCTCTTGTCATCTTTTTTAGATTCCACATATTAAGGAGAATATGTGCTATTTGTCTTTCTGAATCTGGTTTATTTTGTTCAATATATATCCATCTATTTTCTTCAAAATGGAAAATTTCATTCTTCTTTATGGCTGAATAATATCCAGTTTGTGTGTGTGTGTGTGTGTGTGTGTGTGTGTGTGTTCACGTACGTATGTACGTACATACGTACATATAGCATTTTCTTTATGCGTTCATCTGTGCTGGATATCTGCAGTGGTCTCATATCTCTGCTATTATTACAAGTTGTGCTATAGTTAACATAGGTATATGGGTAACCCTATAGTATGCTGACTTCAATTGCTTTGGAATATACCAAGGACTGGTACAGTTGGATCAGATGGTAGCTCTATGTTTAATATTTTGAGGAATGTTCATACTGACTTATAGCATAGCTGTACTAATTTACATTCCCACCAGTAGTGCTGATTCCCTTTTCCCCATATTCTCACCAGCATTTTTATTTTTTGGTATTCTTGGTAATAGCTATTCTGAATGAAGTGATATTGAATGTCAGTGTAGACCTGATTTGTATTGCCATAGTGGCTAAAGATGTTGAACCTTTTTTCATATACTAATTGGCCATTTGCACTTCTTTATTTGAGAAATATCTGTTTAATCATTTGCCCAATTATTGATTGAATGTTTTGTTTTGTTTGGTATTACATTTTTTGAGTTTTACTAAGTGTGGTAGCACAAACCTATAATCCCAGCTTTTGGGAGGCTGAGGCAAGAGGAATGACTATGAGTTCAAGTCCACCCTGCACCACATAGTGAGTTCAAGACCAGCATGAACTACATAGCAAGACCCTGTCTCAAAACAATATCCAGATGTATATATTACTTCTTTCTTTTCTGTTTTTTTTTTTCAGACTGAGAATTGAGCCCAACATCTTCATACTGAGCTATATTCCCTTTTAATTTTTATTTTGAGGCAGTCTTGCTGAGTTGCTAAGTTGCCTAGGCTCAAATTTGAGATCCTTTTGCCTCAACTTTCCAGAGTGCTGTTCGTATGGCTTCAAATGTTTACATTTTCTTTTATCATTTTCAAAGTTTCTGTTCTTATTCCTAGGTCTTTGATCCATTTTGAATTGACTTTCTGTGGATAAGAGATAGCGATATAGTTTAGTCTTTACACCAGTTTTTTCTTTCATTTTCCCAGCACCATTTGTTAAAGAGGCTATCTTTTCTCCAACATATATTTTGGTTTCTTTGGTAAGAATCAAGTGATAGTTACATAGCTTCGTTTCTGTATCCTGTATTCTATTCCATTGGTCTACCTGTTTGTTTTTGTGCCAGTGCCATGCGGTTTTTGTTGCTGTACATTTGTAGTATAATTTGAAAGTATGATGCCTCCAGTCTTGCTCTTTTTGCTTAGGATTGTTTTGACTGTTCTGAATCTTTTGTGTTTCCGTATGAATTTTAGGATTGTGTTTTCTAGTTATGTGAAGAATGTTATTGGCATTCTGATGGAGATTGCATTGAACCTGTAGATCACTTTGGGTAAGATGGCCATTTTAACAGTATTCTGCCAATCCATGAACAGGAAGAGTCTTTCCATCTTCTGGTATCTTCTTTAATTTCTCTCTTCAGTGTTCTGAAATTTTCATTGAAGACTTCTTCCATCTCCTTGATTAGATATTCTGTTTTATTTGAAGCTATTATAAATGCAATTGTTTTCCTGATTCTTGGGTAGTCCATTATTGATGCATAATAAAGCTTTTAATTTTTTTACTGTTATATAAGAATAAAACCAGGCCTTATTGCTATTGATTTTTTAAATGTTGATATTATATCATGCTACATTGCTAAATTCATATTTCGGCTCTAAAAGGTGTTTGATAGAGTCTTTAGGGTCTTCCAAGTATAAGATATCATCTATAAATGATACTTTGACTTCTTTTCCGATTTATATCCCTTTTATGCTTTCTCTTGCCTAATTGCTCTAGTTAAAATTTCAAAAACTGGCTGGGGATTTAGCTCAGTGGTTCCACCACCTACCTTGCAAGCGCAAGGTCCCAAGTTCAGTCCCCAGTACCAAAAAAAATAAAAATTCAAAACCTGTATTGAACAGGAGCAGGAACAGTGGATATCCTTGCCTTGTTCTTGATTTGAGAGGAATTGCTTTCAATTTTTCTCTATTTAGAATTATGTTGGCTGTGGGTTTCTTTTATGTTGCCCTTACTTTATTGAGGAATGATCGTTCAGTACCTAGTTTCTTGTGGGTTTCTTTTTATGTTTCTTTGTTTGTTTGTTTTGGTCCTGGTAATTGAACTCAGAACATTGCACTTGTGAGGCAGGCACGGTGCCACTGAGGTATATGCCCAGTGCAGTACCTAGTTTCTTTAGAACCTTTATCATGAAGGTATGTTAAATGTTGTTGAAAACTTTTTCTGTCATTTGATGGAGTCATGTGAGTTTTATCCTGGATTGTATTTATGAGGTTTATTGCAATTATCAATTTGCATATATTGAAATATCCTCTCATGCCTAGAATGGAACCAATTTGAAAGTATTGCTGAATTCAGTTTGTGAATATTAAGAATTTTTGCATCTTTGTTTATCAATGACATTGGTCTATAGTTTACTTTTTCATTGTTCTTTTGTCCTTGTCTAGTTTAAGTATCCAGATGATGTTAGCCTCATTGAATGAGTTTGGAAGCATTTGTTCCCTTCCTATTTCATAGAATAGTTTAAGAAGTATTGGTATTCTTTAAAAGTCTGATAAAATTCACCCATCTATCTGGTTCTTGGCCTTACTTTATTGGAAGACTTTTTTTTAATTATTGCTTCAATTTCATTACTTATAACTGATCTTTTTAGGTTATACCTATTCCCTTCATTCCGTTTTGGCAGGTCATACATGTTTAGAAATTTATCTATTTCTTCTAAATTCTCATTTATGAGAATATAGTTTTTTCAAAGCAATTGCTGATAATCCTGTACGTTTCTGTGGTATCTGTTGTAACATTCTCTTTTTCATCTCTGTGTTGATTTGGATCTTCTCTCTTTCTATTGGTTAGTTTAGCTAAGAATTTTTCAGTCTTGTTTATTTTGAGAAGTGGGGAGCTTTTTTTTTTGGCCCTGCTTGTCTGGACTTCTAAATGCCTCCTGGACATCTGTATCTTTCCCAACATTTGAGAAGTTTTCTGTTACTACTTTATTTGCACCTTTATGTTCATTAAAGAGATTGGCTTATAGTTTTCTTTTTTAGATGAGTCCTTGTCTGGTTTTGGAATCAAGGTAATGCTAGCTGCCAAGAATGACTTTGGCAGTACTCCTTCCCTTTCATTTTTATTAAAGAGTTTGAGGAGTGTTGATGTTAGGTCTTCCCCAAGGTTCTTGTAGAATTCAGTGGATTAGTTGGTACATTTTTTATTATCTATTATTTTTATTTTTATTACCTGTTATATTTATTGCCTATTATATTATTCAGGGTTTTTACATCTTCTTAGTTCAATCTTGGTGAGTCATATGTATCTAGGGTATATAGCTAATGTATTTGTCAGCTTGTTCAATATTTGTACATTGTCATATACTCCACATACTTAAGATGCACTTTTTTCTTTCGTTTTAAGGCTTTCTTCAATACTAAAATCATATGGAAATCCTTTGAAAACACCATCAGTAGTTTACAAACAAAGACTTTATGAACTATTGATTTTATTACCGCCTGAAACCTATGAAGGTATGTACTTCAGACTAAAATGTTTTATTATTTGTGACTAGTGTATAGTTAGTGCTTTGTTTCTAGGAGGTTTAGACAATCCAGTCTTCTGTGTTTAGAATTTTTATAAGTAAAATATATTTTTATAAAACCTACTTCTTTATTGCTTGCTTTCTTCTCTCCTCTGAGGAAAAAAAAAAAAAGTCCCTAATTCTATTTTGTGAGGGCACATGAGTCACAAACACTGATCTTAATTTTACTCTAGGGGTTTGCACAGAATGTATAATGTAAATCTGTTACAAATTTGGCTAGCCCTAATTTCCTTCTGGAGTGATCTATAGTAATCATTCATTACCAGTATTCTGTACATAACTCTGCCAAGAAAAAAAGTTTAATATTGAATTATAAAGGTGTAATTGCTCTTACATAGTTTGTAGTGTAAATTTTACTCTTACTAGGTTCAGAAATGACTTGTTTACTACAGTGATAAAATAAAATGGCAATAAATAAAATAAACTCTTTCCTCCTTTAAAATTAGTCTTAAAATCTTTATCCTAAATATTAAATGTAGTTTTAAACATAGAATTCAGGATGTTTGTTCTAAAAGTTGACTGTTAGAAATTCTTTTATGGGAACTTTTATATATTTTTTAGTATTGACAGTTTTCAGCCAAAAATTGTTAAATTGAATTTTACTTAAAACATGTTTCTTGTAAAAATACTACATTTATTTGCTTATGTCCTTCAGATAAATCCAACATAGTAAGTACCATAGTAATTCAAAATATGAGTTACTATAGTTTCTGTCTTGGCCTTTATCGTTGTGTGAGTGTAACCACTGACTTTCTCCTAGTTCACAGATGTACTTATAAAATGTTCACTATAAAGTAAGCATTTAGTATATATGTACTTCTAAAGAACTGAAATTTTACTATATGTGTTGCTGAAGCAAGCACAGAACTGAAAAAAATGTAGTGTCATTTCTCAGAAACTGTCAAAAGAACCATTTCTGTATGCTAAACACTGTGCTAAAAATTATATGTAACATATCTCATTTATACATTGACCTGGTTATAGTTTCCTAACTTGACAGGTAAAAGTTAAGTCAGTAGTCAAATGTGGTGGCATGTTGTGTTAAATACTCAGGGGCCAGGGATTTAGCTCAGTGATTCCGCCACCTGTCTCAAAAGCACAAGGTCCTGAGTCTGATCCCCAGTACCAAAACAAAACAAAGTACTCGGGATAGGGAAGGGAGATCACTTGAGCACAGGAGTTCCAGACCAGCCTGGGCAACATACTGAAACGCTGACTCAAAAAATCAACTCAAGAATACATATCCAATAAATAAGTAGAATCAAGATTGAAACAAAGGAACCACCTCCCACACAAGCACAAGGTCCTGAGTTCAATCCCCAGTACCAAAAAACAAAAAAGATTGAAACAAAGGTTTACATCATGCTATGCTGCCTCTCCTCTTACAAATAACCTGCTGGAGAACTAATTTTTTTTAATTGAGTTTATTGGTACATTTTAGGTATACAGTACAGTTACATTCATCATTGGGATCTTGTACCTTTACAAGACAGGTCTTGGTTCTCATTTTTCCCCTTGTCCCTGCCCTCTCTTCACCCCCTCCTCCCCTCCCAATTTACAAACATTTTATTTCCATCTTTTCATTTACTCACATTTTTTTCTTTTCCCTTATTACCTTTCCCCTACCCTTCCCACTTTTCCCTGACAGTTGGCCAGGATCAATGGACTTAAGCTTCCCCCCCTCCCCTGTTTCTTTCAATTCTTAAGTATTTCATATAATAAAAGCAATTTTTAATGTTTTGTAAGATAATTAGTTGACAATATGTTGGAGTAACTTATATGATCAGAACTTTAAACTTGTTTTGTTAGTCTCATTTTCCAAATTAATTAATAAGCAAAGTTAAATTTCTTTGCATGTTCAAAGACAGTTACTATCACCTATTACTATACCATGAGTTATATTATTCAAAATGTCTATTAATATTTTAATGGTAAAGTTCTAGCTATTGTGGTCCACTCACATTATATAAATATATTAAATTAAATGGCAACAACACTAGGGATGTACCTCAGTGGTACGGCATTTGCTTAGCATGTGTGAGACGCTGGATTCCTAGCACTGTCCCAGCAAAAAAGAAAACAAAATTTTTTTTTTCTTGAATGGAAAAGTCCTAAGGGTGGGAGAAAAAAAAATTTTTTTCTGTTGGTATAGTTGTAAACAGGTATAGTTACTTTGGGTTGAAAAAAACATAATACAACTACATTATCATTTGTCTATCAATCATTTTTCTCTAACATGTTATAAAAGTAGATTTCTCTAACATGTTATAAAAGTAGATATACGTGGAAAAGACACAGAGAGTAAATTTAATTTTTCCTTTTTTTAATTGTTGAATTTATTGGTACTTTTTAGGTATACAGTACAGTTACATTCATCGTTGGGATCTTGTATTTTTCTTTTCTTTGTTTTTTTAAACAAGATCTTGCTGTATAGTTCAGGCTGTCCTTAAACTCACCAGTTAGCACAGGCTGGCCTAAAACTTGAGGCAATCCTCCTGCTTCAGCCTCCTGTGTGCTATGATTATAGGCATGTGCCACCACCCTGGTGATTCTGCCTTTCAAGTCCTAACTATGTCTCTTTATGAACATCTTGGAACTGATATAATATACATAATATTTATTACATTCCTAAACTCCAATTCTGAAAAAAATGCAAGTTCCAAAAAAATTAATTATTTTGTCCAGTTACAATCAAACAGGTAGCCAATGAATAATTCTATTCAAGTTTTCTCATCTATAAAGAGTGCGAACATAATCATTGGAGGCTTGTGTATAAAGCTTTTAGAAAGTTTTCTGACACATTAAGTCTTTAGTAAATGTTGTTACTAGTGTTACTGCTAATTGTGATACAAAAAATGACAGGCATTATGGCCTGTGCCTATAGTCCCAGGTACTCAGAAGGCTGAGGCAGTATGATCAATCAAGGCCAGCCTTGGCAACATAGTAAGACCCCTTCTCCAAAACCAAAAGAGAGAGAGAGAGTGGGGGGAGGGGTGATGACATTATAGCATGTAAACCCTTCCTGCTACTTGTAATAGTAGGCACCACATCTGGTATTCATTTCATCCTAATCTTGCTCAAAGAAATACTGCTCAAAAGTGAGTATTTCTCTACAATGATTTTTTGATTTTTACTCATTCCAGTACTTTTAAAACTGGCAAAAGCCAAATTTAAGCTCAGCTCTTTTCTTTTAAGACGGAGTGTCACTGAGTTTTTAAAATAGCACTACATCAGCCTCAACTTCCCTAAATCTGGGATTAAAAGCATACCTGGACTCTTAATCCCATACTCTCAGGCCCAGGGATTTAGCTCAGTGGTGCTGCCAAGTGCCTCACAAGGTCCTGAGTTAAGGAAGGAAGGGGAAGGAAGGAAGGAAGAAGAAAAAGATAAGGAAGGAAGGAAGGAAGGAAGGAAGGAAGGAAGGAAGGAAGGAAGGAAGGAAGGAAGGAAAGAAAAAGAAAGAAAGAAACTATACTATCACCAGTCAACTGCTAGTACTAAATTGCTAATTTCTCATTCTGTCTGGCTCAACAGGAAACTTCTGTGCTATCCTCAGAGAGCTGGCTGCTGACTTGACTGCCCCTGATATCCAGGTTGCAGCATCTACATTTTTACTTCCATCTCTTTGTCATCATGATGATCTTTTGATGTTAAGTCCTTTGCTACAAGAGACTGACCACAGATTTATTGAAGAACAGGTATAACTATTTTTAAATAACTCTTGAGTAGATTCAATCTTTAAATAGTAATTTTTAAAATTTAATATACGCTTTTTTCCTTTTAGCTCCTGCTTGGTAATGGGGTTGCTTGTGGAAGCCTTGAATATGACCCTTATTCCATTTGCGAGAAGAACATAGAGGGAGATTCTATACCTAAGCCCCTGCCTCCAGCACTGTCAGTTATTAGCTCTGCAGCCAAACTCTTTGGGCTTGTCTGTGCCCATGTGGGAGAAACTCAGAGGTAAGTCTCTTCAATGGCTATTTATCCTTAAATATTAATATATAATGGACTTAATGAATGCTTAGTGGAGAGCTCATGGGAAGAAGAATGTTGTTAGAAGATCTTATTAACATAAAGAATTTCTCATAAATGACAGGTAAAGGTAACACGAAGGTTCTTGTCTATTCACTTGGCAAAAATGAATAAGAAATTATTAAATCCCCCAAAATACTGGGTACTATCCTGGTTATAGTACTGTGCCTGCTATTAGATTACTGTCTACCTGAAAATATGAATTAAAAGGTCAATAATAACAAGATTATTGATTTATGAATAATTGTTACAAATAAAAATAATGTTTTTGCTTACACTAGGTCTCCCAGTTTTTTTTACTTTGGAGATTTTGTGCAACCATTACAAGTTCAAGTATTAGTCTTCATTTGGGTGGATTTCAAAACATTGAATCTGTCTGTTCACTTAAAATGAAAGTTGGACCACAAATAAAGGGAGCTGATGGATATGCTGATTAGCTTGATGGTGAAAATCATTTCACAGTAAAACATTATATACCTTAAATGCACAGTAGTTTTATTTGCAAATTGTACTCCATTAAAACTAGGGAAAAAATTAAGAGCATTAAAACATAGTATTCCCCACAATCTATGTATTTATGTATTGCAAACATATACTAATTTTTTTAAAAGGAATTTAAAAATTATGCTATATAGGGAATTCCATCTTATGCTATTTTAAGAATATTAAAAATACAGGATGCTGTCCCAAAAGAGAACTGTGGTTTTCAAAACCAAAGACTGAAGCCAGACATGGTGGCTTACAGGCACAAGTTTATAATCTCGGCACTTAAGAGGCTGAGGCAAGAGGGTTGCCACTAGTTCAAGGTCAGCTTGAACTACGTAGTGAGACCCTTTCTGAAAAAAAAAAAAAAAAAAAAAAGATTGATAATGATTTCTCATTGAGAATGGTAGTTTCTTCATTGAAAACTAAGCATGTACTTTATTCTTAGAGATCAGAAGACACTATCCAGGAAATTCTTTTATCTAAGAAACTAAATGGGAAATGAACCTCTACCATAGATTACTCTAAAAGTTGACAAATTATTGCGGTCCTCTCTCATTTATATTCTCTAATTCACTCCTGTTTCCCTCCTTCCCTCTTTCCCTCTCTCTTCCTCCCTCTGTTTCTCCTTCCCTTTCATGCTAGGCCAGCAGTACATTTGACTGTATCATTTTATCTAGTTATGTCTCCCAGAGGGTACCAGTTAGGTTGAGACTTTACTTTGGCCTCATTTTAAAGACTTAAATATTTTAGTCTCATCAGCAATATATTTCTGAAACAGGTCTTAGAATAGTTTACTTTCAGTTCATGGAAAAGTGAATGAAAATTATGTTGAATTTTATTGGCTTCAGTTTCCAAAGAATGTTTTTCCCAAATTTATTTGTAGTTTGTAATTCTGTCTATATACTATAACTATAAAGTTATAGTCCTGTGATACTTAAGACAGTATGTAAATTATAAATGAATAAGAGATATGAAGGAAATCATAGAGTCTGGAATATTCAAAGAAAGGTTCATGGAAAGGATGAGATTTGAATTAGTTTATGCTATTTTATAAAATACACAAGATAATTTAGATTTTTTTTTCCTCATTGAGTTTATTGGTACATTTTAGGTATACAGTACAGTTACATTCATTATTGGGATCTTGAACCTTTACATGATAGGTCTTGGTTCTCATTTTTTACCCTCGTCCCTGCCCTCCCTTCATCCCTCCTCCCTCCCCCTTTACAAACGCTTCATTTCCATTTTTTCGTTTTCTCATATTTTTTTTCTTTTCCCTTATTAGCTTTCCCCTACCCTTCCCTTCTATAAAATGGAATATTACTCAGCCATAAAGAATGAGAAATTCAACTCATTCATAGGAAAATGCATACATATTAAGGATATACTCCTAAGTGAAATAAATAAATCACATATGTGTAAATATCGAATAGTTTCTCTTGTGTGAATTAACTATAATAGTACATAAGATCCTAATGATATAATGGACAGTGTGAAATAGGAAGAAAGGGGCTAAAGGTATAGGGAAAGATAATTTAGATTAATATAACAGTAACTGTGGATGAAATAGGGTTAGCTTTTTAGGCAAAGGATTTAAATTAAGCATGTTCATAAGTGGCTCCACTCTTCTGTAGGTCTGCGATAAAAAGCAAAATAGTGCACAACCTTTCCTTTTAAAAATAGTGATTTCATTATTCTCCTAAAGAAGCTTTTCTTTTCAGATTTGTTGCCCAGCCATGGTTTCAAGCAGATGTGTCCTTAGTTAGGCACGGTGGCACTTATCTGTAATCCCAGTCACTTGGTGGAAGAATTGCAGGTTTGAGGTTAGCCTTAGTAAGATGCTGTCTCAAAATAAAATTGAAAAAGTCCAGGATTGTAGTTTAACAGTAGAGCACTTGCCTAGCACATATAAGGCCCCAGGTTCGGGCCCTAACATCGCAAAAGGGTGGGTGGGGGGGTGTGATTCCTTGTTTTATTATTTAAGTTTAACGAATTTAAAATGTGCTTATAAAACAAGAACCAAGACATTGTGTAAAGGTACAAGATCCCAATGATAAATGATATTGTTTGCTTTAAATGTACCAATAAACTTAATGGGGAAAAATATAAAGTAAAATAAATAAAATGTGCTTATAGTTCCCCACCATAATCAAGATTGTAATATTATAATAATATTCAAGGAAGGGGAAGTTCCATTTTAATAAAAAAGTCATTAAGTCTTATTAAAAGCAAAATGTATCATTTTGTTTTGGATTAAAAAATAGTCAATGGTTTGGGGCGTGTGTATGTTGGGAATGGAACCCAGGGTCTTTGCTCTTTTTGATATTTTATTTTGAAACAAGGTGTAAGTAGCCCAGGCTAGAATTGAACTTGCAGTTCTCCTGATTCAGCCTCCCTGTACACTGGAATTACAGGAATGTACCACCATGCCTGGCTTGGAGACTTTTAAAGGAGATAGTCTGGCAGTATACCAGATACTACAAAATAGGTCATAACATCCATCAGCAGCCAATTATTAGTAGCAAGAGGCAGAGGAAAGAAACTGCGTACTAGTGTTATCCCAATTTTTTTTTTTTTTTTTGTACGGGGATTGAACATGGTCCTTGTGCTTGCGAGGGAGGCGGCGGGACCACTGAGCTGAATCTCTGGCCCTGTCCCAGTTTTGATGATTGTTTATGGGAGACTTTTTTTCTTGGGGCTTGTATTTGCATTTCTAGATATGAAAGATCTTAAAGTGTTCTTTTGGGGAGTTTTTTTGTTTTGTTTTTTGAGATGGAGTTTTGCTATGTTGTTCAAGCTGGTCTTGAACTCACTATGTAGCCTGAGCCAGCCTCAAACTTACAGCTTCATCCACTTTGAGTGCTTAAAATGTCCATATTTCCAGCACACACAAGGCCCTGAATTCACTTCCCAGCACCACAAAAGAAGAGAAAAAAGGAAAAAAGTGTCCATATTTAATAGCAGAGTATTTCAAAGTATTTTGTGTTATTGCGGTATCATGTAAACAGTTTAAGAGAAATCTTTTATAATATGAAATTACCTTAAATTTGGAAATAAGCTTCTTATGTATTATTTTTGCATTTAGATACTAAGTCACGTTTAAAAACAGTGATTCAGACTGGTTGTGTTGGCACACATCTGTAATCCCAGCACTCAGGAAGCAGGAGGATCGCTATGAGTTTGAGGCCAGCCTGGGCTACATAATGAGTTCAAGGCCAGCCCTGAAACCCTGTCTCAAAAAGCAATAAATGAATGAATGAATGAATGAATGAAGTTGATTCTCTCTATTATGACTGTAGAATTCCCCCCACGCATGCTCTCCCCAGCCTGGGATTGAACCAGGGGCTTCACACTGAGCCATATCCCTAGCCCTTTTTAAATTTTTTGTTTTGAGACAAGGTCTTAAGTTGCCCAAGTAAAACTCAAACTTGCAGTCCTCCTGCCTCAGCCTCCCAAGTGCTGGGATTACAGGTGTGTACCACTGTGCTTGCTCTTACTATAGAATTCTGAAGATCAGAAAACTTTGCATTGTTAATATTAAAGCACTAAGATTATAAGGACAAAATCTTTTATATAGAAAGGAAGTATTACTGACCATGTTTATGTGTTGTCTTGACCTATGGACATGATCAAAAAAATAATACAGGTATTTCTGTTATGATTTAGATCTATAAATCTGTTGGGAAGGTGATTGAATCATAGGGGTGCTATACTTATTAGTGAATTCATGCACGAGGAATTCACTTGCAAAATGTGCCGTTAAGAGATAGGGAATGATTAGAGGTGGTTCACGGGGGGCATGGAACTGGAAAAGTAAGTGCTTGTTTCTGGCTCCTGTGTATTCTGGCTGCTTTCTGGCTGCCATCAGTTGAACAGCTTTTCTGTAGCAGGACTTTCCACTGTGCTGTTGCTGCCTTGGTGCTAACTGACTGCGGACTGAAACTGTGAGGAACCAAAATAAATCACTCCTTTAAGTTATGGGTGCTGGGCAGTTTGTTCCAGCAATGGGAAAGTGACTAAGATAAGGTCAAATTATATAATATTATGACAAAATTCTTAAACTCTAACTTTAAGCAATTTTAGTAATATTAGACAGTTACATTGTAACATACCTCGTATATGATCTCATAATGTTTTAGCTCTTTAAACTTGTGAGCTTGATCATACAGTTAGTTCTTCCTTTACATCACGTTTATCCTCTATAATCTTCCTAGAAAGCAGTTTCGTCATGACTATGTCCTTGCCAAAAAAATATAGGAGTCTTAAACAGTGGACAGAAATTTTTATATGTAAGATTTTTTTCTCTCTCTTTTTTTTTTCCCCTCAGTACTGGGGATGGAACTCAGGACTTTGAGCTTGTGAGGCAGGCATGTTGTCACTGAGCTACATCCCCAACCCCTATTTTTTCTTATAATAAAAATTAAAAGTGGCCTGTAAGTTCCAAACTAGAGAATTGGTTAAATAAATGTATTACCAGACTAGTACTGAAAATTATTTTACTGCATTAGTTAATAAGATGAGAAAATCCACAGTAATATTCAGGAGGAAAAACATAAGCAAGTTATTAATAAATATGTATAATGTTTTGTTCTGTTTTGGTTTTGGTTTTGGTTTTTTGAGACAAGGTCTCACTGTGTAGTTCAGACTGGCCTTGAACTCACTATGCAGCTTAGGCTGGTCTCAGAACTCATGGCAATCCTCCTGCCTCAGCCTTCCAAGTGCTGGGATTATAGGCATGCAGCCCCACCCCCACAGAGTATAAATAATGTAACCCTAGTTTTTTCTTTTCCCTCCCTCCCTCCCTCCTTCCTTTTTTCCTTCCCTGCATTTATCTGTCCATCTTTTTTTCTGTCATTCTTTTCTTTCATTGGGTATTAAACCTAGGTCCTCAAGCACACTAAGCAAACACTTTATCACTGATCTATGTCCCCAGCCTCTTTATATAATTTTGAGACGTGATCTCACTGAATTGTCTGGATTGGGTTCAAACTTGGATCATCGTGCCCTAGCCTTCCAAGTAGCTGGAATTATAGATAGCATTTTTCTAAAAACTACTTCTATATGCTAGTGAGAAAGTTAAGAATGAATATGCCAAAATGTTAGCGGTTGCTGTTAACACATGGTAAGATAATTGATGAATTTTAGAATAGGATGGTTTCCAAATTCTTAGTGATCCATTTTGATTATACTCTGTGAATTGATTTTATATATACTGCTTTCCCTAATACATGTGATTTGTGCATAGCCTTACACCTTCCTTTTTCTTTAACTTCTTGTGCAGTTGGACTTTTTATGTCATATCCATTTGCTTTGATAACAGAATTGTCATTTTGGACAGAACTATATTTAAGCCTTTTAGCCTTAGTACAATGATAGGGATCTAGTTCAGGACTCAAGGATATGATTAGAAGTACACTAAAAAATACTCAGTTTTTACCTGCTTTTTAATTTTTTAATGCAATTGCGTTTTAATTCTACAAGTACATTTAAAAGCCTACCATATGCCAAACACAAGATACTAGAGGAATGAAGATAAATTATAAGGCAAAAATAAAAATGAGAAAACACTTAAGCAAGACACAAAGACAGACTTCCAGTTCACCAATGGCAAACAGTAGGGCAAATGAGGATGTAAAGGCCGACAGTGAACCACCAGGACACCCTGAACTCAAAGCACAGGAAGTAACAAAACAGATCAATCAGGCTCTAGAAAAATTCATAACAGAAATAATTTCCCAGATAACCATAGAGATAGTGAGCAAAATGGAAGTCGTCATTCGAGACTCTAGAGCAGAAACTGACCAAAAATAGATAAGCTCAGGACCACGATAGAAGCCATGAAGGCCCAGCATAAGAAAGAAATGGAAAAAATAAACACCCAACATAGGAAAGAAATAGAATCCATAAAACAGATTCAAACAGGTATCCAGGAGATGAAACACTCCATTGAAAGTGTACACAACAGAATAAAAGAATGCGAAGATAGACTCTCAGTTATAGAAGATAAGATTGCAGTCAGTGACCATGAAAAGAGAGGTCTCTTAACAACAGTAAGGGATCATGAGAAATTGATCCAACAACTCCTAGACGATGCAAAGAAGAATAACATAAGACTGATAGGAATACATAAAGTAGCAGGAGAAAATACAAATGACTTTAAAAAGCTGTTCACAGAATTAATGACAGAAAACTTCCCAAACAGAGGGGAAGAATTTGACATTCAGATAAGTGAGGCATATAGGACCCCAACTAGCTACAATCAAAAAAAAAAATCTACACCTAGACATATAATAATCAAGATCCCAGAAACCCAACAGAAGAACAAAATACTACAAGCAGTAAGAGAAAAGAAACAAATCACATGCAAAAGAAAGCCTATCAGAATCACAGCAGACTTTTCAACACAAACCCTTGGGGCAAGGAGAGCCTGGAATGAGATATTTCAAGTACTAAAAGAGAACAACCTCCAACCTAGACTGATGTATCCTGCAAAACTCTCTTTCAAAATGGATAAGGAAATAAGACACTTCCATGGCAAAGAACACCTGAGAAACTACATGAATACCAAACCAGCACTACAAGCAATTCTAAACAAGATCCTAGAAAAAGACAATGAAGGCAACAACACCATGAGGCCCAACAGAGTAAATCAAATAGGCAAGGCAAGAAACTGAAAGGAGAAGGTGAAAAAGTAAAAAGAATCAACAAAAGGCCAGTAACATGTCAATAATAAGTCAGTACATATCACTTATGACCATCAATGTCAATGGCCTCAACTCACCAATCTAGAGAAATAGACTGGCAAAATGGAATAAGAAGCAAAATCCAACAATATGTTGTATACAAGAAACACACCTAGTGCAAGAAGAAGCCCATAGACTGAAAGTGAAAATATAGAAAACAATTCTCCATGTGACAGGAGCCCAGAATAAAACAGGGGTGGCAATCTTATTTGCAGACAAAGCAAATTTCAAACCAAAACTGATGCTAGTATTATTGATGTAGGATGGTACTGTATCATTACTCTGTGAATGTAAAATATCTTGTACCTGCTTTATTATATATAGTAGTGACTGTGCTTTATCAGAGCTATATTTAATGATATTACTCTAGAATGTTCACTTTCCAGATGATGATTAAGATGCAAATTTAAAAATTGGTGCCAGCTACCACAACAGCAACAGAACTTTGCTGTTTTCTGTATATTATTCTTTTCTTTTTTTTGTTTTGTTCCGTTTTGTTTTTTAATGGAATGTACTGAATGTCTATAATTTTGTTCAGATGACTGCAGAACCTGGAAAAGCTGTTGCTGCTATGGATGCATTACATACTGCTATTAGTCTTTTAAT
>NW_022900929.1:54344648-54345347 GCF_012274545.1 Fukomys damarensis | reverse complement strand
ACAGAAACTAATAAAGTATTCTCTGAATAATGAAAAAAGAATAAGATAAGACTACAAGAGCAAGAAGCAATTTAAATATGTTAAGGGACCATTTTTGTCTTCAGAATTAAGGATTGTTTTAATCTTACATCATTGCCTTTTCTCTTTTACTTTCCTTTTTAGTTTTATTTTAGGATTCCCTATTTTTAATGTTCATACAGAGATTTCTTTAACTGAGATACCGAATAGTTTCTCTGGTGTGAAAAACTATAATGGTACACAGGATCCTAATGAGATAATTAATAATGTGAAATAGGAAGTAAAGGGCTAAAGGTGTAGGGAAAGTGGGATGGGTGGGGGAAAGGTAATAAGGGAAAGGAAAAAAATATGAGAAACTGAAAAAATGGAAATAAAGTGTTTATAAATGGAGAGGGAGGGAGGGCAGGGAAAAGGGGAAAAAATGAGAATCAAGACCTATTATGTAAAGGTACAGGATCCCAATGATGAATGTAACTGTATTGTATACCTAGATTGTACCAATAAACTCAATTAAAAAAAGATAAATTATAAGGTATTGTTACTACTATCAAGACAGCTCATACCCTACAAAATAATCTTCAGTATTATTTCACCTTTCCTGATGTAAAGGGAGAGAAGTGATGAAATATTTGAGTTAGAAATAGTATTTTAAAGAAGAAATTGATAGAAAAATTAAGTGGT
>NW_022900929.1:54327285-54344500 GCF_012274545.1 Fukomys damarensis | reverse complement strand
ATCATAATTGGGACCTTGTGCTTGCAAGGCAGGCAGCAGCACCACTGAGCTAACTGACCCATGGTTATGCATCTTTAATCTCATCATAAGAAATTTAAACCTCTGTACTATAATGACATGAAAAATGATTTATAAAAGCTGTACAAATAGCTAATTCAACATTCAGTCCAGTCATTCCACCCTAGACCAAAATAATATGTGATACTGTGATAATTGGAAAATTCCTCTCACCAGTGGGATAATAAATTGTAATAAATTATATTATGTATAGTATACATTATATTAAATTATTATTATAATAAATTATAGAAGGTATGTATAGTGAATTACAGGTTCACGAAAGGTATTAAAAATAAATTGCACCCCTGTAATCCCAGTGCTCGGGAGGCTGAGGCAGGAGGATCACTTGTGAGTTTGAGACCAGCCTGGGCCACATAATGAGTTCCAGGTCAGTCTCAACTACATAGTGAGACCCTGTCTCAATCAATCAATCAATCAATCAATCAATCAATAAATAAATAAATAAATAAATAAAATGAGATGTATTAAATTTTAGAGACAATATTAAATGAGAAAATCAAGGTTTAAATTATGTATAGTATGATCCCAAATACGTTTTTAAAGTACAGTTGAGGTTAAAGGGTTGTGCTGCTTCTCCTTAACTATAGATGACATAAGTTGGTGTTATGTTTAAAATAAAGCAGTGAATTTGGAATTAAGAAATCCTGGTATTAAAACAAATAGTTGGCCAACAAAACTTACATAGAGATGCTTTATTGGGCAATAGACTTGAGAGTTCCTCATAATGAACTTTTGATAATTCTGGATAAATGTTTTTTGCAGGGTGAGAATTGAGGCTTTTTTTTTTTTAAGAAGGAAAATCATCTGTTTTAAATACTAGTAAAAAGATATGATAGACGCCTGCCTCACAAGTGCAAGGACCTGAGTTCAATCCCTGGAACAAAAAAAAAAAAAAAGCTATGATAGAGTTCCAACACTTCCTAGGTTTGCTTAGGACACAAAAACAAAGCGATGTTTATATATGCTACCTTGTAAGAAGGCTAAATTTGGTACTGGTAAGCATCATGTGTTACACATAAATTTTCATGTAGTTACATTTACATTGAATAAATTTGTGGGTATAATTTGAGATTTTAGCTTCTCAGTTGTTGGTCAACATTCAGACTCTAACAAATACCTGAGATAATCAGCTTATAAAGAGGAAAGGCATATCTTGGCTCACAGTTGTAAAGGTTTCAGTCCATGATTACTGGCACATAGCTTTGGACCTATGGTGGCATATTATGACAGGAGTGCATGGCAGAATAAAAGCAAACATCTCATGGTCAGGAAGTCAAAGAGAAGGGAAGAAGAAGAGACCAAGGACCCCTAATCTCCTTCAGCGGCACATATCTAGTTACCAGGGGACCTCTTACAAGGCCTTACTTTCTCCAAGCTGGAAACTAAGTGTTTACCATATGGATCTTTGGGGAATACTTATCTCAATCATAGCACTAATTTTTTAGTTGGTTTTTGTTTGTTTGTTTGTTTGCTTGTTTGTTTGCTTGCTTGCTTTTTGAGACATGGTCTCACTATGTAGTTGAGTCTGACCTGGAACTCACTATGTACAACAGGTTGGTCTTGAACTCACAGTGATCCTTCTGCCTCAGCCTCCCAAGTGCTAAGATTATAGGCATGCACCACCATAGCACTAATTTTTGAAATGGACATTCTTACCCTTAGAGTCTATATAGTAGAGCCTCAGGCATTGTGGCATACACAAACCTGTAATCACAACTCGAGGTGGCTGGAGGGTCAAGAGTTCAGGAGTAAATTTAAAGCCACTCTGCACTACATTAGTGAGGCACTGTCTCAAAACAAACAAGGCCAGGAATTTAGCTCAGTGGCACCACACCTGCCTCGCAAGGAAAGGTCCTGAGTTCAATCCCTGGGGTACCCCCCAAAAATAAATAAATAGCAAAAAACACAATTCTACAGTAATATGTTTATTTTCCAATACTAGAGATTATTTGTAAAAAGCTACATCCTCAGCATTTTTTTTTTTTTTAAGATGAGATCTGGCTCAATAGCTAAGTTGTCCAGGGAAGCCTCTCGGCCTCTCACAATGCTAGGATTATAGGTATACACCAATACACTTGGTCTCTGCAGTATTTTAAAGAATTTAGCATATAAGGTTTAAATAATGTTAAGCACCAAAATGTTCCTGTTTTAGAAATCATAGATAATCCAAGGTTAATGACATTAGCCATAATACCCATGCTACGTGCCCCACTTCCCTGTTGGATTAATATTTGCTAAGTGGCTTGATTATAGTTTGATCAATGTTGTACCCACATTGTGACTTTGCTGTGTAAATTATACCTGACAAAGGTCCTCGGTAGCAACCCACTCAGGACCCCTCTTGTCTTTTGGGAGCTATCTCTCAAGAAACCTTTCCTGCTCTTAGGTGAGTGGGTGAATGGATCGATGGATGGATGGATAGATAGACAGACAGACAGATAGGTAGAGTTGAGGACCATTCTGCTTTTAAGAGTCCCTTGTGTCCAGGTTTCAGAGGAAAAAAAGCTATTGGAAGTTAGTTACACAATGCAGGTAATTTCTGCATATTTTTTGTTTAGCAAATGGTTACTGAAATACCTTATTTTGCCCAGGTAAAATCTTTAAGTGATGCATTTGTAATTAATTTTCACAAAATAATACTTTTTTCCCTATTATCAGAATGGCCAGTAATTAAAATATTTATGTTTGTTATATATGTTTTCTTTTCATAAAGTATTGAGTTCAACCATAATTTGTCTCATTTTAGTAGTTCAACAAAATAATGCCACAAAGCAAATTAGCAGTAGATTCTTAACTGCCCTTTGACTTATTTTATCTTTTAAATCTTGTCACTTGCATTCAAATCTTATTCTTTCTCATTTTAGGCTTTTTATATTGGACCAGCTTACAAACAGTATAAAGCACACAAAAGGAGCTCGTCAGCAAATAGTTCAGTTACATGTAGTTTCTTCTATTTCTAATTTTTTAAAGGTAATTCTCTTTTATAAAAAAATTAAAATTCTGTTTGTTTTCTTAAACATGGCTAACATAGGTTTGGGGGTTGATGTTTTTAAAGAGTTTTTCTGCATTTTTACCTCTTGATGAAAATGTTTCAGGATTTGTGATTCTCGTTTTACTTTTCTCCACATGAAAGTAGACCAAGAATTGATGAACCATATCCAATTTGCTGTTACATTTATGACTTAACTGTTTCTAAGTAAAATACAGTAAGCTTCATTGATCCTTCATTTTATAGACTATTAATGTTCTTCTGAACGCTTTTATGCTACCGTAATTGATTGCTGTATCATTTGCCTGAAGATAAAATTCTAAAGTGCTTTGTTGGGGGGGGATCAAATTCTGTTTATATGCTTAATGTACATTTTGTATTCTGAATTTTTAAAAATATGCACATACTCGGTTAACCAGAATATACATTCTAAGCTAAGAGAATTTGTTACACAAGTAAGTTTGGATTGTTCTTTATGTACTTCAGTACATGGCTGGCTCCAAGGGAAGTTTAGGTTCAGAAGAAATGAGAAGACTTGCCCTAACATTAGTGATGGGAGCCCTAGAAAGTCATAACCCCCTTTTGAGATGTGCAGCTGCAGAGGCATGGGCTAGACTAGCCCAAGTGGTTGATGATGGAGCTTTTACTGCTGGATTAGCTCAAGTTAGCTTTGACAAGTAAGTGAATTTCTTATTTTAATTCTCATGATCTTCATGTCAAAACTAGATATAGTTTGCTGGTTTGTTAGAACTAGTTAGAACTTCATTCTAAGGTTAAGGGGGGAAAATTGCCAAAGTTGGTGGTGTATGCTTGTAATCCCAGTTATTTAGGAGGCTAAGGTAGAAAGATTGCAAGTTCAAGGCCAGTTTATACAATTTAGGACAGCTACAAGTTTATGGCCAATGTATACAATTTAGAGAGACTGTCTAAAAATAAAATTTTGAGGGCCGGGGATTTAACTCAGTGGTGCCTTGCCTGCCACAAGCACAAGGTCCTGAGTTTGATCCCCAGTATAAAAAAAAAGGCTTTGCCTAAGTGACAATGTAGATGCATTAGTTTTTGCTTTGTTTTGTTTTCAGTGCTTGTCATTTATTTTTGTTTTGTAATTACCAGATTGAAATCAGCAAGAGACGTGGTTACCAGAACAGGGCACTCATTGGCATTAGGATCCCTACATAGATATTTAGGAGGAGTAAATTCTCAACACTTAAACTCTTGCATTGGGATCCTTTTTACTTTATCTCAGGACAGCACTTCTCCAGATGTGCAGGTGAGTGCCTTATGTGATATCTTCCTTGAGGCTCATGCTTTTTATAGATTATGCAGATTGTTTTTACTTTTGAATAATATTTCCCCCAAAGTAAATATCAAAACAGTTGTTAACTTCGGTGAATTTTAAAATTCAAATCTATCTTCTCATACTTAGTGTCTAAGGTCAAGTTCAGTATCTTTTTCTGAAAATGAATCACCTTTCCATCATAATAATAGCTCCTGTTATTTTGGAGAGTTGAAGAGATAACAATCATTACATGATATTCCTCTAAATATTTAACATAATTATCAAGATTATTTTACATATATAGTTCCTTAGATGGAAACAAAACAGGCTTATAGAATATAATAAGTAACTTAAGTCATAACTGAAAAGCTAATCATAGAATCTGGTCATGATAAACCCACATTCTTTGCCACCATACCATATTATTGTATATATATTATCCATTTCAATAAAATATCACAGGAGCTGGGTATGATGGTGGTCGCTTATAATCTTATCACTGTGGAGGCTGAGGCAGAAGGATACCCAGAAGTTTAAGGCCAGACTGAACTACACAGTGAGACCCTTTCTCGAAAAACCTAAAATTGGGCTGGGGATTTAGCTCAGTGGTTCTGCCATCTGCCTCAAAAGCGCAAGGACCTGAGTTCAATCCCTGGTACAAAAAAACAAACAAGCCGGGCGTGGTGGCACATGCCTGTAATCGCAGCACTCTGGAGGCTGAGGCAGAATGATTGCTGTGAGTTCGAGACCAGCCTGGCCACATAGTGAGTTCCAGGTCAGTTTCAACTCCATAGTGAGACCCTGTCTCAAAAAGCAAAAAACAAAAAATGTATAAAATAAAATACTGCAATATTATCCATGGTCTTTAAAACTGTTATTCTCTTGATATCATAATAAATTGGAATGCGTTTCATTCCTCCTGTTCTTTTATTTCCTTATCTTACCTCTTCTTTAGTTTCACATGTTATCTGATAACTGTAATAGCCTCCTAACAGGTAATGTTATTTCTAGATTCTTTTCTTTCCACCCTTTTCTAGAGATGAGCTCTGAGTTGTTGTTTAAAAAAACTTTCATTTTGCAACTCCCCTACTGAAAATCTGGGTAAACTGCTTTTTGCTTCTTTAGTCAACTTCTCATTCCAGTCCCAGAAACCACCTGTTAGTCCCCCAAGTGCTGGCGTCTACAGATGATCTTTCCACTTTTCCTTCTACCCATGTCATTCTCATAATTGCACTTAAGTTGTTTACTTTTACTCCTTTCCCTTTCTTACCTGATAATCCAAAATTTTTAGTATTTTAAGCATTGAATTTAACCTTCATCTCATCAGACTTCAATATTTCTAATCAACAATTAGTTTTCCTTCTCTGAATTACCACATTATTAATTGTGTCCTCCATATTGTCTAGTACCTTATTGAATCTACCTAAAATTCAGTTTCAATGAATTTTTGGTTCATGTAAACCAGAGTGCATACTAATATATGCAAATGATAGTGCACCTGTCATAAGTGTAATACATATGAATACAGTGTATTAACTGGGTACACTGTGTAATGAGCGCCTAGTTCCCAAAACAGTGTATTATCAGTACCACAGTCATTCTTCTCATGCTATTTTCTTGTTAACTATATGACCCATCAAGAAGAATGACCATCTTCATTTACAATAGCATAAATTATTTTTGCCTTCTTTTATACTTTACAAAATGAAATTATTCAGTATGTTCTTATTTAGGTCTGGCTTTCTTCATTCAACCTTATGTTCAGAGGATTGGTCCATATCACATGTAGTTGTAGATTTTGTTGAATCTTTTTGAAAATTTGAATTTATACTTTTTCTGTTGATTAAACAATAAGCAGTTTTCATTAAAGCATATTTGATTCAGACTGTTATCTGAAGTGCCAAACATTGTCTTAGAATTATAATGCTGTTATAAGGCTTACTTATATCATTCTAAATTTGATGATTGTCTCTTGAGTTGGTTTATAATAGATATTTAAAGAAAAGAATTTTCTCAAACTCTTAAGAGTCTCTATTTCTCTTTTCAGGTTAGTAGAAGAATATACATACTTTACTTGCCGTTACTTTATCACTTTCTTCAACAAAGAACAAGTGAATGTCTTTTATGTTTCTAAATGCTAATGTAACAGGTTTGTTTTTCTTTGTCTTCACAGACCTGGGCCCTACATTCTCTGTCGCTGCTAATTGATTCTGCTGGCCCACTCTTTCATGTACACATGGAATCTACCCTTTCTCTAATTATAATGTTGCTATTAAATGTGCCTCCTACTCATGCTGAAGTTCACCAAAGTCTTGGGCGCTGTTTGAATGCCCTTATTACCACATTAGGTCCAGAACTACAAGGTATGTGTAGGCTGCTTTTGTGAAGGCTGCTTTTGTGATGTTTTACATAAAAAATGTACACATGGGCCGGGGATTTATCTCAGTGGTGTCACCACCTGCCTCACAAGTGCAGGGATCCGAGTTTGATCCCCAATACCCCCCCCAAAAAAAAAATGTACACAAAATAATGAATTTGGTTCTTAGTCTGCTTGGCACATGATTGATGCTCAGGATGTTTTGTTAAATGGATGCGTAAATATCATTCAGCTTTATTTCTTTCACCGTATTTAGAAAGGTAAGATATGTCCTAAAGATGCTTCCCTGTTTGTAATCCCATCTATTTGGAAAGCTAAGGCAAAATGAGCCCAAGTTCCAGGCCAGCTAGCCTGGGCAACTTAGCAAGATGCTGTTCAAAATAAAAAAATTTTTAAAAGTACTGCAGATGGCAACTCAGTAGTAGAATACTTGCCTAGCCTACACAAGGCTCTAGGTTCAATCCCCAGTACTACCACCACCAACAAAAAAAAAGAAGAAACTCTAAAGAATTACAGACTTGAAGTAGAGCAGCTTAAAAAGCTCTGATCCCCTTTTAAGAAATAAATGTCTAAAAACTCATACTCTGATCTGTTCAAATTACATAGTGCATGATTATAATACATGAAAGTAACTCAGCTGATATAAGCAAGGCTAAATTTATTGGCAATTTCTAATTCCACTTTTCATGAAAATTTATTAAAATCTATAATCTTATAGGTTGTTCTTTGCTTAATGATTTTTGCTGTAATAAACTTCTCAATTAAAAATAAGGAAGTCTAGGGCCAGGGATTTACCTCAGTGGCACCGTGCCTGCCTTGCAAGTGCAAGGGCTTGTGTTCAATCCCTGGTACAAAAAAAAAAAAAAAAAAGAATAAGGAAATTAAATATTTGTGACCTAGATTATCTTTTGCTGTTTGGGAGTAGGGGGAATTGAACCCATGACCTTGCACATGCTCTGCCACTGAGATACACTTCTAGCCCCTGTTCCCATTTCTGTAGCAGAAAGTTTGTTTCACATGGATCCTTAAATTTAAAGCTGCAAATAAACTTTCAACTTGATAATATATGTTCAAAGAGTAATGATATTATAGATCAATTATTAGAAATTTTTGGCTTTTACTTTAGTTAACAGTACTTCAGTTTCTACCTTGAGGACTTCCTGTCTGTTGGGTTGTGCCATTATGCAAGATAATCCATACTGCCTTGTTCAAGCACAGGCTATCTCTTGCCTTCAGCAACTTCATATGTTTGCTCCACGACATGTCAACTTGTCTAGCCTGGTTAGCTGCCTCTGTGTGAGTATAAAATTATAAATGAGTTCTCAGTTTCTTTTATTTGAAATTTAGATTTACTCGTTTAATTGCTTTTTTAGTCTTTGTATAAAATTATATGTTATATACCTATTTTCTTTTGTTCTTTTTTGGAAGTGGAGAAGCAGCTTTCATATAGTCACCACTTAAATCATATAAATTCCCCCTCCAATAGTTTTTTGAAATATTTATTAAGCAGTAAACATATACTGGGTGTTTACATTGACCCAGGCAGTGTTTAAATGCTGTAGGACATGCAGATATTTATGGTGATCTCCTATCTGTTTTTCTTCTTCTTTTCTAAATTATTATGTACAAAGTTCTCTCCATCTCAGAGAAATACTTTTCTTTAATATTTTAGCAATATATGCATCGGTGTCTGTATTCTAATAATGTATCCAACAAATGTAGAAAGATAAAGGCATCCAATTCAAAAATTCTAGTGAAATGATTTGTAAGCATCATTAGTTTTTAAATTTTCCTTGAGCATAAACAGTTTCTGTCTGTACTTGCTGCAAGCATTTAGCTGCATTTAGGATTATAACCTGACACCATTGCTTTTCCATTTTTCTGCCTGTGCAGCATTCACAGCAAACTCTGATTAATTACACGGCAGTTGTGAAGCATTAGACAGTCCTTTCATTTTCAAGATTGAGCAAAATTAATGCAGAATTTTAGAGACTGAAAGAACCTCACAATTTGAAAATCTGTCACATAGATTATCCCTGTTTTTGTAAAATGATGTTTGCATCACTAAAAAGTCTCAATAAAAAGAATATCTAAGGACCACAAAGCAAATGACTTGCTCAAGGGACCATATCTAGGTAATTAGTGGTAACTAATTCTTAATCTCTTTGTTTTTTTACTTCTCATTCAGTCATCACTTCATTATTTTATACTGCTTTTATAGATTTTATGACTAGATCATATCTCTCCTCTGTCAGCCCCTAGCTGTGTGCCTGTAGGGAAGCACTGTAACCTTCCAGCTTCACCTCCTTCATTTGTTGAACATGAGGATTATATAAGGTGTTGCATATCCCAAACATTTAATTAGCACTCAGTAGTGGTAATCGTTTTTATTGTGTTGACATATTTTTTAAGCATACATGGTGTTAATTGTTGATACTGATAGTCATATAAAACTTGAAAAAGAAAATGTGACTGACTTCTAGCAGAGAATTCTGTTTATTTTTTAGATTAGGTCAATTATGTATTAGGGGAAATAGCACTTAGAGGGAAAGAGTTTTACCTTTTCACTTATGCACTTTAACCTAGTAATATTACTTTTTATATTTAAAGAATCATTGCCAAAACCAATTGTTGAAAAAATTTCCACTCCTTTGTAATTTGATCTTTTAGTCTCCATCTAAAATTGATACTGCTATTTTTCTTCATGAATGGCCTTTAAAATTTTCATTAATGGCCTTTAAAATTTCTAATAAATACTGAATTCATTTATTAAAATTTACTGAGAAAAGAAAAATAAGATTAACAGTAATTCATGATGAATAAGATCTCATCAAACTCATTAACTTTTTTCCTTTCTCAGACAAAAAAGTACATATAAAATGATAGAGACATTATTAATATTTTTCTTTTAGCTATATTGAGCAGTTGAAGAAATTAGTAATCATTATGAATCTTACTTAACTCATAATATTAGGTATAAGTTTTTTTTTAAGTAGAAATCATGTTCAAAATAATCACTCAGGCCTGGTAGTAAACGTCTATAGTCTAAGGACTTGGAGGCTGAGACAGGAATATCACAAGTTCAAGCCCAGCCTGGACTATGTAGTGAATTCAAAGCCAGCCTGAGCTATGTAGCAAAGTCCTGTTGGGGGGGGGGAGGAAGAAATCACCCCACTGTATGTCTTAATATTTTAATTAGTAATTCTAAACTTAAGTATTCTCTGAAGTAAGGAAATTGCATTTCAGCATTAGGCAAGAATCATACTATAAAGATTTCCTTGTAACTGCATGCTATTATCTTGCATTCTGAACTTGGCCTTAGCTATACTAGCAATTCTGATTACTCTCTTTTAAAACTTGGCTTCCAAGACTAAACAAAAAAAATCTAGGGCCAGGGATGTAGCTAAGTGGCAAAGTACTTGCCTGGCAAGCGCAAGGGCCTGAGTTTGATCCCCAGTACCACAAAAAATAAAATAAAATAAAAGATCTATAATTAACTTGTGATGAGATAAACTAATTTTATCTCTTGCCAGACAACTGTTCTTGGGAGTACAGTCCAGATTGTTCCTCTCATAAACATGTCTGCTTGATCTGGTTCTGATCCTGAGGCTTAATCAGAAATTCCAAAGGAAGACCTGGTTACTCAAATGTATATCTTATAATTGTGTATTTTATATCTTTACATCTTGGAATTCTTGAGCTGACTGTTTTTAAGATCTTAGCTCAACTCTTACATTGGGAAAAAAGTATTTATGCCACATTCTTAAACTGGAGCTAAGCCAATTTGAATGATAACTTTATCAACATTTATATTTTAATGCTTAGCTGATTGTTGTCAAAGTCATCCTAGTACTTATCTTTTGGTTTTGTCATGACTGGTCTGTCATTTGTTTTTGTGCAGGAGATCTTGTTGGATAATTCTGTGTTGGTAGGTCCCTGACCCTTGATTCCTAACTTCTTTTGAGGTTTGCAGTGCTGTTTCTTTGTGTGTGTTTTTTTTTAATTATAGATATTCTTACTTTCCTTTGTATTTGTATGTTTAAGCTAACTATCGATGTAAATTCAGAATGTATAGCATGTTACATGGTGTTTATTAATTACCAATATAAACATATCCTGCCTAACCTCCCGCTGGAGCACTCACTTCTTGCACTGCATTTTGCATCATTTTGATTTAGTATATTCATTTCAAAAAGGACTTGTAGTTTAACAGTTTGATTTAATTTCTGCATTTTGCCTGCTTTGTTTGCCTTAATTTACTTTGTTCCTCTTCCCAATTTAAATGCTGCAGAATGACTTGTAAATATTAAGCCTCCTGTTCTGCTTTGTATGACAGCCTCCAACCTTTTTTTCTACCAGAGTAGACCTAAGCATGCTTTTTTAAAAGATTGTTTCATCAGCCTAAATAAATGCTGCACCTGCCTTGTATTATGTGCTTGTAAAGCTCCAGTTAAAATAGCTAGTAGATTCAGTAACTTTTTAAAAAAATTGTCTTGTAGAATGCTTTGTCATTGTTAAATACAGCAGTAAACAAGCATGAGTGAACTTAATCTTTTTATATTTTAACTTCTCTGTTATCCTTTGTGCTAGTTTCTAACAACAGAAGTTCCTAAACATGACTGGAATTACATTTGCATGAGACTACTGTGAATGGTATTTCTCTCTATCCACTTTTGAGTTAATTATATGGCTTGAGGAATAATAGAACATACTTAACAAAGCAGTCCTCACCCATATGTTTCAGTAATGATTCATTTACTAACTTTTTCCGGTTTTTTTGTCTTCTGATAAAATTTAGGATTCAGCTGTATTTACATGTGTTTCTTAAACATTGAAAACTAGCTGCTATCAAGTAGCCTTTTTTTTTCCACATAAGTTAGCAACTACTTCTGACAGCAAATTTACCTATTTTTCCCACATATCCCAAATCACCATCTAACACTAGCAAAACTATGCCATTATTTCTCAAATTTTGCTTTGAAAAAAATCACTCAAGATACACACTATCTGGACGTGGTGGTACACAGCTTTTTTTCCCAGCATTTGGGAGGCTGAAGAAAGGATCACTGGGAATTCAGGGCCACTGTATGCTACATAATGAGTTCAAGACCAGTCTAACCTAGGTAGCAAGACCCTGTCTCAATAAAATTAGAAGATGCACATTGGGCAAGTGGTGTCACTTGGTTGTAGAGCACATGCTTAGCATATGCAAGGCCCTAAGTTTGATTCCCCAGCACACTCCAAAAGTACATATTTATTGTTATAGAGTACATCAAACTGATCTTTACTCTGCTAGTTAGGACAAAATATATTTTTAATTTCTAGACCTTCCTTGTTTCACTTAAGAAATCACTGAGTAGGAGTTTATATCCAGAAACCTCAGGCTTAAAATTGATCATTTGAAGTATATCACCAAGCTTATCATTTGCCATAGGTAGCTAAAATTTACTGAAATTTACATTGTAACCCTGTGTGTCTATGTGTGTGTTTATATATGGAATTTCCTGTTTTGTAATGTTTCTAAAGAACATTTTTTGGTGGATATATTTTCTGAACAAAATTCTTCCTTTATTTGAAAATACATTTACTTTGTATGTTTTCTGAATAAAATTATCATAAATACTTTAATAACAACATTGATTGAGCATTATGATTTGCCAAGTTTTATGATGAGCCCTTTGCCTATTGTTTTAACTTTACAACAGCCCTCTGAGGTGGGACAGTGTTACAGATAAGGAAACTAAGGCACAGAGAGGTTAGATAATTTGCTCCAGGTGCAGAGCTATTAATTGGTGGATCTAGGATTCAAACTCAGAGATTTTGACTCCTGGGCATCTGATTTGACCAATATGCTATATTGTTAAATTTGTTTGCTCTGTAAAGAATTGTAAAACAAAATTGCATGAGCACAAATATATAAATCCTTTTTATTGTGTTTCTTTTGTCAAAACTTTTACTAAAATTTTCTGTCTTCTAACATTGTCGGGAGGCTTTTGCTTGGATTATGAATAGCACATAACTTAGCATCTGTATTTTTCCTTAAACTAGTTTCAAGTTATATAATCATATACTAGAATACTTTTAAGAAATTTCTATGTATTTAATGAATGGGGCTGGACAAAATCAGAAGAAAGTTTTTATGAATACCTGTTGGACTTGGTAAATGCCACTAAGAGTTTTAGCTCTGTCATTCTCACATGGTATTTTTCAGGTGAATCTTTGTAGTCCCTATTTGTTACTAAGAAGAGCAGTTCTGGCTTGTTTACGACAGCTTGTACAGAGAGAAGCAGCTGAAGTTTCAGAACATGCTGTTATGCTTGCTAAGGATGGCAGAGAAGATTTTACTCCAGGTAATTCTTTCTTAATCAACATTAGTTTCGTTCCAGTGACTGTTTAATCTTAAATTTTGTATATACCCATATATAGTTTTTTAAAACAAAATTTAAACTTAATATATATTTAAAACTACTTCAAGAAATTTCCAGCAAATATTTCATTAAGTAATTTTACTGATTTATTGGCAGTGGTTCTCAAACTGAGGTCTCCAAACCAGTAACATCCTCACCAGGGAACTTTTAGAAATGCAGATTATTGGGCTCCATCTCAGACCTGCTGAGCCAGAAATCTGGGAGTCCAGCCCAGCAATCTGTGTGTGCAATTATATTCCTACCATCACTATGTTAGTACTAAAGTTGAAAGCCAGTATTAGTTTACAAGATTTATTCACACTAATCAATTAAAATTGTATTTAGCCCTGAGGTAATTTATTACATATGATTCTCTTCCCTTGAATTCTCATTTTACTAAACTTTATTATAGGTGAATCTTACAATAGTTTAATTGATTTTTATTCCCCCTTTCAACATTTTAGACCTGATTTAAAAGATTTCTTGCCAGGGATTTAGCTCAGTGGTTCCGCTGCCTGCCTCGCAAGCACAAGGACCCGAGTTCAATCCCCAGTACCAAGAAAAAGATTCTTAACCTGTAAAGTTTAAGTATATATCTTTCATTTTTTAACTATGATATGAATAATACAAACTTGCATATAAATTCAAAGAAACTATTAGACTACAGAAATACTAACAATAATATCTTAAATTTATATGTGTGTCATTTCCAAAGTACTGTGTGTGTGTGTGTGTGTGTGTGTGTGTGTGTGTGTGTGTGTGTGTGTGGTTTTTTCAGATAGAGTTTTGCTGTGTGATTTAGGCTGGCCTCAACTCCTGGTGATCTTCCTGCTTCAGCCTCCCAAGTGCTGGGATTATAGGCATGTACCCTCACACCTGGTCACTTTAATACTTTTAGAAAGTCACAGGCTTCACAATTCTTTCCAACATCTTAAAGCTTTCAGATCCATAATGTGCTTTACTGTCAATAGTTTATGCTCTTCAAATAAGTTTCATTATTATGTTAAAACATGTGCTGGCTTGGGTTAATCAGCATGATTGGACTGATATAATAATCATCACACTGGTTACAGAACTCATTTTCAAATTATTCTGTGATTGCTGGCCTTAAAGTTTTTAATCTTCTAACATTGTCAGATATTTTCTCTTAAAAGGACCTCCAGTGTATATTCACCACTGAAATTATCTGTGTCTGTTGGCTTTAGACTTTGTGTAAACATGCTGTCACATATTCCTAGAAATACATAGTGAATTGGCTATTGAGTAAAACTATATAGTAACTCATTTTTTATTTTGAACAGGGTCTCACTGAGTTGCCCAACTTGTGATCCTCCTGCCTCAGCCTCTGCAGTCCTGGGATTATCCCAACGTGTATTATGACACACAGACACAAACTTTGGTTGAGTCATTTCAAAGCAGGCTACAGACCTGACAGTTCACCCCTATATGCCTCAGTTTACCTTTCCCAAGAAGAACCTTCTCTGTAGGCACACATCTAAGAAAAACAGCTGATTTAGTAGCACCATAGAATTTACAATCCTCGGATTTCCCAAGTTATCCCAAAAATATCCTTTTTGGCTCTTGCCCTGCCCAAATTTCAGTCTAGTCATTATTCACACAGTACACTAATTATTACATCCTTATAGACTGCTAATATGATCCTTTCACTTCCTTATGATTTCTAAAAGATCCACTCTTGGGCTGGGGATTTAGCTCAGAGGTGCCTCTGCCTGTCTTGTGAGTGCAAGGGCCTGAACTCCATCCCCAGTTCCTAAATAAATAATCAATCTACTCTTAATCTAACATAATCTGTAGAATCCATGAATGCTAGATGATTTAAATCTTTAATATGATACTCATTTGGTTGAGTTTGTTTGCATTTTCAGAATTAAAATGATACTAATCAAGTCTTGTATTTCTCCTTTAAGATGCTTTATTGCTTTGCAGTGAGAATACTGTATAGTGCTTTATGTTAATTTAATAATACACAGTAATTTCATTGTAGTAATTAAATACTGTTCTCCTTAAAATGGTTGTTTTCTGTTTGGCCTATACCCTCATGTTAAAAAGTTTAGAAGCTTCATACCAGAATGGAGAAAGTTATTATGTTTAGTGACTTGAAGTTAACTTGAGAAGACACTAAATAATACCAAGAAACAGTGGATAAAATTTAAATGTACCATATTAAACATTAATTGGATAGTATTTATTTAAAAAGGCATATTAATGATTCTCAATAAAGACTTATTCAATAATAATGTTATAAATGATGAGTGTGGAAGGAATTCTTTCCAGGTTCTTTGTGTCCTGAACAAATTGGACAAAACACACAGGAAAGCTAGCTTGGTGTGTGGGGGAAATTCCAGGTATAGTGGTGCACACATAAATCCCACCATGTAGGAGGCTGAGGTAGGAGGATTGCTAGGAGTTTGAGGCCAGACTGGACTTGAACTACATGTTAAATTCAAGGTCAGCAAAACTACATAGCAAGACCCTGTCTCAAAAAACTAAGAAAGAAAAGAAGTCAAGGATGTACATTTGTTGAAGGTAGAACACCAGGCCAGTGAAAAGACTCACAACTGCCACAAGGAAAGGATAAAGGAAAAGGGTTCTTTTGTATCCGCAATTCCTCTTTGGTTTCTCCCTCATGCAAATAAGACATTAGGATGGTTGTCCTATCAAAAACTCACTTAGGGGGCCAGGGATTTAGCTCTGGGGTTCTGCTGCCTGCCTCACAAGCTCAGGGTCCTGAGTTTGATCCCCAGTACTGGGGAAAAAAATTAGCTGTACATGATCAAAGATAATCCCAAAGTTCAGTTGAACTTAAATTGACCTCGGTAGATTGAGATACAATATTTAGGATAGTTCTTTACAATGTATTTATATGTAACATTTAATAACTACTGAATGTGTGCGCCTCTTGTGGCAGTATTGTTTTCTGTATTACTTAGATCATGGGTTTTCTTGTTGTCAGATGCTAACATCAGAGAAGTGGGCCTTGAAGGAGCATTATTGATCTTACTAGATAAAGAGACAGATCAGAGGTTATGTCATGATATCAAAGAGACTTTAAATTATATGCTTACATCTATGGCAGTGGAGAAACTCTCCCTTTGGTTAAAGCTTTGCAAAGATGTACTTTCTGCATCAGCTGGTAAGTACTGCGGATCAACAGTTTAGTAATACAGTAAAAATCATATACAGAATTGTTTGCCAGTGACAATCCATCAGTCTTATCTGACTCTTTGAATTGTAATTGTCTGATCCTTGCTTTTTTCAAATGAAGATTTTTTTACATCTAGTGTAAGTCTAACACTGAAGGTTGCTTTTCCATATTGTGATTGTCTTAAATAACTTTTCTGTGTCAAAATTAACAGTAGAGCTACTATTTCTGCTCTAAAGGTCTGACCTAATTTATAATGGCCCTATAATTGTTTTTCACACATATAAATATTTAAAGGATTGCCATGAATCAACATAATAGAAAACTTAGCAAAAGTGACATTTTGAGACAACTAATTTTTCCACATTTTGTAGTATTAATTTTTGTAGTGTTCATTTCAAATACAGTGTTAGAAAGTAATGTATCCCTAATGTCTTTGCTAATACAACATAATTGTAAAATGTGTATTTGAGCTTTTAAAATATATATCTTTAAAGTAAGAGAAAATAAAATGAGAAGAATATAAAAGACGCTAATTGTGTTCCAGGAACTATATATATATTTTATGTTTTAATCCTTTAACCTAACCTATGAGTGAATAAGCTGAGTTAGTCCATTTTACAGAGAAAAAAAAAGACTGGCAGAGATAAGTAATATATCTTAAGACACAAATTCAATTTTAAGCCTTTATAACTTTTAAACCCATGAATTTTCCATTGCTTTATATTTCATTAGCTCCCAATTTAGTTATACAAGCTTTATAATTTAATGTAGCTCTCATCTCTGAATTATGTACAAAGGAAAAAGCTATAATAAAATTTCTGCAGTTTTTTATTCTGTCTGCCTTGATTTTTATTGGTTCTGATCTTTTCTAGTGATCTATACCTGCTCTTTGAACCATAGGCTCTATGTTTTTTCT
>NW_022900929.1:54291727-54327158 GCF_012274545.1 Fukomys damarensis | reverse complement strand
TTTTTTTTTTTTTTTTTTTTTTTGGTACTGGGGATCGAACTCAGGACCTGGCTCTTGCGAGACAGGTGTTGGTACCACTGAACCAAATCCTCAGGCCCCAGAACTTCTCTTGTAAAGGAAAATCTCTATGTTCATAAAAGGATGGGTATTTCAGCTTATTTTAATTTTACATTAATATTCCTTTAGCTTGCTAGCTCAATTTTATTTTGCTATTAACTCGTTGTCTTCTGTACTTTGGCTTCATTCTTTCTTATTAGGAAAATACCTTTTAGTCTCTCTTGACTTATAACTCATTAAGATACAGTTTACCATTCGATCCCTGGTACAAAAATGTATATATCTATATAGTTTACCATAACTATATTAGTGACAACTTTGCTATCATAATACACAAAAAAATATTGACATACAAGAGAGTTTAAGAAAAGCCAGATGATTTAGATTCATTTTAAGTTGAGTAACACGCAAGAGATTGGTAATTATTTTAGGATCTAATTAATATTGTATTTTGTTTTTCACTTGGATTGTAACTTAATAATTGTCATTCTGACCTGGAGTAGCTCTTATTTCCTATAGACAACATTGTTACCTGTAGAATAATTGGACTCAATTATTTGACATTACTATAAAGGTAAATGATCAGTAATAATTCTAGACTACGTTTGAAGTCATCTTGTGTTCCTTTGTAAATATATCTTCCCATTGATGTAATTAAATGTGTTCTCCCCTGATAAAAGATTTTGCAGCCATATCTTGTGTGGATACAATGCAAGAGGAAGAAGGAGACAAAGGTGATGATGCCTCAGTCCTGACCACCAGAAGTAATGAAAAATCTCATCCTTTTAATAATCCCCGATGGGGGACTAGAGTCTTTGCTGCTGAATGTGTCTGTAGAATAATTAACCAGTGTGAGAATGCACATAGCGCACATTTTGACATTGCATTAGCACAAGAAATGAAAAAAAGGGATTCAAGAAGTAAGTGGCATATTAATGAAAATACCAAATGAGAAAAGTAATGATTCTGCCTGCTTAAATTTTAATAGTGACTCAAAAAATAAAACTAGGACTGGAGGTAAACCTCAGTAGTGGAGCACTTGTCTAGCATGTCCATGGCCCTGAGTTCAGTCCCTTGTGCTGCAAAAATAATAATAAAACTAAAAAGTTATTTTTATTTCAGTCAGTTATGAAAATTGATTATAATATTTATGTAAGCCATAAGTTAGTTTTGTTTGTTTGTTTGTTTGTTTGTTTGTTTTGGTACCGGGGATCGAACTCGGGTCCTTGGGCTTACAAGGCAGGTGGCGGAACCACTGAGCTAAATCTCCAGCCCAAGTTAGTACATTTTAATGTTTAAAAGCATTTACAATGATTAAGCTTAAATTTCCATTCACATTTGCTTAATGGTAAGTGAAATGAGTTAAGTTTATAGAAAATAGTCTTCTCGGGAAATAGTGTATGCATTAACTAGTTCCCAAAAATTAATTTCTGTATTGTAACTTCTGTCAGTTTTTGATTATAGATTTTTTTGGTTGTGGCATAGATATTACCTAGAAACATTTGAGCCTATCTCAGTGTGAATAATTTCTGAACGTAAGACCATGTTGACCTCTTGTAGTTCAATTTTATTTTTACCTATGTGTGTATGTATTTATGGGTTGATTTATAATTTTTAAATTCATTTAAGGACATGATTCATCATTTGTATATTTGCCAAGACATGCAATAATAAGATAAATCTAGCGCATATAAAGAGCCATGTGATTTTTTTTTTTTAAAGGAATATTAAGTCGCAACTTCAGTTTGACAAGAAGAGAATAAATTACTCTCTGGCTAATCAAAACCCAAGGACTCTTTTTTTCTTTTGTGTGTGTGTGTGTGTGGCACTGGGGATCCAACTCAGGACCTTGCACTTGCAAGGCAGGTAGCAACACTACTGAACTAAATCCCCGGCCCAACCCAAGGACTCATAAGTACCAACTAATGAACTTTTATCAGAAAGTCTTAATGAAATATTTATTGAAGAGACTATTAGTAGTCTTCATAAAGGATGCTGGCTCTATATAATTATTTGGTGTGGGTGTATATTTGAATGTACATTAAATTCAATTTTAAAGTTTGTATTTAACACAGTGTAAAACAAAACAGTCAAATCACTGTTACCTAAAAGGTCTAGGCTATAAAATTGAAAGGAGAAATTATTATTTAACACAAATTTCAGCCTCTCTTTTTCTTTTTCTAAAGATATGTTTAATCTTGTAGGTGACTTTTTGGTGCTGCACCTTGCTGACTTGATTCGCATGGCTTTTATGGCTGCCACAGATCACAGTGACCAGCTCCGTCTTTCTGGCCTTGAAACACTACTAGTTATTATTCGGCGATTTGCAACTATTCCAGAACCAGAATTTCCAGGTCATGTGATTCTGGAACAGTATCAAGCCAACGTAAGCATTTTCTGTTAGAAAATTTTGTTATCAAATAACACCAATAAAAAGTCTGTATCAGGGGATTTAGCTCCGTGGTGCTAGCACGAGGTTCTAAGTTCAATCCCTAGTACAAAAAAATGTCTGTATAATTATTTGGCATATTATCTCTTACTTCATAATCTCTTCTAATGTATCACTGACTTCACAGTATATAGAAAATACATTTATGAAAGAAATTGAATATAAAGCTTTAAGTAAAAGCAAAATAGTACATAAAAGAGGCCTTTTATAACTTCAAGGTTTAATTTTTTATAATTGAAACATTTTTGTTCACTTGAGGGAATAAAAGACTTTAGTAATGAAATTTTCTACAAAATGTCTCATTAAGCCACATAACAGTAAATTCTACTCAAGCTACACGTTTTTGTGTGTTTGTTTGTTTGTTTGTTTGGTACCAGGGATCGAACTTGGGACATTGCGCTTGTGAGGCAAGCAGCAGCAGTACCACGGAGCTAAATTCCTGGCCCAAGCTATACATGTTTTATCTTCATTATTTCCAGAATAGAACATTTATGTGTAACATCCTTTACTATTTTTTTCTAGACTTAGGAAAGAATTTAGGTTTCTTTCACTAGTTTTATAATCTTTTTAGCTTGCTTGTGTTTGATGTGTTGAACAATCCTGCAGTGGTAAAGAAGACAACAAAATCATTACCTGTCTTATAATCCCCTAGTAGCATTCATCCAACAATATATCTCATTGTGGTTCAGATGTAGCTTCTGATGTCTAGCAGTCAGGGAGACCAGAGCAATTTACCAGTTTGTTAGCAATCTTCATCACTTCTTCCCAGAAGGTAATGCCAGTGTATTCTTAGGGAGAAAGCAAAAGGAAGGGATTGATGTTAAATAGAACTACAATATAATGTTAGAGTAAAATATTATAACTGAGCTAAATTAAAGGGAGCTCTTATATTTTTAGCCCTCTTACAGTTGCAAGTACTGAAAGTACAATTACAGGTCACTTAGCAGAAAGAAAATTATTGTCAGGAATATCTTAGTTGGCTTGCTTTCTACACTATTTATTCTGAGATTTGCTTTTTCCAGGTGATGACAAGATGGCTCTCGCAGTGCCGAGATCCTTGTAAAAAGATAGTGCTCCTTTCTCAGTATTCGCAGCAAAAGTCTTGAGCGCTTTCAGTGTCCCAGTGTGGGACAATGCTGTCAGCTCCAGAGCAACCACGTGGACTAAGAGTTGAGAAAGGAGATAGTTCCCCAAAGGAAACACCAGGATGCCATGAACTAAAAATAAGGGAAGATAAGCAGGGCAGGCAAAAAATAACAGAGCCCCTAATAACTGTTATAAATAATGTAAAAGTAACATTTAAAAGAGGGGAGAGCTTGTGCTCTTTTATTGATGTTTGTTATGTCATAATTTCTTGTCAGGTAGGAGCAGCACTTAGACCAGCCTTCACTTCAGAGACACCACCTGATGTCATTGCTAAAGCATGTCAGGTAAGTAGTTAAAAAGATGATACTAGGGCCGGGGATTTAGCTCAGTGGTTCCGCTGCCTGCCTCGCAAGCACAAGGACCCAAGTTTGATCCCTGGTACCAAAAAAAAAAAAAACACAAACAAACAAAAAGATGATGCTTAAGAAATGATCTTGTAGCCGGGTGTGGTGGTGCACACCTGTAATCCCAGCACTCAGGAGGTTGAGACATGAGGATCGGTGTGAGTTCAAGACCAGCCCAGGCTACATAGTGAGTTATAGGTCAGTCTCAACTACATAGTGAGACCCTGTCTCAAAAAAATGATCTTGAGGGCTTGGGATTTAGCTCATTGGTGCCCCTCCCTGCCTCACAAGTGCAACAACCCAAGTTCAATCCCTGGTACCAAAAAAAATGATCTTGAAAAACAATTCAATTAGTATTTGATACCGATGTTCCACTTTATAGTTGACTTACTATCAGCTTACCCTTTTCCTTTTTGAATATGATTTCTTCTCTTACAACTGCACGGTGACCTAATATGTGGATGAGTCATAATTTATTTAAACAGTTCCATACCTGTATTGATAGAAGTTTAGGGCCAGCCTGAGTTACATAGTGAGTTCAAAGCCAGCCTGAATTACATAACAAGACCATCTACAAAAAAGGGGATGGGGCTCATGATGGCTCAGCCTGTCTGTAACCCTACTACTCAGGAGCCTAACACAAGAGAATCACAGCAAGTTCAAAGCTACCCAGGGCTACACAGTAAGGTCAAGGCCAGGCTGAATTACATAGTGAGACCCTGTCTCAAAAAAAAAAAAAAAAAGCCAGGGATTTAGCTCAGTGGTGCTGCTTCCTGCCTTGCCTTACAAGTGCAAGGTCCCGAGTTTGATCCCTGGTACCAAAAAAAAAATCACCAATTTTATCATCCTGTAATCCTAGCACTCAGGAGCCTGGGGCAGGAGGATCACTGTGCTTTCGAGGGAGGCCTGGGCTACATAGTGCCGTCTCGCTATATAGTCCAGGTTAGCCTTGAACTCACTCTGTAGCCCAGGCTGGCCTCCAACACTCAGTGATCCTCCTGCCTCAGCCTCCCGAGTGCTGGGATTACAGGCATGTACCACCACACCTGGCTAGCACTTTTATCTTTTAACTGGGTTATACTAGCTGTTCAATTATTAATTTTTAATGAGATTTTAAAAATCAAGATTAGAGATCTGATTAAAATGTTAATCCAAACTCTTGAAGACATAGGTAGAGATAAAGACTTTATGAACAAAACTCTAATCACACAGGAAATATCACAAAGAATGAACGACTGGGATCCCATCTTGTTAAAAAGCTTTTTGTGGGCTGGGGATTTAGTTCATTGGTTCTGCTGCCTGCCTTGACAGTGTAAGGACCCTAGTTCGATCCCTGGTACCAAAAAACAACAACAACAACAAAAACGCTTTTTGTATAGCAAAAGAATGAAGAGAACCCACAGTGTGGGAAAAAAATTTTGCCAGCTGTGCCTCAAAGGACTAATATTTAGAATACTAGCCGGGCGTGGTGGTGCATGCCTGTAATCCCAGCACTTGGGAGGCTGAGGCATGAGGATCACTATGAGTTCAAGACCAGCCTGGGCTACATAATGAGCTCCAGGTCAGTCTCAACTACATAGTGAGATCCTGTCTCCAAAAGAAAAAGAAAAAGAAAAAATACATATATATATATAGAGAGAAAGCGCTCAAAAAAATCAGACCCTCCCAAATTGAAAGACTCAGTACAAAAATGAGCATCTGAAATGAATAGACACTTCTCAGTAGAAGTAGAAACTGCAAATAAATGTATGAAAAAATATTCAGCATTACTGAGATGCAAATTAAAACAATATAGATTCCATCCTACTCCAGAAAGAATGGCTATTATCAAGAAATCAACCAATAGCAAATGTTTGGAGGGTCTGTGGGGGGAAAGGAAGCTTTCTCCATTGTTGGTGGAAGTGTAGACTGGGGCAACCACTGTGGAAATCAGTGTGGAGATTCCTCATAAAACTGAAACTAGAGGTTCCGTTTGACCCAGCTATTCCCCTTCTTGGTATTTTCCCCAAAAAATTAAAAGGATCATACTATATAGCGGTATGTGTATGCCCATGTTTATAGCGGTACAGTTTGTAACAGCTAAATCTTGAAAACAACCCAGATGCCTGTCAACCACAAATGGATAAAGATGATGTGTTATTTTGGTTTTTTTTTCTGTCATGGAGTACTGCTCTGTCATAAAGAAAGATAAGCTTGAGACATTTCTAGCTAAATGGATCCACTTTGAGACCATACTCTTAAGTGAGATAAATTGGACACACGTGTTTATTACTACATGTTTTCCCTAGTGTGAGAAACCAAAAGTGGAAATAAGGACCAAAGTATATAATAGATACTGGGAAATGGGAAGAAAATGTTCAGGTGTGAAAGGGAACAAGGGATGGGGGAGGGAAGAAAGGACAAGAAAGAAAAAGAATAGAAGGAAAAAATGGAAACAGCTTTTGTAAATAGGGGAAGCGATGTTGAAAGGAAGGAGGGAATGGGGAAAAAAACCGAGATATGTACAGGAACAAATTCTCTATGATGAATGGGATTATTATGTATATCTAAAGTGCACCAATAAAAGTTTTGCTTCAAAAAAATGTTAGCCAAACATTTATGATTAATATCATTTCTCCTTATTAATAACATCTGTAACTCCAGTTTGCATACTAAATGACATTTGTTTCTTCACTTCTGCCTTTGATGATATTCCTTTAGAAAATATGCCTTCTAACTCGTTATCAGCTGCATTCCATTGTGTTTCTTAATAGCAAGATACTTTTGATGACTAGATTTTTTGAGATATAGATAAGCTTTGCTTTGGGAGATATTTATACTTTCTAAATGAAACTTTTTATTTTCATATAACCAGGTTTGCAGTGCCTGGATTGCAAGTGGAGTTGTAAGCGACATTAATGATCTACGAAGAGTTCATCAGTTACTTGTTTCATCATTAACAAAAATACAGGCTGGAAAAGAAGGTCTAAGTCATTTATACAGTGAAAGTGCTTCTACCATGGAGATTTTAGCTGTTTTAAAAGCCTGGGCAGAGGTTGGTACTTTTTAATGTATAATTGGGATTTGGGAAGTTGTTAACACTTTTGGCCAAAAACTGAAATGCTATTTAAAATTAGACAGTCATTTTGTTTGTTTGTTTGTTCACTTGTGTTTAGAGACAGGGTCTCACTGCATAGTGCAGGCTGGCCTTGGGTTCACTATGTACCCCAGACTGGCCTTGAACACATGTCAATCCTCCTGCCTCAGCCTCCTAGTGCTGAGATTACAAATGTGTGCTACTCCTGGCTAGTAAATCCATTTTTAAGGTAAACAAAAAGAATTCCCTCGTGAGATTCACTTACATGTTAATTGACCTATTAAGTAAATAAAGCATTCTAAAGAATTCATATTATCTATCTACTGCTTTAAGCAGGGGCAGTTTTGAACCAGAAAAATTTTATTAAAATCAATTCATGGATATATGTGTCTGCTTGTCTATGTCAGCTATGTGACACATACTTCACTGTTTTTAATTTCTCTTTTTAAAATGACTTTGAAATATTAAATAGCTATCATTTTCTTAAAAACAAAGACTTAGCTTTATATAATTTCCTAATCAGGAAAAAGTTGTATCATTTTTAGTCTACTATGGATATGTTTAAGTATATACAAAAGTAGATAGAATAGTGTAAGGAAGAACCCACATATACCTTATCACCCAGGTTGAGACATTACCATCCATGGGCAGTATTAGTTCATGTACCATTTTAAGCAAAGTACTATGAATAATTACAGACCGAAGCTTATAGAATTTACCAACCTGTACAGAAGGGTTTCCTTCAGTACAGCTATTTTAAACCTGCAGGTTGTAGTATCTCTGTTTTTCTTGTTATTTAGGAGTTGACAAATCTTGGTTAGATTTAATAAACTAGATCTAATTAACTTTAAAAATCAGTTCTTTGTGCTTTTAAACATAGATTTTACTAAAGCACAGAGAAATTCTCCATAACCTATTTTACAAATAACTCTTTGCTCAGATAGTGTAATTTAAAACAATATGAATCCCAGCCGGGTGTGGTGGCACACACCTATAATCCCAGCACTCGGGAGGCTGAGGCAGGAGGATCACTGTGAGTTCAAGATCAGCCTGGGCTACATAGTGAGTTCCAGGTCAGTCTCAACTATATAGTGAGACCCTGTCTCAAAAAAAAACAAAAAACAACAACAACAATATGAATCCCTGCTCTTGATCAAGCCAATTACCTCTTATTCTTTCTTAAGTAAAGATAGTTATTGACCAACATATTCTGTATAATTGAGGTCCATAATTCCTTATCTGAAATCCTTGGAGGCAGATATATTTGGAATTTAGTTTTGTTTTTGTTATTTTGGTATTTGAGATAGGGTCTCGCTTTGTACTTCTGGCTGGCATTGAAATCACTGTGTAGACCACCTTGGCCACAAATTTGCAGTTATCCTCCTGCCTCAGCCTCCCAAGTGATAGGATTATAGGCATGAGTTACCGTGACCAGCTATATATTGGGATTTCAAATTTAGGGGACTTTAGAAAAGTTATATAGTAAATCATTGTATGAATCCTAGGAAATCTGAAGCAATTACCACAGACTATAATCAAATACATTAATATATCTATAGTAAAATGTTTGAATATTCAAAATTCAGCCAGTTTTGCCAATAGATTGGTTTACCATAATATTACATATTCATTTTTTTGGGTTTTAGAGTTGTAGTTAAAGTGATAATGCATATTATATACTATGTTGAGAAGTTTAATATTCTATAGTCTGTGGTAAACCTATTTTGTAACTTTTTTGTAATGTATAGTAAACTTTAATAAAATATTTCCATTACTGCAGCTTTTTCAGTTGAGAGACTGCTGACAATAGCCATATTGCAAGATTGCTTATGAAGCTACAATCTAGTTTAGTGAGGAGGATTGCTTTGGTCACTTATTTGTAGTTGTCATGGTTGTTAAACTACAGAATGATAACATGTTTACCACAGAATTGTTAATCCTGATGGATCTCATCGAAGATGATGTTTTGGATCTTTTTATCCTACTTCTGTGTGTGTGGTTACACATATACCTTCTTGATTCTGCAATTATTTTCAAGTTCATTATGTTCAAAGTTAACTCTGCCTCTTTAGGAAGACATAAAAATATGGCACCTTTTCATCAGATACAGGATTTTCCTATTTATAAATTAGCCTTCAAGGGGCTGGTTGTGTAGCTCAGTGGTAGAGCACTTGCTTGGCTTTTTGTGAGGCCCTGAGTTTGATCCCTAGCACTAAAAAAAAAAAAATTAACCTTTTATAGGTCTACATAATTGCTGTACAAAGACATAAAAAGTACAAACAAACTTTGAAGACTGCCACCAGTTTGGAAGACAGTGTTAAAAATGGGTCCCACTCACCAGATGGACTGCTTGACTTAGTCTACACTGACCTTAGCACATTAAGCAGACTTTGGCTTGCTGTACTTCAAGATTATGCTCTCTTGTCTTTGCCATCAGAATTTGCCTCCCAGCTTCCTGTTGAAGGTAAGGAAGTAAAATAATCACATAATTCCTAGAGTAATTGTTTTTTATGCTTCCAAAGCTTCTTAGCACTAAGATAATATTTGTCTAGCTGAGACAGGAAGATACTGTGAGTAGACCCTGTCTCATCTATATCTATGGCCATACCACCCTGAACATGCCAGATCTCATCTGATCTCAGAAGCTAAGCAGGGTCGGGCCTGGTTAGTACTTGGATGGGAGAAGACCCTGTCTCAAAAAAACAGTAAATAAATAACAAGGGACTTACAAGGTAGGTCAGTGCAGAAGCCCTGGCTCAATTTCCAGTACAAAAAAATGAAAAATTTAAGAAAGTAAGACAGAATGCTAATGTCAAACATGAAGATGGATAAATGGTATAGGTATTTATTTTAAGCATATATACACATATTTTTAAGTATTATAGTTAAATTGTAAAAAGTTAGGAAATAGCATGCAAATTTTTATACGGTTAAATAAATCAACCCTGTACCCCAACAGTTGTACTTCCAGAAGAAATAATAATGGTAACAAAATATTGATAGAATAGCAGCATGAATGAATCTTCAAAAATATTATTAGGCAAAATAAAGTCAGTCACAAACAAGAACATGGTATTGATGTGATTCCATTTATATGAAGCCTAAGAACAAACATCTATCTACTGATAAAAATCAGAAGTTGCTTTGTGAACTTTCAGAGTGATAAAATGGTCTTCTAACAAGCCAAGGGAAAATGTATTTAGAGAAATCCTTATCCTCTTGAAACTTCTTTTTTGTTGTTGTTTTTGTAGGTGGCACTTTCTATACAGCAGAAACTACTGAAAATGCAAAACTACATTATTATAACTCCTGGGCCCTCATCCTTCACGCTACCGCACTGTGGCTTACGAGCACAGGATTTGTTGTTCCTGACCCAGATGAAGGAGCATCTAATCTCTCTAGGCCTGTGACACCAACTTCCATGGGTCAAGGTTCATCGTCCCGGGCTGCAGTCAAGTCTCCTGAGGAAATCTACACTGATAGATTCCATCTGGTTTTAGGTCAGTAAAAGGCTTAGAAGTTCTCTAGAGGGCCAGGGATTTAGCTCAGTGGTTCCAGCACCTGCCTCGAAAGCACAAGGACCCAAGTTCAATCCCCGGTACCAAAAACAAAACAAAACAAAAATTAAAAGTTCTCTAGAAGTGTTGTTCTTGAGTTATGTCTCCTTGCCTGTGTTCTTGAATGTTCGTGATAGCCTTGATGTAAATAGGTAAATATGTATATGTATATATTTTATAAACTTACACATTTTATTGTATTAAGTCTACAGTCTTATTACAACATTTAGGAAATAGAGGCAGGAGGGAGGTGGCAAGTACTAGGCCAGTCTGAGCTACATAGTGCAGTCAAGGCCAATCTGGCCTATCTAGCAAGATCCTGTCTCAAAAAATAAAACAAAAAAGAAAAAGGTTGACTTTAGTGTCAACTTGAAAAAATTATAGAAATTGCAGGAGAGGTCTGATTCTTTCCATATAATTTTCAAAAGAACCATGTGGTATCTATAAATATTCTGAATTTCTTAATATATACACCAAAGAAACAGCAGTTGGGTGAGGGGTTGTCCCCTTGTTCCTTCCTTTTTTTTTTTTTTTTTTTATAATAGTGGATTATTTTTTATAACAAAACATTTATTGCCAGGGATTTGGCTCAGTGGTTTAACTGCCTGCCTTGCAAGCACAAGGACCTGAGTTCGATCTCCGTACAAAAAAAAAAGAGATCATTCAAAACATTTACTGGTGGCCGGGAATTTAGCTCAGTGGTTCCGCTGCCTGCCTTGCAAATGCAAGGACCCAAATTCGATCCCTGGTACCAAAAAAAAAAAAAAAAATTTATTGGTACATTTTAGGAATAGATAATGATAACACTCATCATAGGGTTTGAGGTTTTAAGAAAGAGTTTGTTCAAGCCAGGCATAATCCCAGCCTTCAGGAAGTCAAGGCAGAAGGATCGTCCTGAGTTCAAGGCTAACCCAAGCCTGTCATCCTCCCCCGCCAAAAAACACAAAAGTGTGTTTTAGGTGGACAAGGTGGCAAACACCTGTAATCCCAACACTCTGGGAGTCTGAGGCAGGAGGATTCCAGGTCAAGCACAGACTGAGCAATTTTATCAACTTAGTGAGATCCTGTCTCAAAATAATATATGTAAAAAAGGGCTGGGTATGTAGTTTATTGCAAAGGCACTGGGTTCAATCTCTCATACTGGAAAAATAAAAATATGTTCAATGTCATTGAATTGCAAATAAATATTAAAGGTCATAGTTAAGAAAATTTGAGATTTACAAAGTTTAATCCATTTTCTAGTTTGTGAGAACTTTTATTCTTTTTCATTGTTGGTGGTGGTACTGAGCTGAAGCTTCACACATGCAGGACCTCTACTGACTATAGTTTTTAAATAGGGGGTTTGTTTTGTTTAATTGTGTTGTTTGAGACAGGGTTTTGCTGTGTAGTCCAGGCTAGCCTTGAACTCACTGTGTAGCACAGGCTGGCCTCAAATTTGTGGTAGTCCTCCTGCCTTAGCCTCCCAAGTGGTGGGATTTACAGGTGTGCACCACCATCCCCAGCCAATCTGCATTCTTAAAGTTAGATATTTTCTAAGATAGCACAAGTAAGTTTGTAGGATAAATGGATAAAATTTTAGTTCTAAGGAAACAAAGCATAAGTTTATTACCTATAAAGAACTTACTTAGTAAATGAAATATGAGGATTTTAAAGGTGAATAATTGGAATTCAGTAAGATTCATGGCTCATACTATTTCTATTAATTATGCATTCCCAGGCCAGACTTGCCAGATTCCTATATCCTTGAGCCTATTAAAAATGTGTTTCTGGGCCAGAGATTTAGCTCAGTGGTGCCACCACCTGCCTCCCAAGTACAAGATCCTGAGTTTGATCCCCGGTATCAAAAAAAAACCCAAAAAACAAAAAACATGTGTTTCCAAGGGCTTAAGGTGTAGCTCAGTGTTAAAGCATATGTTTAACATGTGTGGGTCTCTGGCATCAAAAAAGTTGTCAGTTGCCTTAGTATGAGAGCTTTTCTTAAAACAAACTTTAAAGAACTACAGTTGTAGCTCAGTGGTTGAGCACTTCCAGTAGATTGTACAAGATTCTGGCTTTTACCTCCAGCACAGTGAGTTGATAAATAAAGGTAATAGTAGTTCCTACTTCAACAGGTGTTATGAGAATTTAATAACCAGTTTATGAAAAGCATGATGCCTGATACATGGTAATTACTCAAATTTTAGTCATTAAATAGTACAGAGCTCTTTGGTACAATTTTATTGTAATTTTTGCATCTTTGAACTGTTGCATAGCAAGCAAATTGTATACAAGCCTGTTTAAGATTATTCTTGGTGTATGTGTAGATAAAAACAATTTTAAGAGATTTGCCTTATCACTTACATCTAGTCTAAATTTATTGTAATTTAACTTGTACTACTTTTTTGCTAAGCTTATTTGTATAATTTATAAAAATAAAAGATTAACTTCATAAGCTAAGAATCTCAAAGAAGCCTCCTCTTTTTGCTTTCCACAGGAATCAGTGTGGAATTTCTGTGTTCATTACGTTCAGATGCAACCATGGAAAGCATTACTGCTTGTTTACATGCATTACAGGCCCTTCTAGATGTTCCCTGGCCCAGATCTAAAATTGGCAGTGATCAGGTGATTTCTTGTTTTTTGTTAGGCTTCTGTAGATTTTAAAGGAACAGAAACATATTCAGGTTACTCCAGTGAACAAAGAGAAGTAAAAACTAAAGCACTACAGAGATAGGCCTTGGAATTGGAATACTATCAGCATATGTGCTGCTGACCCAGGAGTAATCATGCCTCTCACTGTCACTTTTTGTCTTTCTGCAGTGATGGGAAGGTTCCATATTGCATTGTTCAGTACAGTAGCCATTAGTAATATCTGTTGTTCTGTCTTTGCTCCATTTCTCTGAACACTGATCTTTACATTTATCTGTATCTTATATTCCATTTCCCCAGGAGAAATTGTTCATTGGTTTTTGTAATTACTGTCAGTTACAAAGTATTCCTCTTGGCTGTGTTCTTCCTTCCTAGTCTTTCTTTTTCCCGTTAGACAGGACTGGCTATGTCATTCTAGCTGGCCTTGAATGCACTCTGCAGTCCATACTGACCTAGAATTTGTCACATTCCTCCTGCCTCAGGCTCCTGAGTGCTGGGATTATAGGCATGTGCCACTATGCCTGGCTGTCCCTACAGGTCTTTTTAAGACTGTTAGCTAGGTGGGGCTGTGGGGGAAAAGGAACCCTGCTCCCCTGCTGGTGGGAGTATAGACTGGTACAACCACTGTGGAAATCAATATGGAGATGCCTCAAAGAACTGGGATTGGAAGTTCCATTTGACCCAGGCATTCCCCTGCTGGGTATCTTCTCTAAAGAATTAAAAGAATTGTACTACAGTGGTATATGCGCATCCATGTTTATAGTGGCCCAGTTTGTAATAGCTAAAACTTGGAAACAGCCCAAATGTCCATCAGCTGGAAAATGGATGAAGAAGATTTTTCTTTTAATAAAATGGAGTACTACTTAGCCATAGAGAACAAGAAACTAGAGACATTTATAGCTAAATGGATGCACATTGAGGCCATACTCTTTAAGAGAAATAAATAGGACATACATGTAAATACTGAATAGTTTCTTTGGTATGAAAAACTAGAAGTGTAATTAGGGATCAAAATGTATAATTGATAATGTGAAATAGGAAGAAAAGGTCTAAAGGAGTAGGGGAAGTGGGAGGGGTAAGGGAAAGGAAAGAAGGGAAAAGAAAAAAATATGAGAAAAAAGTAGAAACAAAGTCATTATAAATAGGGAAGGGTGGAGGGGGTGAAGGGAGGGCAGGGGAATGGGGAAAAAATAACCAAGATACATCATGTAAAGGTACACGATCCCAATGATGAATGTAACTATATTATATACCTAAAATGTACCGATAAATTTAATGAAAAAAAAAAAGACTGCTAGCTAGCTTGTAGATGGAGTCAGATACTCACATCTGACCCAGCTGTGGCCTTGGTAACAGGATTGCTGCACAAGTGTGGCACTCCTTTGACTACTCTCCTCATGGGTAAATATGCATTTGTAGGTTTTAGCATCATGTATTATTCAGTATATTAATTCTGTTGTCGTTGACTTGAGTGTTAAGGTAAATGGATAGTATGATTTCCTTTCTACATGGACTAATATTTAACATTTCTTATATTTAAAACATTAGTAAAGTTCTTAATTGGACATGAGTAAATCTTAAACTGTGCTTGTTTTCTTTGTATGTTAAAACAAGCATGATAGATTTACTGTTATTTTCAAAAATGAAAGAAAGTGATCAAAGTAATAAAGAGAAGGGAACATAAAATAGCATTTCTCCAGTGATTTTACTCATTAGGAAGACTTCTGTTAATACCATACCTCTCCCTCATTTTTGTTTAGTTTGGTTTTGTTTTTTGAGACAGGATCTTGCACTGGCCTTGAACTTGCAGTGATACTCCTGCCTCAACCTCCAGAGTGGTGGGACTATAGGTGTGCAACACCACACCCGGCTATGCCCTCATTTTTTATTATTATTAGAAAACCTTAACATAAATTTAAGAATCAACATGTCAGCTCTTGTATTCTTTTTTTGTTTTGTTTTTTGTTTGTTTGTTTTTTGAGACAGGGTCTCACTATGTAGTTGAGACTGATCTCGAAATCACTATGTAGCCAGGCTGGTCTCCTCACAATGATCCTCCTTCCTCAGCCTCCCAAGTGCTGGGATTACAGCAGCCACCCAGCAGCTCTTGTACTCTTTTGCCTAATTTCCCATTGTATTTTGGGAATTTCTTTTTTTCTGTTTCCCAGTTTAGAATTTCTGTGAAAATAACCTTTCATCATAGTATCAAAGATTGGACTAAAGGAAGTTTGGAGTTGCTTTAAAGTATTGTTGTATTGACATCTTTTTTTTTCTTTCTTTCTTTTTTGGACTGCTGGGATTGATTACCAGGGCCTCATGCACACAAGGCAACATCTTTATTTCTTATGAGCAATTTGTCATATTCTCTTTTTCTGAATTTAGTCAAAATAACATTGCTATATTTAACAATTTAAAAATAGTACATAATTTCCCTTACAGTTTCCACTACATGTTTTCTATGATAGGACTTGGGTATTGAGTTGCTGAATGTTCTACATCGAGTAATTTTGACCAGAGAATCACCTTCCATTCAATTGGCTTCTCTTGAAGTGGTAAGGCAGATTATCTGTGCAGCTCAAGAACATGTGAAAGAAAAAAGACGAAGTGCAGAAGGTAAATATTAACCCTTAATTCCAAATTAGTCACGTAGTGTCATTATATCTTAAGGTATAACTTAATATATCTATGAAGTCTGGATAATCTATTGTGTATAATACAAATGGAAAATCTCTAGGTATGGCTTTAAATCTTTTGTTCTTTCGTGCATGTTAGCACTATTCTTTGGGAAAATGAGAATTTTAGAAATACTTGGGAGGAAAAAATCCTTTATACTAATAAAGTACTTACTTTAGCTCTGTTTACTGATGTGCATAATAAGAACTACTGATAATTTTTTAATGTCTTGAGTTGACAGATTGCTTGCTTATAAGTCTAATATGGTATTGGTGAGTTAATCATTTAAGATTATATTTGGCTATGTGTAATAGAAAATGCAATATAATGGTTTAAAAAAAGAAGTTTAGAGGTAGGGGATCCAGCCATTGGGCTAGTATGGCAGCTTAAATCCTTGCACTTCCACCAGGCAATATTTTAAAGCTGATGGGGTTACAAGGATTTTTTGTCCTAATCCATTGCAATAGTAAATCATAATAAAGACAAGTACTTATATCTCCATAACTGCTTTCTCCTTAAATAGATCCACAGTTTTAGCCACTAAATATGTTACCTACAACAGAAATGAATTGTTTCCTGTAACAGAAATTGCCATCTACCAGAAGAAAAATAAGCACAAAGTATTTATTAAGTGCTGTTCTTTCTGTCTTTTAGTTGATGATGGAGCTGCTGAAAAGGAAACCCTTCCAGAGTTCGGAGAGGGAAAGGACACAGGAGGACTTGTGCCTGGGAAATCTTTGGTCTTTGCAACATTGGAATTATGTGTATGCATTCTAGTTAGACAACTCCCAGAACTAAATCCTAAGTTGACAGGTACCCCAGGAGTAAAAGCTACAAAGCCACAGATTCTGTCAGAAGAAGGAAGCCAGCTGGTTTCAGCTGCATTGGTTATCCTCTCTGAACTTCCTGCAGTGTGCTCTCCTGAAGGTATGCTGTGGTATGTGATAGCTTTATTTGACCTAGAAGGAAGAGAAATGGATTTAGTAAATAATGGGGCCTAAAATAGAAGGTAAAAGTGGAAAAAGAGCTTTTGTACATAGGGACGGGAGGGGACTTGTAGGGGGGAAATGGGATAAAATAAAATTTATTGTAAAAATAATAATAATGAGGCCTAATTGCTAATCTTTTTTTTTCCCCTCTTTGTGTTGGGGACTGAATGTAGGACCTCATGCATGCTAAGCAACCATTCTACCACTGAGCTGCACCTCCAGCTCCAAGTCCATACTCTATAGTTAACATTGGTTTTGTTTGTTTCTTTTGTTTTGTTTTGGTTTTGAGGTTTTTTGGTACCGGCAATTGAACTCGGGACCTTGCACTTGTGAGACAGGTGGTGAACCACTGAGCTAAATCCCCGGCCCAGTTAACATTGGTTTTAAGGCTTTCCATAAAGCTCTCCTGAGTCTCTGCCTTTAGCATCTGTGCAAACCTAAACCTAGAAGGCTATGTGGTCATCCTTCCATACCATTATGTGTGCTGTTATTTGATCTGAAATATCCCCATCCTTTATTTGCTTTTTAAAAGTTTCATCCTTTGAAGTTCAGTTGGAGCTGGAGCTGTAACCCAGTAGTAGCCCAGTGGTAGAACACTTGCCTAGCATGTGTGAGACCCTGGGTCTGATCACCAAAACGGAAAAAAACAGGGGCGGGCCTTGGTGACTCTTAACCTCTGGCCAATCACACACCTCCTGGGGCAGTGACGACCCTTTGGAACGTCTGCCCTATCAACTGTCGATGGTAGTTGCCATGCTGACCTTGGTGACCACAGGTGACAGGGAATCAGGGTTCAATTCCAGAGAGGGAGCCTGAGAAATGGCTGCTATAACCAAGGAAGGCAGCAGGTGCGTAAATTACCTACTCCTGACCTGGGGAGGTAGTGACGAAAAATAACAATACAGGACTGTTTTGAGGCCCTGTGATTGGAATAAGTCTATTTTAATCCTTTAACAAGGATCCATTGGAGGGAAGTATGGTGCCAGCAGCTGCAGTAATTCCAGCTCCAATAGCATGTGTTAAAGTTTCTGCAGTTAAAAAGCTCACAGTGGGCAATTTAATGATTTAGTGAGGCCCTATTTCAAAATTTTAAAATGTTAAAAGGGCTGGGGATATAGCTTAGTGCAAAGGTCTTGAGTTGATTCCATAGTACTGCAAAACATAGTCATCCAAATTTAATCCAACCTTAGCAGAACGTGATGGCACACAATCTGTAATCTCAACACTGTGGAAAACTGAGGCAAGAGGATTACAAGTTTGAGAACTTGCCTCAAAATAAAAAAGGGCTGGAGATGTAGCTCAGTGTGAAGGCCCTGGGTGTAATCCCCAGTACCATTATCATCCAACCTGAATAATCTTTATAAATTTACTTAAATTACATTTAGTAAATTATGCTTATAATCCCAGCATGCAGTAGTCTGAGGCAGGATTGCTGTGAGTTCAAGGCCATCCGGGGCTACATGGATTCAAGGCTAGCCTGGAATACCCAGCCAGACCCCCATCTCAAAAAACAAAACAATTTAAGTTAAATTATAGTAACAGTTAAAATATTTTATGAATTTTTTTTTCCTTTTGGCTGACATCAAACCAAGGCCCTTGAATATTCTATGTATGCTCTCTACCACTGAGCATTACCCTCAGCCCCAAGAAATAATTTTAAAAATAAAAAATTTCTGACATTATCTTATTCATTGATTTTTTAGGATAATTTTATATATTTTTGTAAACATTCTGGATTCAGCCTTTATCTATAGTGTGTTTAAATTTTTTATCTTACAGGAAGCATCTCAATTCTCCCTACTATATTGTACCTCACAGTTGGTGTCCTTAGAGAAACTGCTGTGAAGTTACCTGGGGGGCAGTTATCTTCAACAGTGGCAGCTTCCTTACAGGCTCTAAAAGGAATATTATCTTCCCCAATGGCCCGTGCAGAAAAGAGCCACACTGCTTGGACGGACCTTCTCCGCAGTGCTTTAACAACAGTTCTTGACTGTTGGGAACCAGGTAATTAAAGCTGTTGGGAAACAGTTTGGTTTATTTTAAAAAGTGAGAGAAACGATATTTTGAATCTAAGCTATTTATTTGATCATAGTTGGCAATTTCACCTGGAGGAGACCATACTGTGTGTTTAGAGGATATATACACATTTTAGAATTTTAACCTTTAATACAAATGACCAGAAGCCCATATATTGTCAATGAGAGACCTTTGAACCTAATAGTATGTTTATCTTAAAATATGTGATCATCAGTGATTGTGAACGTTTTCGAGCTTTCAAAGATAGAAACAGCCCACTGCAGCACATGTGCTGTAGATCTTCCACCACCAATCTTATCTGACAGAACTTCTTAGTATATACAGTATACTGAAAAGTATGTAAGCCATACATTATAAATCTAATGTGGGGTTAGTCTGGTTCATCACTCCAGTGTTTGATATCTAAATGACTAGTCAAGATACCCAATTTTTCTGAGACAAATAAAGATATTTTTTGTTTTAGTTTTTGTTTTTTAGTTTGGGGGGTTGGGAGATTGTTTTAGGCCTTTTTTTTTTGTTTTTTTTGACACAGGGTCTTCCTATGTTGTCAGGCTAGCCATGAACTCACAATCTTCCTATCTTAACCTTTTGATTAGATACAGGCACCACAACTCCCAACAAGGATATTATGTTGCATGAAATTGTTAGATTAACATAAGATATAAAAAGCATTTAGGGCTGGAGATTTAGCTCAGTGTTTCCACCGCCTGCCTTGCAAGCACAAGGACCCAAGTTTGATCCCCAGTACCAAAAAAATAAAAATAAAAATAAAAAGCATAAATAAATGATAGTATTATTTTCCATATCCATTAGATACATTTTGTCTTTTCTTATGTCTGTATTGGGGGTTGTTTTGGGAATGTTTTGTTTTGTGGTGTGAGCATTAAATACAGGACTTTATGCATGTTAGGTAAGTGCTATACCACAGAGCTGCACTCTCAGTCCTGTTGTATGGTTTTTTATTCCAGTACTGTATTACAGTGGTTGTTAAAAGTCTTCTGATATACTAGACATTACTCTGCCTTTCTTGTCCTATTATAAATGTCAATTTTATCCAGTTTGAGTTTATGGCGCAAGAAGAAGACCAAAATCAAGATGGAATGAGATTCCAAAGATAAGGTAGTCACTGAAGCCAAATAAAACTTTTAATGGAGAGGTGATGGTCAGCAGTGTGAAACTAAAAAGCCAAGCAATGTGGGGGATGGGGCTCACAGCGTAGGAGACAATGAGAGCCAGGATAGCAGAGAGACACACTGGCTTCTCTCGATGGAAAGAAGAAAAATAGCTGAAAGGAAGGTGTTGGATCAAGGAATAGTTCGTTTTAAAGATGAAACTAATATGAGTTCATACGGGGTTAAAAAAAAAAGTGGAAAGGGGCTGGAGTTGGAAATACTAAAGAGCAAAGCAGCATCTCTCAGCACATTCAGGTTAACCTTTGCCAATATAAGAGGAGGAAGATAAGGTAAGCATGAAAAGTAATAGGTTTTTATATTGAAGGATTTGTTTTGTTTTGTTTTGTTTTTTGGTACTGGGAATCGAACACTCGTCCTTGCGCTTTCAAGGCAGGCAGCAGCACCACTGAGCTAAATCCCGGCCCTATATTGAAGGTTTTAATAAGCTTACCACTGTTATCATATACACAAAATAGTTTGGGGATTTTTTTGTTGTTTTTGGTTGCATTTGAAAGAACAAGGTAGAATTTAGAATTTAGACTAATTACTGAGAGAAGTTAAAAGAACTGATCATGGCAGCTCACACATACTCTATGTAACATTGCCTCAAAACATAGTGACTTAAAATAGGAAACACCATCTGACAGTTTCTATGGGTTAGGGATTCAGGAGGACCTTAGCCAAGTGGTTATGGCTTAGTGTGTTTTAGGAGATTACTTTTAAGCCATAGGCCAGGATTCCAGCTAGAGGATCCATCTCCATGATGACTCACTAAGACAACTAGTTACAAGAGGCCTCAGTTTCTTATGACAAAGGCTGCTCCATAGCACTAATACTAAGGGAATTTTGCAGCTATCCAAGAATTTTAGAAGAAATGGAAAGAGGAACCCAGAAAAACTGTCTAACTGAGAATAAAAAGATAGTTTTACTGAACTAAATATGATGCAATTTTCAGTTGCCATAATAAATGAAACTAAATTTGCTGTATGGAGAGCAATATAGCTGCTCCCTGAATCAAACTGTCTGCCTTACTAATTATTTGGCTTTGGCAAGTGACCAAATGTGTTTCTCATCTATTAAATGGAAGGGAGTAGAGTACTTATTTTGTAGTGCTGTCTGTTATAAAGGTTAAATGTTTAATGCTTATAACATAGCTATCATTTGAACTTCTAAATTTTCCCTGTAGTGTCAGGGATTTAACTCAGTGGTGCTGCCTCCTGCCTTGCAAGCGCAAGATCCTGAGTTCAATCCCTGGTACAAAAACAAAACAAAACAAAACAAAACTGTATATTTATTATACCTTAAAATAACTCAAATGTCTTTTCTTTTTTTTCCAGTACCAAGGCTTGAACTCAGGCGCTTGTGCTTGTGAGGCAGGCACAGCACCACTAAGCTAAATCTCTGGCCCTCTTTTTTATTTTCTTCCAAGTTTATAGTATATCTTCCCTATAAATTGTATTCTTCATGCCTAAAAGAGGGCTGCCACCTTATTGTTAAGTATTTGTTGAATGAATGTAACCAGATGCTTCAGTCTGCCTTGTATCACTGGGACAAAACACCTTTCATTGTGTTCAGTGCATGATCTACCAGGTCCAAGGCAGAAATGGTTTGGTGGAGAAAAGATGCTATATTATGGCTGCCAGGAAACAGAGAGAAATGAAGAAGAACCAGAGTGCGACTACACTCATCCAAGCCATGCCCATAGTAATCACTTCCAATCAGGCCCCAGTTTTTAACAGCACATTCAGCTCCTGAACTCAGCACAAATGAGCATGGCACCCCCACGATATAATCAACTTCTAAACACGTGAGATTTATCAGGCAAGGTGGCACACATCTGTAATTCAAACACACAATAATTTTGGGGGACATTTTAGATCTAAACCATAACTTTCTACCTCTTATCTAAAATGCTTATGTCCATCTCATTATGTAAAATGCATTTAGTCCATCTCTAAGAATCACCAAAGGCTGAACAACTTTGGACTTGCTGAAAAGTCAAATACAAAGTCTCTCTGAGATTCACAGCAAATTCTTAGCTTTTTTTTTAAATTTTATTTCATATAAATTTTATACATGACAAAAGTATGCTTGAGCCTGTCTCTTAAATCAGTTTTTTAAGTTCTTCAATCCCATCTTCCTCCGGAGGCAAATAAATATAAAACCGGCCATACTACATCAACTATACGTATTAAAATTTTTCTTTTACAAGAAAAAATATATTTGCACATCTTGGCAATTCATGTTACATTGACAAATTTGGTTCATTTTCAGAGACTATCCATTTCCTATACATAAGAACCTAGTAGACATCATTCAGTGGATATTTTTGCACTAAAGGACAAAATGTCTGATTTAACTTTTTTCTTGTATTTTTTAAGAAGATACTCCATCTGTAAATTCGAGTTTGGTTGGCCCTTTTTAGTCCTTTTGCTCAATACTTTGAACACTTGAAGGTTCTTTTGGGTTTTTTTGTAGAGGCTTTGAGCTTCTTCTCTGTCTCATTTTCTCTTCTCAAATTCTTGTTTCTTAGCAGCATACTTAGCTTGTACCTCCTCATATTCTTGTGCTTTCTGATTAGATTTTTGCTTTTGCTTTGGAACAGTCATGGAATTTACTGTTTTGCTACCTTGCTCTTCTGGCTGAGGCTGATGACATTGTTCTTAATACAAAGCATGGTCAACTTTACACTGTTCTTCAGGCAAAGCCTGGTTGACTTTTTCTTCTGACAAAGGCTGTTTTTTGTTTTTGTTTTTAGTTGCTTCCTGATTTTTTTCCTCCTCCGCTGAATAGAGTTGTTGCAAGTCATCTGGATACTGATCTGTGAATTGAGATTCCTGTGATATTCCAGCCTTCTTTTCCTTCCATAGAAATTTCTTGTAATTTTGCTGAGTCTTCAGTTTTCTCTGAAATACAAAGCCTTATCCCTCGTGAACACTTCCCACGAAAGCCTATGGATAGTTAGGCCATCAAGTCCTCCATTTCACATTTTTATTCTTGAATCCATGCAAATTCTTAGCTTTGATAGGTGGTGTGATGCCACCTGTAAACTTAGCACTTGGGCGATTTAGGTAGGAAGATTGCTGTGAGTTTGAGACCAGCCTGGGTGAGTTAAGGCCACCCTGAAATTTATACTGAGACCCTGTCTCAAAAACAAAACAAAAACCAACTCTTAGCTTTGAGCCTCTATAAAAATAAAAAAGAAAGTTAAATACTTCTAACATTGATGCAAAGTAAACATTTCTATTCCAAAAGAGAGAAATAGTAGGACCCAAGCAAGACTAAAACCTAGCCGGGCAAACATGAAATCTTGTAGCTCCATCTGGGGCACATTACAGTGAAATATGACTTCCAAAGGGCTTGAGTTATATAGCCCATCCCTATAGTTTTGCTGATTATAGCCCTCTCTTTTGGGCTGGCTTTGTTTGCTGCCTGTGGCTTTCCTCAGCAAATACTCCAGTTTGCTGGCATCTCCAGACTCCTAGGTTCTCCACTGCACCTTCAGCTTCCTTCTCACAGCTTCACACACTGCCCTCTGAGAATGGCTTCCCAGGTATTCTAAAATTGGGGTACAAGCCTCCCTGACCCTACAACTCTTGCATTCCACATGCCTAACAAAATAGCACCATATGGATGACATCAAGGTGTACCACTAGCTCCAGTGGTAGCCAGCTCCCCTTGGACCATGTCTGCAGTGTCCTCTGAATGTTTTACTGAGCACAGTGAATTGAATGCTGGGAACCAACTCCCTAAGCCAAGAGTCTCCAACTCCTGAATCACAGACCAGTCTGTGACCTGCTAGGAGCTGGGCTATATATAGCAGGAGGTGAGTGGACCTGAGCAAGCAAAGCTTAATCTGTGTTTGCAGCCACTCTCCCATCATTCACATTACCCCCTGAGCTCTGCCTCTTACCAGATTCTCAGTAGCATTAGATTTTCATAGGAGGACCAATCCTATGAACTGTACATGTGAGAGATCTAGGCTATGTGCTTCTTAAGAGAATCTAATTCCAAAACTATAACCTGCCCACTCATACTTGGTCCATGGAAAAATTATCTTCCATGAAACTGGTCCCTCGTGCAAACAGGCAGGGACCACTGCCCTAGGTGACCCATCTCCAGCAGTCTCCAGGGACTCTTTTTTTCAGAACAAAGCTTTATAATTTTGTACCCTTATGCCTCTGAAAGGTGAGGTGTGGCAAATTATGAGATGCCTTCAAGCCATCTTTCCTATGGTTTATGCAGAGTAATTGGCTTCCTTTTAAAATACTAATCTTTTTAACAACCATGTTCTCTTAACTCTTCTGGACCCGTTTTACAGGCTCTTCTTTTCTGGCCATGCTACAAACTTTTTTTATCTTTTGGCTTTGCTGAACTGCTCCTGATTCTCACCATAAATCTGCCTGAAAGCAGCCAGAAGTATGCATACTAGAGCCTGAATGTTGGGCTGTCTTAATTTCAGGGGCCCAGTGAACCACTTCCAACCAGGCTCTACCTCTTAACAGCACATTCAGCTACTGAGCACTGAATGCACTGATGAGTATAGCATCCCGATGATTCAGTCACCTGCCAAACATTGGAGACTTTGGGGCAATTTAGTCATAAACAGTTCAATAAGTTGTATTTGCCACACTTTTCATTCTCAGATAACATTAATTTTTCATTTAATTTATTTAAAGAGCCTTACTTTGAAAAATGACACAGTATAAGATTTCTTCAGATAGAAAAGTCTTCATGTAATTGTGGCCTCCATAGCTAGTTTGTCTACCTTTTTTCTCTACTGTTAAGAAATGGTATGTGGCCAGGTGAGGTGGCACACACCGGTAATCCCAGCACTTTGGAGGCTGAGGCAGGCAGTTTGAGCTACATAAAGTTCAAGTCCAGCCTGAACTGCACAGTGAGACCCTGTCTCAAAAAACAACAACAAAAGAGATGGTATGTGTAAACAAAGTGCTACAGTATTTTTACTTGGTACATGCATTATCTAAATACTGTTAGTAAAGAAAAAAAAATACTTGCCCAAGTATTTTGGTGTTGGTGCATAGTAGAAGTAATAACCCAGGTACCATAGCACAGTCGTGTAGTCGTAGCTACTCAGGAAGCTGAAGCAAGAGAGTCTTTTGATCATAGGAGTTCAAGACCAGCCTGGGCAACATAGCACAAACCCGTCTCCAAAACAAAACAAAAGACAGTTATTAATAATATAATAGCTAATTCATATTGAGCATTATGTATAGAATATATTCTAAATGCACCATATTGTATGGTTTCAGATAATTCAACTCTTGCTTTCCTACCATCTCACATAAGTTAACTCATTTATTCTTCATAACCCAATCAATATGAATACTGTTGAGCTGGGGATTAGGCTCAGTGGTGCCACCGCTTGCCTTGTAAGCACAAGTCCTGAGTTCTATCAGTACCCTTCAAAAAATATTTTGAATACTGTTAATTCCCATTTTACAGATACGAAAATTGAAGAAAAAGTTCAATATCCAGGATCACAAAACTAGTCAATGTGTTTACAAATGTCTTTTTACCTTTAAAGATAATTGCTTTGCTAATTCTTGACTGTAGAATTACTTAAAATGCACATTTGCCAGGGTTCTTGTTTTTGTTTTTGTTTTTTCTGGTACCAGGGATGAAACTCAGGACTTTGTTCATACAAGGCAGGTGCAGTGCTACTGAGCTAAATCCCTAGCCCTTGCCAGGGTTCGTAAAGTCTTGTCAATCAGTTCTTCTCTGCATCTGTTGTATACACAAAAAAATTGTTGTTACGAAAGACAGCTTCCTGTACATGAATAAAGCTGTGAATATGATCTGTTCTAATAGATCATTTCTCTTTAGTCAATGGAGCACATGAAGACCTTGATGAAGTCAGTCTGCTTACAGCTATCACAATATTTATTTTGTCTACCAGTCCAGAAGTAACTACCATTCCATGCCTTCAGAATCGCTGTATTGAGAAATTTAGGTCTACCCTGGAGACAAAAGATCCTGTGGTAAGTGTCTTTTAGCAGAGATGGGCTTGTAACAAGAATATGTTCCAGCTTTTGCAATACTTTGTAGTTTTGCTGACTCCAAAAGGAATTAACAAACTATAACTTTTTATTTTTGATTTTAGGATTAATGCTTTTTCTTGTAACAAAACCAGTTAATGTATTTTTTCTTCCATTCTCTGGATAGAAATAGTGGAAGAAATAGAGAAGAAATGTTAAAAATTTAAATTTTAAATGAAGATACCTTAAAATTGATGTACAGTATACCCCCCGTAAAGTCACAGTTCAGAGATCAAGGCCTCAGTTGTTGATAGATTTTTCCTTGGAGCTTAACTAATAATTGTTAACAGAAACCCTTGCAGTTTTGCTGCAATTTCACAGAAACTGTAAATATCCTCCGTAGTTGTTTTGTGGTTTTGTTTGTTTGTTTGTTTTTTGGTAGGAAGTCTGCAAGTAGCCAATCCAAGAGCATTATTCATTTTTCCTTCCTGATTGGCTACTGCCCTGTAACCCAACTCTGGCAGATGCACCAACATTCCTGCATTTTAACAGGTTGCTATTCCATGTGTAGCTATCTCAACTGTTCTCAGTTTTGTTCTTCTTAAAGCCCTAAGATGTCCCAAAATGCCCTGCACCTTCTAAGACCTTATTATTCAGTATTTTATTAAATTACATAACTGCAGGAGACATAGCATATTTAGGGTTTAAACTGTAAAAATAGGCATTTTTCTGACCATATATGAAATTTGCAGTTCTTCACAATTCATGGGTATTCTGTGAACATAACCCCTGCAAATTTCAGGGGTCCACTGTAGATCTAGAACTTTTATTAATATAAAATTTTATTGATAGAACTCTGTAGAACAAAGAACTTTTAGAAAATACTTTGTGGTCAGGTGTAGTAGTGCACACTTGTAATCCCAGCACTTTGGAAGGCTGTAGCAGGGTTATCACCAAGTTTGATCCTAGCCTGAAAAACTTAGTGAGACTGTCTCAAAATTTAAAAAGGATTGGGGCTGTACTTTAGTGCAACAGCCCTGGGCTCATTCCCCAGTTGTCAGAAAAAAAGGCTCTAGCACATGCCTTCAGTAATATTGATGCATATGATATGGGGGTGATATATGGACCTCTAAATAATATAAAGGAGGGCCAGGTATTTAGCTCAGTGGTTCTACTGCCTGCCTTACAAGCACAAGGTCCCAAGCTCAATCCCCGGTATCAAAAGCTAATAATAATATAAGGGAAATATTGTTACTCTCAACATGCTAATGTTTGATACGCTGAGTTCATGTTCTCTAAAATCAAAGAATGAGTTTTAGGAGCAACTAAGATTTAAGAGTAGGAAGAATTGGGCTGGGGATTTTAGCTTAATGGTACCGTGCCTGCCTTGCAAATGCCAGGTCCTGACTTCATGCCTGCCTCGCAAATGCCAGGTCCTGAATTTGTCCCTGGTACCAGAAAAAAAAAAAATGCAGGGAGAATTTATTGAAAGAAAGATAGCTTCTGTTTAAGAGACAGAAAGGGTCCTGTAAAGTGGAATTGCCTGCAGACCCTGCTTTCCAAGGGAGTCTCATAGAGCGAAACCACATGGTAAGGCAGATATAAAGTAAGACAAAACTGTAGGCAAGTACTAAGTTTAGAAGTATAGTCATTTCGGTAATACTGATCAAATGGGGAAGCAGTAGCAAGCATACATGGAACAAACAAAGACTTTCCTGGAAGGGATGGCTTATGGTCTTGGTCCCCCACCCAGATGATTGATGCCTATTTAGAATGTCAGTTACTGCTGTTCATCTCTAGAGGAACTATGTCGGTATAACCAATATTTTTTGTTTTAAAGCCTGGCCTTCATTGTCCTCACCTCCATCCATAGCTATAATTGACCATTGCCTCTTATTGGCCATACCTTCTACATTGACTTTTCAAGGGCCCCAGCCCTGTTGGAATGCCTATAATATTTCTAACTAATTTAACTGTGTATAGTAATATTACTGTGAAGTAATGGGACCCATTTCAAAAACAATACATACAAATGGATCCCATTCCCTTATAGCTGTTACATTTATTAGATTAATTTCCTATTTTATATATATATATGTAGACCATGCTCACAAATATATGTATTCCCAAAGATACAGGAACCAAATTTTCTCTTGGAAAAGTTAATTATTCAATACAATCATAAAATAAAGGATGACTCATGTTTTCAATATATACTTGTTTTCTTTTATTCTTCTGATCCATCTATTGCCTGCTGCTTGCACATTTACATAACAGTTTCCACGTAGTGACTGTGATATGTTCCTTTTTCTTTTTTTTTTTTCTTTTTTTTTTTTTTAACCAGGGATCAAACTTGGGACTTTGCACTTGCAAGGCAGACAGTGGCACCACTGAGCTAAATCCCCAGCCAAATATTTTTGTTATAATTTTCATTTCTTTTCTTTTCTGGCACCAGGTATCGAACTCAGGACCTTGCACTTGCAAGGCAGGCACAGTGCCACTGAGCTAGCTCCCCAGCCCTGTGATATGTGATCACATATCCATGATTCCTTAAAACTTTTCATGCCATGACTTTGAATGTCAGATGTATAACTTAGGTCTGCAATGTTTTCTAAAATTGCCAGATACTTTGCAAATTTGTGTGTGTTACGTTGTTTCTGTTTTTTGTTGTACATTATAGAGAGTGATATGAGGAAGAAAATGGGAACTAGGAAAAGAAGAAAAAAGTAACCACTCATATAGTTAGACTTCCCTACTATACCAATATGCCTCTCTCCCACTCCAACTGTTAAAACCACTGTTAGCATCCAACTTTGAATAACATCTAGTATTTAGACTTCCAAACTTAAAGATGAGTTAGAAAGAAATTTTAATATCTTTGCTGCTTTAACTGCAGAAAAGGACTCTCTTTCCACCAACCCCACCCCTTTTTTTGAGGCAGGATCTCACTATATAGTTCAAACTGACCTTGAACTCACCATGTAGCCCAGGCTGTCCTTGAACTTGTGGCAATCCTGCTTTGATCTTCCAATTGGTAGGGTTACAGGAGTGCATCACCACATCTAGCTTTTTTTTTAGTTTACACTTTAAGAGCTGGGGATTTAGCGTAGTGGTTCCGCTGCCTGCCTTGTAAGCACGAGGTCCAGAGATCAATCCCCAGTACAAAAATAAATAAATAAATATAAATAAATTAGTAATAAATAAATAATTTACAGTTTATAGTATTCTTATCTCTTTCTTGACTAGGTACAAATCAAGACCTATCAGCTCCTACATTCCATTTTTCAGTATCCAAACCCAGCTGTTTCCTACCCGTACATTTACTCTTTAGCATCTTCTGTTGTGGAAAAACTGCAGGAAATAGACAAAAGAAAACCTGAAGACATTACTGAGCTTCAGATCTTTCAAGAAGGCATAAAGATGTTGGCAGTATTGGTTACTATTGCTGAAGAACATCATCGTAAGTGTCAACAGTGAATTCATACTATCTCCAAATCTCACCAGACTCCGAATTTCAGTATTAAATTGTAAAACATTCACTTTCTCACATTCTATCAGTATTTCACATTTATTGAAAGTTCTAGATATTGATATTATTTAGTATTGATTTGGTAGAAGAGATTGGGTGGACTGCTTTCTCCCTAAAGGAAAAATGGGTGCAGTTTGAGGGTTTTTGTATCCTTGTGTGATAAACATTTATGTTCTGAACTTACATTGTTCATTTACTTTCTAGGCTCTCAGCTGGTGGCCTGTCTCCTTCCTATCCTCATTTCCTTCCTTTTGGATGAGAATGCTCTGGCATCAGCACCTTCAACAATGAGAAATTTACATGACTTTGCTTTACAGAATCTCATGCAGATTGGACCTCAATATTCATCAGTTTTTAAAAATGTAATGGCTTCTTCTCCAGCCCTGAAAGCTCGCCTGGAGGCTGCTATAAAAGGCAATCAGGAAAGTGTCAAAGTCAAGTTATCCTCACCTAAGCATACTAAGAACTCTGGAAAGAATTCAAGCATCCAATTAAAGACTAATTTCCTCTGATTTTACTTGTTTTTTGAATAGTAAGCACCTTAATATACTACTTAATCATTTGCTTCTCCTTGGGAACAAAAGAGAAAGTTTGGACGCAAGTGCACTTGGAGATCTAGTTGATTGTTTTAATTTAAATATCCCTAACTCTGAAATTGACAGCAAACAACATTCCACTTAATTAGGCAATAGAGTTATCAGAACTTAAGCGGGGAGGCATGGTGGTGCACACCTGTAATCCCAGCATTCGGAGGCTGAGGCAGGAGGATTGCTGTGAGATCAGCCTGAGCTACATACGTAGTGAGTTCCAGGTCAGTCTCAACTACATAGTGAGACACTCTCTCAAAAAACAAAAAATAAACAAGAAGAACTTTAGCCAGGAATTCAAGAATATCTAAAGAATTAAATTCACTAAACAATCCATTGCTTTAAAATGGATTTCTTCTGTGAGCCCATATACATGTCATATACTTAATTCTTGACAGATACAGATTTAACTCTAGTATAAATTATCTGCACATATACTGTATCCCAATCACTAATAGAAGATTCTGCCTTAATCGTTAATATTATTAAACTTCTTTGGACTTCTCCAGCAACATTAATGATAGGAAAGCTATTTAGGAAACTTGGATTAGAATTATCCAATATATTATGGTAAAAGTTAATTGCAGCACTACAGTTTGAGAGTTCATGCCCATAAATAGGACTTTACACCATCTTTTGGGTTTATATTGTGTTCACAAAATGAAAGTTTTACTTATTTTAAATGGAATAGAACCTCTTACTATTTCTTAAATGAATTTCTGTGACCTCTAAACATTTATGGCAAATTTTATTTTAATGAGTTTAATATAGATTCATATCTATATTGTATTTAGATCAACTATGGGTTTATATGAATGCCGTATTTATACAACAAACTTAGATCATCAGTAAAAGTATTTTTTTTAATAGGGAACATATTTTAATACAGAAAAACTAATGGTCGAGTCTCATTGGTTGAAAAATATTTTTTAACTGTGTTCATGATCATTGACTCCCTCCACTTCAGTGTTATACTGTGAATCAAACAGTATGTTAAGCCTCTCCCTGTTAAAAAAAACCACATGCCTGAAGTGATAGGCATGTTCAGAATTGAGAAAACATGTTGATTGAAGCAAGGGCAATGTGATGTACTCTATTTTATTATGTTTGTATATACTCTAGTAAATTGTTCAGAAGGAAAACATTTGACAAATCTAATACTATAATCAGTTTTTCTAAGTTACACAAATAAAGCTAATTTTCTTTATCTTTTTGTGTTTTGTTTTACTCAGAAAAGATGAGCGATTTCAGAAAAAATTCTACAAAATAAGTAAGATCCCTTTGTAACTTGGCCTTTTGTCTCAGAGGAGCTTTTCCTAGAGCATTCTTCCCATTGATGTAAATTCTGTCTTCTTAAATGTTCTAGGAAGTATTTATTTCTTATTCCCTTCACCCACCCAATATGCTCCTTTTCTCCCACGTTCTATCTTGTGAACTGCTGGTGGGCCTTCTAGGCCTGGTTTAAATGACACTGCTTGGTAACACTCCTCAACACTTACTACCCTCCTTACACTGAAAAAAAGTGACAGCTTCCTCATGTGTGTTCCCATAGTACTTAATACCTTCTTCAATGTATGAAACACCACAGTGCATTTCAATATCATCTTTTGGGGAGGGGTTTGTTTTTTTGAGACAGGGTCTCGCTATGTAGTTTAGACTGCTCTGGAACTCACTGTGTAGCTCAGGCTGGTCTTGAACTCACAGCGATCCTCCTGCCTCAGCACCACCACGCCCAGCAGGTGCATTTCAATATCATCTTAACGCCACTTACTCTGTTCATCCTAAAGAGAAATGTTATCTTCTGTAACTTTGCCTCTGTAGCATCAACGAGGTGCTTAGTAGCTATTAGCTACACTGCTATATATGGGTTGGATTTGTTTTTTTGTTTGTTTTTTGGAACCGGGGATCCAACTCGAGACCTTGTGCTTGCGAGGCAGGCACAGGCACCACCAAGCTAAATCCCCAGGTGTCTTTTGGTTTTTGTTTTCTTAAAAATAATTTGTTTGTTTCTGGTGACTAAGAGGGAAGGGGTGAGGACCAGGCCCACAGTCGCTTAGCAGCACATGGCTTTTGGCCACATGGACAGGGGAAGGGCAGTGTTACCCCAGCAGTCTCAGCACTACAACCAAAGCAACAGGTGGTTCTATCACTTTTCTAAGGCTCTCTCCACAAGGAGCAGGTTAGAAATTGCATTTGTACATGGTTTAAAGCTCAGGAAAAGACCTTAAACAGGAATAGACTGAGGCACCTTCTTTTTCCCCAGCTCTCTAGGCCCCAGGTTGCTTGTGGCACCTGGACAGCCGCCCCTGGGTCCCCCACATCCTAGGGCAGCGATGGAGGAAGGCCAGGTCAGGCTGAGTGTGAGGCAAACAGTCTTTACTGGGCTCAGACCAGGAGTCTGTGGATCTTGAGGATCTCTGTGAACTTGGAAATTTTCTTCTCCACGTTGTTTTCAGCCTGTTTCCGTAGCTTCATAATCTCATAATCATAATGGATCTTGGCCTTCCACTTACTCATCTCCTCTAGGGTGGCTGTCACCACTGGCTACTTCCAGCCGACCTCGAGGCCGGCGGCCCAGGCAGGCAAACTTCCTCATGGGCTTCAAGCGCAGCAGGAACTTACCATCTGCTCTTTCTTGTCAGGGCGGCGGGATCCCATCTAACACCTTAAGGCGAGCCAGGCCGGCCTGGTTTCACTTGGTCTTGTGGGGCAGCATACTTCGCACCGTCCACCGGAAGATGCGGCTGAGCACCCGGAAGTGCTAGGGGCCGCGGGAGGGGTTGGTGTTGAGGAAGGCAGGTACTTCAACTTGTTTCTGTAGAAGCTGCCAGAAATGTTGTTGCCCTAGCAGCGCATAATCACCGCCTTCTGGCCCAGCAGTACGTGCTTGGGTGCTTGGCCAGGATGGCTGCCAGGCAGCCCAGGAGATGGCCTCGGCCATCGAGCACCGAGACCTGCCCCTCCGTCATCTTTGGCAGCCGCCTCGGTATGAGTTGGATTTGGACTCAGAAATACACTCCTTTGCCAAGGTAAGTGTTGGACTGCACTGACTGTTTTCTGGACATAATTTGACTTGGATTTTTTTTAAAAATATTTTTCAATTGTTTCTTATGGTTTGTTCTTAATGTTAAGATTTCTAATACTCATCATTTAGTGCCATGATGACCTGAATTGTTTGGGTTAAAGATTCTGTATGAAAGCCGGCGTGGTGGCACATGCCTGTAAATCCCAGGCAGGAGGATCACGGCTAGTTCAAGGCCAGCCTGGGCTACACAGTGAGTTCAAGGCCAGTCTGAACTATATAGCAAGACCTTGTCTCAAAAAAAGAAAAAAATTATGTGTGAATGTCAGTAGTTACAAAACAAATATTATGTCTAGCATAATGGGGTTAGGAACTTTAAGTTAGGCAGTATCGTGAAGCCTTTTAATATAGTGCCTTATTTAATAACCCTGAATTACTAAATGTTTCCCTACTGATAAAGTTAAGGATTAACTGCTGAGGTTTGAACCCATCTCTCTGATGACAGCATTCATGCTGATACAGGCCAAGTGCTCTTGAGGGCCTTACTTCCCAGCACTAATAAATTAGTAAATAAATAAATGAAGTTGATTAGCAGCTTCAAACGAAGTGGTATAATATCTGTCTTGAGGTTTTATTGTTGGTTTTTGTTTTTGTTTTATTTTTTGCTTAAAGGAAGAAATAGACATAAAGCTACTAGTTGTTATTCTTTTTAACATATTACTTAAAGATTTATCAGAAAACATTGTTTATAACATTTTTCTTTTTTTTTTGGCAGTAGTGGGGATCGAACTCAGGACCCTGTGCTTGTGAGGCAAGCGCAGCATCACTGAGCTAAAACCTCAGCCAATAACAGATTTCTATGAATAATTAAAACTAAATTTTACTTCTGTAAACTTCACCAACAATTCAAAGGGAACATTAAAGCACTTAAAAAGATATAAATAAGTGGTATTAAAAAGGTTCTAGCTAGGTGTAGTGACACATGCCTGTGATTCCAGCACTCCAGAGGCTGAGGTAAGAGGATCTCCCTGAGTTCAAGACCAGCCTAAACTACATAACAAGACCTTGTCTCCAAAAAAATGACTCCATATGTGACTGTGAGAGCCAGAGAAGGAAAGTAGGACTTCCAAGATGAATTTCATGGAAAGTTTTATCAGATGATACAGGTTTAGAGAATAGCATTTACTTGATGAAATGGGTAAACCAAGAGTCTTCTGTAATACTACCATAGATTTACATTGTGAGGGCAGAAATTCAACCTTCAAATTGATGTTAACACAAAACTGACAATATATGAATTATCTCTAGACTCCAAAGAGCTATAAAGTTAAAATGTTGAGCTGGGGATTTAGCTTAGTGGCACTGTGGTGCCTGCCTTGCAAGCACAAGGTTCTGAGTTGGATCCTCGGTACAAAAAAAAAAAAAAAGTTAAAATGTTGAACCATTGCTGCAGTTTAATGATTATATTCTCTTACTTGGGCCACAATAGTAAAGCCTCAAGTCTTTATGTATATCTTTCGAGGCTCATTACTCTTTATAACTGTAAAATTGGTGTAATTATATACATTGTATTTTCTCCATCAATTGAATCTACTTTCTCCATTAAAAATAACTTGTAAGACCTCAATTTATCAGAAGAAATTTACCTCCATGTTTGCTAGAAATATAGTTACCCACTTACTGGCTGGCTGACAGTGATCAGCCCGTTAGTAAATTGTGCCTTTGTTGACTTCTTAACTCTTCTTAACCACAAATGCAATCCCAGGTTATGTAAATTCAAAAATGCTAGCTTCCCTTAATTGCATTTTTCTTTGGTGCCCTTGCGCTGTTCCACTGTGGAGCTTTTAAATGATTCCACAGGCTACTTGGGGAAAATTATTTTTGATAGCCAATCTTACATGTCAACATGTCATGTAACTCTTCAACATGTCAATTCTTTAGGCAGTATATTTTTCTTAGATTTTTTTTTTTTGAGGGAATTCTAACTATTCCTAGCCAAACATGGTGGTGCACACCTGTAATCCCGGCACTCCGGAGCCTGAGGCAGGAGGATCTCAGCAAGTTTGAGGTCAGCCTGTGCTACACAGTGAAATCAACAAGAGCCTGAAGTACATAGCAAAACTGTCTTTAAAAAAAATCTTTTTTTTTTTTTTTTTTTTTTTTTTTTTT
>NW_022900929.1:54283440-54291670 GCF_012274545.1 Fukomys damarensis | reverse complement strand
TTTTTTAAAAAAAAATTTTTTTTTTTTTTTTTTTTTTTTTTTTTTGGTACCAGGGATCAAACTCAGGACCTTGTGCTAGTGAGAGCATATTTTTTAAAGAAAAAGTTATTGCTTTGCCACGGACTTATCTCAGTGGTTCTGCTGCCTGCCTTGCAAGCACAAGTTCTGGAGTTCGATCCCTGGTACCCCCCCCCAAAAAAAGAGCAAAGGTTACTGCTATCAGAAACTGATATTGACAGTGTCTTGCATGATGAGATTGAAATTTAACTCTTAAAGGGAAAATACCTAGAGGCAAAAAATATATAAGCAGGAATTTATATAAAGGGAGACAAAACACACACTTTTCAGAAATAGCCGCATGTGTTGTAAAATATTCCAAGAAGAAACAAGATATTTTTAAAATAATTTAAAATATGTCAGTGACACAGCAAGAGCAGTTTTAGAGCTCTGTTGGAGGAAGTACAAGCGTCCTTGGGTTGGGGGAAGCATCCAAATCAGGCTTTCTAGTGGACAGTGAGGCTGTTCAACCCCAGTGGTCCTCTGTTGATTGTTCCTGGTCTTCATTGAGGAAGCTTTGGGTCTTCTACTATGATCTCCACTCCCTGCACTGCCAGGGTGACTGCAGTTCCCACATCCTTTCCTTCCTAGTAGTGTCAAGTACAAGACACATCATTTAGGCCTTTGTGTAAATACAAAAGCTTTTAAAAATCGACTTTCTAAATTATGAAAATGTTTTTGTTTTGTTTTTGTTTTTGAGACAAGGTCTCACTATGTAGTTAAGACTGACCTGGAACTTACTATGTAGTGCAGGCTGGCCTCAAACTCAAAGTGATCCTCCTGCCTCAGCCTCCTGAGTGCTGGGATTACAGGCGTGTGTGCCACCACACCCAGCTGAAATGTTTTTGTTTTAGTGGTTGACAGACCCATTGTGAGTCAACATGGAATGAGAAGGGGTTAGACTTCACTTCCCATTCTCCAGTAAGCAGTATTGTTTCCCTGTTACATGCTACAGTATTCATTGCAGATGCTTTCTGTTTTCATTAACAACATGACCATTTTGACTTCTCACAGCTTTCTATAAGATAAAAATTATTCCTTATTGTCTGATCTTTTTGTTTCTCTTTGTGGTACTAGGGATTGAACCCAGAGCCTTCACACTAAGCTATATTTTTTAATGAATTATTTTGAGACAAGGTTTCATTAAGTCACTAAATTACACAAGCTGTGCTTAAATTTGTAATCCTCCTGTCTCAGTGCCCCTAGAGTTCTAAGATTAGAGGTGTATACCACCATGCCAAGCCCTGATTTCTATTCTTAACATAGTACTGGAACTACAGAATCACCTCGGAATCTCTCAGTAGGTATAAACACATGCCAAAACCATTTAGAACAATTCATTCTATTTCAAGAGACTGGGAGTTTCCATTGTCCTTCCCTGTTAACCTCTCTACCATATCACTTAGCTTCTATCTGTTTTTTGAAAGAGTCCAATATGTAGCCCCACACAGGCGTGTGCCACCACAGCCAGCACTTAGTTTCATACTCCTACAATCATTTAAAAGCGCCCATATAATTTCCTAGAACTAGTATAACAAACTACCACACATTTGGTAGTGTAAAACACACACCTGTGTTACCAGCGCTTGGGAACCTGAGGCAGAATTGTTGCAAGTTCAAGGCCAGCCTGGGCTACATAGTGAATTCAAGGCCAGTTTGGGATATATAGTGAGTTCAAGGTCAGCCTGAAGTACATAACAAGATCCTACCTCAAAAATCAAATCAGAATTTTATTTTCTCACCAGTGATTTAGCTCAGTGGTGCTGCCGCCTGCCTCACAAGCACAAGGTCCTGAGCTCAATCCCTGGTACCAAAATAATATTTTTTTTTCTCACATTCTGGAGGCCAACAGTCTCAAATCAAGGGCCATGCTCCCTGCAAAGACTTTAGGGTAAGAATCCTTCCTAGCCTCACCTAGTTTCTGGTATCCTTGGATTCCTTGGCAGGTATTCCAATCTGTCTCCATCTGCATATGGCCTTCTCCGTCTGTCTCTTCTTTTTGACTCTCCTCTAAGGATATTTTTTGTTGAATCAGGGTCCATTTAACATATAGAATTATCTTATCTCAAGATCCTTAGTTACAGCTGCAAAGATCTTTTGTCAAAGTAAAATCATATTCACAGATTCTGGGACATGAATATATAGCATCTTGGGGGATCATCCAACCCACTACAGTGCCCTAATTCCTAAATTAGACCTAGCATTCCAATGAGTGCAATTCTTATGCATCAAATGCATCATTTATTTTCATTTGCTCAAATAGTTTTTAACTAAGCAATTTATCAGGAATTCAGTTATGTACTGAGACAAGGAAATAGGCACATGCAAAAAAAAAAAAAAGTGAAGTTGGACTCTGTCGCGAGCCGGATTGCCTTGGGCAACTCGGTCTGCGACTACAGGGGCCTGAACTGGCGACGCGTGAGCAAAGAGGCACACACTTGATACACAAGGAGTTTACTTTAGTTCCTCATCTCCGGATCTCTACCCCGCTCTCTCTCCCGGAAGGGGTGGCAACATATAATACCATAATGCAACCAATCAGCATACAGAGAACAGATTATTACCTTATAAGGATACATCAAACACCCACGGGAACATATCATGTGATCTACAGGAAAACTAAACCTAATACAACATGGCTTCATAGGCTATATCATAAAATGGCGGAGGGGTGGATCTATGGTTCTCCACAGACTTACACCATATACAAAGTAATTCTAAATGGATCAAATACCTTTTAGATAGGCTAAAATTTTAAAACTTGTAGAAGAAACCACAGAGGTAAATCTCTGACTTTGAAGGACTTTGAATGTGACAGAAGAAAAAATTGGACTCAAAACTTGTCACTTGAAGAACAGCATCTGGGAGTGAAAAAATACCCACAGAATGGAAAGAGAACTTGGCCAGTCTCCAGAATTCCTAAAACTCACCTCTGAAAAGATCACCTAATTTCAAAACGTCAAAGGACTTCAATAAACATTTCAAAGAAGATACATAAAGATCAGTAAGCAAATCAACAGATGCTCAGTATTATCTGTCATTGAGGAAATGCAAACCCACAGTCTACTAGAATGTCTATCCACTCCTCCCATCCACGAGGATGGCTGTCATCAAAAGACACAAGTGTTAGGAGTATGTGGAGAAATTAGAACCTGTGCTGATAAAAATTTAATTGTGCAGCTGCTTTAGAAAATATTTCTCAAAAAGTTAAATAATTATGATTCAGCAATTCCATTCCTAGGTATGAAAGAGCTGAAAACATTCACACAAACACTTGGACATACATATTTATAGTTGCATCATTCATAACAGCCAAAAAGTGTTGACAACTCAAGTGTCCATCTATTGATGAATGTATAAAAATGTGCTATATCCCTAAAGAATATTATTCAGCCATAAAAAGGAATGAAGTATTCGTACATGCCACAATGTGGATGAATGAACCTTGGAAACATCCTGAGTGACAGAAGCCAGATATAAAAAGTTTCTTACATGGGTCGGTTTATATGAAATGTCTATTTATATGATATGCCTACAAATAGGCAAATCCATTCAGACAGAAAGATTAGTGATTGGCCAGGGTTATCAGGGAGGCCTGGGCAGTAACTGGTAATAGATATGAGGTTTTCTTTCGTAATTAAGAAAATGTGCTGAGTTGAATAATCGCAGTGGTTGCACAGTCTTGGAACTGTAACGACCACTGAACAAAATATACATGGGGGCGTTCAGACATGGCCTTGCTATGTAGTCCAGGCTGGCCTTGAACTCACTGTGTACCCCAGGGTAACCTCAAACTCGTGATCCTCCTGCCTCACCCTCCTGAGTGCTGGGATTACAGGTGTGTGCACGGCCACAAACAGTATATGGTTTTTTGTTTGTTTGTTTTTGGCTTTTTTGAAACAGGGTCTCTCAACTGTGTGGTTGAGACTGACCTGGAACTCACTATGTAGCCCAGGCTGGTCTCGAACTCACAGCGATCCTCCTGCCTCAGCCTCCTGAGTGCTGGGATTACAGGCGTGCACCACCACACCTGGCTCAAACCATATATGTTTAATAGAAGTCTTTTATTGCTTCATTAAAATATCACAGATTGGTCTTAATAACTCTGGATCTTATTTCTACAGCCGGACAACTCTTAGACCTTATTCATCAGGCTGCTAAGCTGTTCTTTTTTCAAAAATATAAATGCCATCCCCAAATCTGATAACTGTATACTTGTTTAACTGCTGTGGCTTGCTGACTCAAAGCAGCTGAATTTAAAACAAGGATTTGAGGATTAACTTGATAATTTCCTTCAAGGATTAACTTTATTTTTCTGCTAAATGAACAGTGCCTCATCTCATCCAAACCCTACAGTTGTACTTTTCACCTAAGAAATTTTAGATTTCAGCAAGAGACCCAGAGATGAGGATGTGTGGCTCCATGGTAGAGTAAATGACACCATGGATTCGATCCCGCACTGCACAAACAAAGAAAACAAGACTCATCTTCTGAATAATAACCTTGATGGAGAGTGAGCACATGTAGACCTCACCTCGTAGTGGAAGCCCAGTGTAACTACCCATCAGGCTTCATGCACAATTACAGAGAGTGTGAATGGTAGCCAGTTCTGTTTTCTTTCCCCGCTATTTGTTACTTGGAGTCTTTTCTTTTACTTTCCAATAAGACTGAGTTTTACATTGATGCGAATGAAGTCCCTTTAAAGGTTTCTTCTAGGGCCCTTGACAAAAAATTCAGAGTAGCGCCAACATTTCAGACTGTGCCATTCAGCTGAGAATGGTCTGCATTCTCAGTCTTACAGCAGTCTGAATCATATACTTCTACAGGGTGAACCTTGGGTATGTGAATTTGTTTTGGATTCAAGTATATCTCCCAAAGAGACAGGTTGAAGTCCTAACCCCTAGTACCTCAGAATGTGACCTTTTTGGGAAACAAGGTTGTTGAAATGACATCATATTAGAGTACAGTGGGCTCTTACAGCCATCAGACTCAATTTCATGTGAGAAGATGATGTCGGTGTGAATGTGGAGCAGAGATTGCACGAATGCTGCCACAAACCAAGGATCTAACTGCCAGCCTCTCTTTTTGGACTTGTACACTTTGGTGCTGTGTGATGATTTTTTTTTATTTTTTTGATGAGGGTTCAAGTCCAGCCTAGGCTAAATAGCCTCTAAATAAATAAATAGCAAAACTTGGATTCAGCATATCTGGGGTAAGATCTGATAATTGCATTTTCATCCAGAACTCATATCCCCTACCCCTTGCTATTTTTCCCTCTTTGCCATTCTGGGAATTGAAACCAGGGTCTCACATATGCTAGGCAAATGCTGTACTCCTAGGTGGGCAGTCAGATAGGGCTAGGTCCTTGAGAGTAAAAACACATAACAAGCATGGCCAGAGACATATCTGCTGGAGACAAGGCCTCAGATAAAGACAAATGACCAGACCTGCCTTCTTCCTCAAAAGGCAGACACAGGCCCAATAAAGTCTAGACAGACATCAGTCACTGAGGTGGGAGACCACGAACTCTAGACCCATCGTTTCCTACAAAAAGTCCTTGTGCTTTCCACGCACCCTTGTTCTGTGATTTGTTTCTCCATTGGATCATTATTACCTAAGCAACTATAACTTGTAACCTTATTGGTTAATCCTAGCTGTAACCCACATTGTACCCACGTGGGTTTTGGTCTATAAAACTTCCCTGTGTAGTGGGATCTCTGGCTACTCATTCAGGTCCCTTCCTGCCTCTCAGGAGCTATCCTCTTAGTTGTTAATAAATTACTAAGTTATTGATAAATATTAATAATTACTAAAATTAATAAATTACTCTCAACTTTTGTTGTTCCTAGAATTCATTCTTTGATTTTAGAGGACATGAACTCAGCATGTCAGACATATAACAGGTTGGAAGATACAATATTTTCATATTTCATGTCTTTTATCATAAGTACCATTGCTAAGTCATCTCCTAGTCTGGCCTTCAGCCTAAAACAGAGCGGCTGTGAAGATAACCACTGCCTTCAGTCAGTTTGCTGACTGGCATCACAACTGGTATTTGCAAAGTAGGTCAGCTCAGTCTCTGTTCACCTGCATTTTTAGAGATTAGTCAGAAGAATGGGTAGTCTGCCTTTATCACCAGCAGGAAAAGGTGTGGTTGAATAGAAAAGTAGGTACTTGGCTTCTATTTTTGGAGTAACACCCATGATAATGAGTGTCAAAACACCTTAGTCACTTCTATTCTGTTTAAGGAAGTACCATCTTCCTTAAGCTCCATCCCAAAGAAAAGAAATCAAGCACTAAAGCACAGCCCTAGGAAATGAGTTGGTGAAGATGGCCATAATATTTTATTTATTTATTTATTTTGATACCAGGGATTGAACTGAGGACCTTGCCCTTGAGAAGCAGGCACAGTGCCACGGCCCCAGACATTTTTTTTACCCTGAGGTGATTTTCAAACTTTTATCTTTAAAAAGTCAGTAAATAACAGAGCTTTTCAGACATTGCTAACTCATATGCTGCTCCTTAGTTACAAACTAAGGGCCGCCCAGAGGCTTCTAGGGGAGGCTGAGGGAGTAAAAACGCAGATTCCTTCTCTCAGTGGCCGAGGCTCGCGAGTTCCTGTGCCCGCCCAGGTAGAACTTGCCCCAGTATGGACCCTTCTGGGCCAACTCCCAGGGGCTCAGCACGTTGCATATCCCCTGCATGTTGGCAGTGGCTGTGCGCCCAAAAGTCCAGGGGTTTTGGTAGTTCCGTTCTCTTTCCTCCTGATCTTTCTGCATCTTCTCAAGTATCTCACGGCTCACAGCCTTGGCTGGGAAAGGTAACTTGTGGGCAACCTGATTCAGGAAACCTTGCACCTCACTGAACTCACAGTGTCCGCCAATCTGCTACGATGCGGCCAGGGTTCCCTGGCATCACGTAGTGATCGATGGCACCTTTGCCTCCCCCCATGAGCTGCCAACACCTTTGCGGGTGATGGGCTTAAAAGGGACTGGTACTCACCACATGGCGAACATATTCTTGGTTCATCATTTCAAAATGGCCCCAAGGGAGGTAACCACCTCCAAGTGCCAAAACCCCGAAACTGCCTTCTGTGAACACAGTAGCTTCAGTAGAAAGTCCCCATATAGCACTTGAGTGTTTAGGTTCTCTTACTTTTGGCACAAGTGGTGCCCTCTCAACAAATTTAAGCTTAGGCCTTTCAGGGAAGGAAACACCTTCTACATTTGGCACCGGAAGCAACGTCTTCAGCCCGGCGCTGGCGGCAGGGACCACCGCAGAACCTGACAGGTGCGTGTCAGCAGCCTCCCCATGCTCGCGCCCTGAGCCTCCTCTCCAGTGAGGTGGGACGCTCCAAGGCCGGGCTGGAAACCTACCCCGACGCCTCACGCTGGTACGTTCCTCAGTGAGTCTCCGGCCATAATATTTTAAATGAAGTTGTTGCTGGGCCCTTGTTTCCAGTAGTCGTTTCTCCAGTTTTAATCCTCAACAAGTCACTACTCTAATGCTTTGTTTCCTCTACATAGCACATCAGCGCTTCTTGTTGGTGAGGAGCCAGCACTGAAGAGAATACAGCAGTGTTTAAGGGATTACAAAGATCTATGCATAACAAAACAATGATTTTAGCAATTTGCACTACTTAATGAAATTTCATTATCCAGGGGACAAAACTGGCAAGGAAAAAAGGGTAAATCTCAGATCTAGAAGGACAAAGAGTACATATGGGACTTAGGTCCTTTTGAAGACCTTGAAAAACATGACCATTTATAGGTTAAGTGGTATCATTACATGACCCTTACTGAGAGAAGGTAGTAGGGCTATGTTCTGGTTACCTTTCTTCCCTGGCAGAAGAACTATAATGCTTTCTAACATGCTTTTCCTTTGAGAAAAAAGAAATAATAGTTTGTTCTCGTTAGTGTTTACACTCCATATCGTATTTCCTTGCTGCAGTGTTGCTCAGTCAATCTGCACACATAGGTCTCTTCACCTTTGCACAATGGTTCTGTTTGCTCAGCTACTTCTGTTATTACTCACTGAACTTCCCACCTCTTTGTTCACACTCTGCAGCGTCTAGAAGTGGAGACCTGATTTCACCATTGGCTCATGATTACCTTAAGCGCCACTGCTAATTAGGAATGGTCATATCTGAAAAACATGTCCCTTGAACTAAAAA
>NW_022900929.1:54251836-54283406 GCF_012274545.1 Fukomys damarensis | reverse complement strand
AAAAAAAAAAAAAAAAAAAAAAAACAGAAATACCGGGTGTGCGCATGCCTGTAATTCTAGCACTCCCGAGGCTGAGGCAGGAGGATCACTGAGAGTTCAAGGCCAGGCTGGGCTACATTGTGAGTTCAGGGCCAGCCTGAGCTACAAAGCGAGACCTACCTCAATAAAATATTTTAAAAGCTGTCTAATTAAAAACAAAACAAACAGAAACATCACCACCTAGTTTGTGCAATGCACTGTGGAAATAAAAGACAATTCCAACATAAAAGATCACTAAATCCTGGCACCTTCAGATCTGGCTTCAAATCCTAGACCTGCCACTGACAAGTTGTATGAGTCTGGGCAAATGAGGCTCCTAGGCCTTAGTTTCTCTCTGAAAAATAGCCAGTGTGGCCATCTGTTTCCATTTGCCTAAGATTCCTCATTTCAGGTTTGAAAGCTGTAACTTCTGAGTACAGTGAACCCTTAACTTACCAACTCAGTTTCTCCCTGAGGACTGGTTGTAATTCAAGTTGGTCATTTGCCTTCAGATTTTCTCTCCTGTATACAGGCTGATATCAGTGTCTTTAGAGATATTGACCCAGGATTTCTCAGTTAACCTCACACAGGAAAGAATGTTGTAATCTTCCAGAACACTTTAAGGGTTAAATCTGTATGTGAGACCAACTGGAAGCACAAGTGGCCGGCATTCTGGTCGTAACTCAAGACTTGTTTGTAAGTTAAAACTAAAATGCCTGTATGTCTGGCCAGTCAAAACTCGAGAGTCCACTGTTCTTGGCAAACCATCCTTCCTGGTTCCGATACTGTTGGGTTTAAGCCTCAGGTGCTTCTCAAGCATGCTGTCTGTGCCATGAGAGAGTGTGGGCTAAGTCGCAGAGAGGGAGGGTGAAGGCTAAACGCAAAGCACGTGGAAGGCATTTATTTGCCTCCTGACCTCTGACTCAATGGGGTTTGCCAGACACCATTCCTAACATCTCAGGAAAAGACATCAGCTGAGAATGGCATTCTCAGGCAAGAGACGTTCTCCGGTTTCCCAGTGGAAAAGAAATTCAAAAACAATTGACTAATGAGAAGAATTTGTAGCAAATGTTGAGTCCCAGCATTCTTGCAAGTGAGCCAATGACCTTTTTAAGCTACATCTACAACTGACTGGCTTCTTGGCCATCATCCCATTCCCAGTTCATACTGTATTCAGAACTGGCTAGCAGTAAGGCTTTCAGAATCCTCAGATACAGATTCATTCCAGCATGGGATTGTGTGAAATCAGATTTCTAATAAAGACCTTAAAAAACAACAAAGACAAACAGAACGAGTGACTTCCAGGGCCAGTCCTGACAAATGAATCTGTTGCCTTTATTACCATGACTTTCAAAGGAAAGATCCTTGGATGACTTGAAAGAGAAAGACAGCTGAACTCAGAGTCTTGAGCACATTTACCACACTGCAAGGAATGACAGAGCCTGGCAGCTGGCTCTTAGATGACTGAAAGAACTGCAGCTTGCCGCAGACTTATATTTAATTTGGAATCAAACTTCATAATCACCTGTGCTCTTTCTGTGTGCCTGACTTCATTTTGGCTTCATGTTTAGGTCACTGCTATTTCAGTCTCACCTCATAGAATAAATTTTGCCTAACTGGTTTCTTCTCAATCCTTTTTTCCTCAGCAGCTGCATCCAAAACATAGCCCCAAATAATTATAAAGCAGTGATTGAAAGCTCATGGAAAAAGTCAAAAGAGCTAAATTAACACAAGCTATTTAAGGTAACTAACAAGTCAAAGAACTTCTCTAAGCAAATTAAGACAGTTATTTAAAGATTCTTCCTGCTCTTGATCAATCAAAAATACAGTAAAAATCAAGTCAAACTGGTTCAAATACACAGTAAGATCCAGTTAAACGGCTTTAAGAGTTATATCAAATAGTAATATTTCCTCCAACTAAATATTCTCTCCTTTTTTGTGAGATTAGTTTTGGTGGAATCTCAGGCTGTTAATAAAGGCAATTTTTAGCCGCAAGTTCATAACTTAATTATCTGGAGATTAATTATGACTCAAATGAAAATCTCTGCTTACATATAACTAAGATCTAGTCTTGTGAGTGTCTACAGAAGATGTTTTTAGTGATGCATGATCAATGTGGGAGACACAGACTACATAAGATTGCTCCAGGCATGTGACTTGAAATTCTTTCAGTGGAAGGGTATTCCATGTTTTCTTTCTTTCTTTTTTGAGGGGGGAGTACCAGGGATCGAACTCGGGACCTTTCACTTGTGTGGCAGGCAGTAGAACCACCGAGCTAAATCCCCATTCCCACAGTCCATGTTAACTAATGGATTGTGCAGATGAAAAGACATGTGTTCATTTGCTTTGGTTTGATTTTTTTTTGAGACAGGGTCTCACTATGTAGTTGAGAATGACCTGGAACTCACTATGTAGCCCAGGCTAGTCTCGAACTCACAGGGATCCTCCGGCCTCAGCCTCCAAATGCTGGGATTACAAGCATGCGCCACCACGCCCGGCTTGTTCATTTGTTTTGTACACCAAGGCAGGTAGCCAAGGTTTTCATAATTGGCAAGACTGGTCCACCTCCCCTTAACCTGGACCTTGAGTTTGTTAACTTCTCATTCATGGAGCTGGAAGAAGAAGGGGTAGAGATTTTAACTTTTTAAAATCCTACCTGGAGCTGGGCATGGTGGTGCATGCCTGTAATCCCAGCACTCAGGAGGCTGAGGCAGGAAGATCCCTGTGAGTTTGAGACCAGCCTGGGCTCAACTACATAGACTCTGTCTCAAAACAAAACAAAAAAATAAAATAAAATCCTACCTGGAAGGAGTTTCTGACAAGAGGTCAGTTGACACCAAAGAGGCCCACAATCAAAGCCTGATTTGGGAATGTGGGGAAGAGGCTGGAGGTGTAGCTCAGTGGTGGGATGATTGTCTAGCAAATGAAAAGCTCTGTTCATATGCCTGTTCGATCCCAGTGTGCACACACATGTGTGCACCTTCACACGCACGCGCGCACACACACACACACACACACACACACACACACACACACACACACACAAGGCTGGGAATGTGACTCAATCCCCAGTACTGGAAAATAACAAAAAACAAACAAACAAACACCTGCTCTCTGACACTTGATACTCTGTAACCCATGCCACTCCATCCTAGGCCTATGAAAGCAGTTTTTGTTTCCTTAAGTCATTCAAGTTAATTTGCATACCCTACTTTGTTCCCCTCCAATCTAACACAAACCTAAGGCACCATATTATAAAGAGGAAAAAACAGGCTAAACTTATGCCCACACTGACTGGAAATGAGGAGGTAAGCATCTACTAACTAGAAAAATGACATTTATTCTGGGTCTACTTGTTCAAGGATGGGGCTTGTGGTGCTTCTGCCACAAACGCCTTCAAGGCCAAGCTTTGGTACTGCAGAGTGTAAAATGCAAGAGACTGGATCTACACTGTGACTCCCAAATAGGAACAACATATTTTTTAGTGTGCTTCCAAATTTTCCAGGAGAAATTAAACATTATTTTCTGTTGGCCAGTGGTTTGGCTTGCAAGACAGGCGACAGAACCTCTGAGCTAAATCCCCAGCCCTGGCCTGTTTGATCTTAAAGTGCTATAAAGTTGTTTCCTCTAGCTGACTAAAAAAATCTCCAAATGCCTTTGAAAGTTACAGCAGTTCACCAATATGAATGTGAGTCTTAATAATGAAATAGAAATGCTTTATTCCACAGATCATTATTCCCTTTCCTTTTTTTTTTTTTTTTTTTTCTGTACCAGGGATCAAACTCAGGACCTTCAGCTTGCAAGTCAGGTGACAGCACCACTGAGCTAAATCCCCAGCCCCCTTCCCATTTTTAGGGATGAAAAATAATAACAAATATATTATTAATTATTCTTGGGGGCCAAGGATGCAGCTCAGTGGTAGAGTACTTGCCTAGCAAGTATCTAAAAAAAAAAAAAAAAAAAAACACTCCTTCCTAAGCAACTTGATCTTACCAAGTTATTTTGTTTTTTGTTTGTTTATATTTTTAATACAGTTTCCTTGGAAATATCCTATATGGAGAAAGAGAAAGAACTATAGTCTGTAGTGGTTTCTTCTAGTCCTGAGGTTCAAACTTTCTGAAAATTTAGTATAAAGGAGTAAATTCAATACCACTTATGTTTATGTATATTTCAAAAATATATATAGTGACAACATAGATCAGCTGTACTGATATGTATAAATGTCCAACATAACAATTGTATAATAAAGGTTATAAAACAAAGTGAATAATATATTCTTATGTATGATTTTAAGTAAATTTTACATATACATTTATTTGTATATAAATTTGGGTTTTTTGGGGGTTTTTTTGTGTGGTACTGGGGATCAAACTTGGGCCCTTGTGCTGGAAAGGCAGGCAGTGGAACCACTGAGCCAAATCCCAACCCTAAATTTGGGTTGTTGAAGCCAAATTTTAAATATAGGAAGGATATATAAGAAACTACTAATGGTGTCTAAGGTTCATGATCAGGAAATCATCCCATACCCTTCTTTATTACTGAATTTTCTTACATGGGCATAAGCTTTTATCATTTTAAATAGTAATTAAAGCCAGGATTTAGCTCAGTGGCTCCCCTGCCTGCCTCGCAAGCACAAGGTCCTGAGTTCAATCCCCAGTAACAAAAAATAAATAATAATAATAAATTTAAAAAAATAAAATAGTAATTAAGCCAGGTGTGGTGGTGCACACCTATAATACCAGCACTGAGGAGGCTGAGGCAGGAGGATTGCTGTGAGTTCGAGTCCAGCCTGGGCTACATAGTGAGTTCAAAGACAGTCTGAACTACATAGTGAGTCCCTGTCTCAAAAATCTAAAATAGATAAATAAAGACTGGCATGGTGGTACACGCCTGTAATCCCAGCACTCTGGAGGCTGAGATAGGAGGATTGAGAGTTTGAGGACAGCCTGGAATATATTCTGAGACACTGTCTCAAAACAAACAAAAAAAACTAATAAATTTTAAAGCATTTACATTGTTACATTATTCATCATTCTGGAAATAATAGCCAGCCTTCCTAATGTTAAAAATGAAGAACTAAGAATTGGGCCAAGGTTTAATTAAATTTGGCCTTTTGATGGCAACGTTTGAATCCCCATCAGTCTGCTTAAACCTCCATGAGAAGCCTTAGTGCACCAAGCCTACTACTAGCTTTGGATTTGAGTAAATCAGTGTAATTCTCACACCTGGAAGTGAGAATGTGTCTATCGTGGAGTAATGAACCACCATATATCCCGAAAAATACACCTTTTAGTTTAGATGTTTAGATGTTTTTCAAGGCCCTTCCCATGAGGTGATCAAAGCATATGAGAAAATCCTTCTGGATTTCTGTTTCTTAGAGAGGAGGGTAATTAGGTCCCAAGGTGACTCTGGTGTTTTCCAAGTATCCTGCTAAACCACTGAGAGAATGAGAGAATCAAGAGGACTGGGGACTCCCAGGGAACTTTTTCCATATCTCTCAGTCTTTTTAAATATCTCTTCTTATTTCTAAGGCATGGATTTCTTCTGCCTCAAAACTATGTTTTCATCACAGGTTCTTCATATAATGATAACAATTATTTGCATTCAGTATTGCTTAGCAGTCCCTAGGAACTCTGTTGACTTTAGTGCTGAGTCAGGCAGAGGCTTGCACTCTGTCTCCCTGCTGTCTTCCCACTGCCAGTGAACACAATCTCAGAGCTAGGCTGGTGAAGGAAGAGGGTAAGGACTGGCACCCAGACAGCCAGGAAGCACAGCCTTTTAGCTGCTTCGCTGAGACAGCTAGCTCTGCCCCCGCCCCAGTTCTGGGGACTGCTGAGAAAAGTCACACAATTGGACCTGACCAAAATCACACACAGGCCCACTGAACCCTGGTGATGAGCCAGCTTCTGGGCCCCAGATGAAATCTGGCACTAAGCCGTCATTCACCCAGCACACTGGCTTTTTTGTTGTTGTTGTTTTGTTTTGTTTTTTTGAGACAGGGTCTCACTATGTAGTTCAGACTGCTCTGGAACTCACTATGTAGCCCAGGCTGGTCTTGAACTCACAGCGATCCTCCTGCCTCAACCTCCTGAGTGCTGGGATTATAGGCGTGCGCCACCACGCCCGGCTCTGGCTTTTTTGATCTGCCTTTTGAAGACACCAGAGAATTCTAACCTAGAATTTGTTTTTGTTTGTTTTTGGAAGTATTGGGGATTAAATTTAGGGATCACAGAACTGTGCTGCAAGCATTTTTATTTATTTTGAGACAGTCTCATTAAATTGTCCAGGCTGGCATTGAAGCTACAATGATTCTGCCTTCTCTGAAGTAGGTGGGGTAAGCATGGGCCACTGCACCCGATTGAACTTGTTTTTAAACTGAGTTATTAATCTGGGTAACAGCAAAAGTAACTGGGACCCTCATCTGGAGGTCTCACATTGCCAACTTCATTACTTGTCAGGATATCCTGTTCTAAGTATACTTGAGGTGCCAAGTCTTATATACACACTGAAGGGTCATGAGGAAGAAGTTACAGTTGTAGTGCACTTTTGTTGCTTCTTTCCCAAGGAATAAGTTTCTTATTGCACTTGGTAAAGTATTTTGAAAAATACATGAAATAACAGACCAAAACCAAATTGGGCAACTCAAGAAATTAATAGGTCTGAATGAAAGATCTTTTTTTTCCCTGCTAAAGAGTTCGTGTGTTTCATACTTCTTAAATTATGATAAATTTATATTGTACATTCTGTTCTAAAGCATTTCACCTTCCCATCTCTTGTTTTGTGGTTCTTTTTTCATCTCTTATCTTTACTTCATCTCTTTTCCTTCAATCCTCAATCTTTTTTTTTTGTACCAGGGATCCAACTCAACCTTTTGCTTGCGAGGCTAGATCCCTAGCTCCTTTTTGTTTTGTTTTGTTTTGTTTGTTTGTTTGTTATGAGGTAGGGTCTCACTATGTAGTTCAGGCTGGCCTTGAATCACTATGTAGCTCAGGCTGTCCTCAAACCATAGCTGATTCTCCTGCTTCAGCCTCCCGAGTGCTGGGATCACAGGCATCTGCCAACCACACCTGGTTTATTCTCAATCTTTTGTGAAAGAACAAATCTGCCCTTATGTTCAGAACAGAGAAGCAACCTCAAAAATAGTACACATGGGGCGGGGATTTAGCTCAGTGGTGCTGCCACCTGCCTTGCAAGCACAAGGTCCTGAGTTTGATCCCCCGTACCAAAAAGTACACGTGATGAGAAAGTATATTGTTTAATAATACAGACTCTGGACTGTTTCAGGTTGACCCCCAGCTGGAGCACCACTCTGGCAAATTACTTAACTTCTGTATTTCTGAATTTCTTTATAAATAGGGATGGGAATGGGGATACAGATATTAGTGACCCAGCTTTATGAGGATGTTGAGTAGATTGAACAACACATTTAAAGCGGGTAGAGCAATGCCCAGAGCATGGGAAGTGCTCGATATGTTTCAGTTGTTCTTCTTCACTAAGTGCTTCTCTTTCAGTGTCTGCATGTTTTAAAGGATAGCAGTTCCTGAAGCCAGGCATAGTAATGTATTCCTGTAATCTCAGCAGTCTGGAAGGCTAAGACAGGAGGATTGCAAGTTTGAAGCCAATCTGTTCAATTTAGTGAGACTGTCTCACAATAAAAAATAGAGCTGAGGATACAGTGCAGTGTGAAGGCCCTGGGTTCAATCCCCACTCCCTGAAACAGTCAGTAATCAATCAATCACAGCAGTTATGTTGATGGCTATTTCCTGCTGGCAAGATAACCCTTCTAGGCAGGAAACGTGCTGCTTCACTGGACAGGGCTGCATCTCTCATCTTGTGCTCCCAGGTTCTGATTATACCTCGGAGTTTTCCAAGCCTTCGCATCTTGAATCATCAGTCTTCTATGTGGACACCAATCCTTTTCATTCAACATTTACCATCTCTTCATTCCAGGGATCGTTCCAATCTGGAGAATCTGGATCTATTGCCTGCCAGAGCTAGAAATGCTTACAAATACAGGCCAGCCATGCACCTTGCTTTCTCCCTCTCTAATCCCATGACCAGAAAAGCTCATAGTTGGATAAATAGAAAGAAAGTGAAGATAGGGAAATCATCCACACTAAATCACACACAGAGTATCCTGGCTAAGAGCACAAGCCTTCAAAGGGTAGTTTGTTTTTTGGGTTTTTTTTGTTTGTTTGTTTATGGTGCTGACATGCAGACATGTTTCCTTTTTTTAGCAGTGAGGAGAAGTCGTTAGTTCTCTGGATTTCTTTTAAACTAGGCGATAGTCTCAGGAGAGAATAACCATCAAGAGAGCTAGAATCATAAATGAAACCCTAAACGCATGTGAGACACTTTATCACGGAGCTGCACTGCGAGTCCTCAAAAGCTTGTTCTAATCCTGACTTAGTCACTCACTAGCTCTCGGAAAGCAAAGCATCTGTCTTCTTTCATCTGCCCATCTATAAAGTGGAATAACCATAATAGCATCTACTACATAAGGTTGCCAAGGGTTAAAGAAGAACTAGTAGATGCAGAACCAGTAAAGTTAGGCCTACAAATTCAGATGTAAGAAGTAGTATGTATAAAAATATTTATAAAGCAACTGGATGACTGATTCTGGCTCCCATTCTGCCATGGTGATCATCCTGGAGGTTTCCCTTGCCCTTCTGCGGGCTTATACCAGCGATATGACAAAGTGGTCAGGCTGGTGTATGTGTATGTGTGTGGGTTTCCTTGTGATCGAAAATCAAGACCCGTAAACAACAGCTGAAAAGTCTGCTTTCCCTGTCCCTCAGCACTCGGTAGCTCCTCAACCACTGTCAAAGCAAAGGAAGCTTTGCCAGTTTCCTATAATCTCCCAGCTGCACTACACAGCCATTCTTTTGGGGGTCTTGTTGCTTTCCCCACACCAGTACCAGAAAGTAGGCCCCTTTCTCTCCTCAGGGACTGATAGGAATTCCTCCTCTCTCCTGCTGTGTACTGACTGGGGGAAACATCTTTAGCTATTGTCTCTGCTTTTCCACACACTCTCTGGTTCAGTGGTTATCAAAGAGTAGTTCACAAACAGCCCCAACCATTAATCTCCCAAAGTGTTTAAGGGGTTGGGAAAAATCACAACTATTTTCATAATGTCATTGTAATATATTTGTCCTGTTTACCATGCTGGCATTTCTAATAATGACACAAAAATAATGGTAGGTGAAACTGTTGGTGCTTTTCACTCACTACTCAAGACAGTGACACCAAACTGCATTCATAGTCCTTGTATTCTCTATTGCCACACAATTTCAGGAAAATAAAAGTTAACAAGACTAGTTTCAGGCCAGGGATTTAGCTCAATGGTTCTGCCACCTGCCTCTCAAGCACAAAGATCTGACTTTGATCCCTGCTCACAACAACAACAAAAAAATGTCCAGTGGTGCTGCCACCTGCCTCACAAGCGCAAGGTTCTGAGTTCAATCCTTGGTATCAGAAAATTAAAAAAATTAAAATCCTTGATGCCAGGCATGGTGGCACATGCCTCCAATCCCAGCACTTGGGAGGCTGAGGCAACAGGAGCACCTCAACTTCAAGGCCAGCCTGGGCTACATAGCAAGACCCTGTCTCAAAAAACCAAATTAAGGGCAGAGATTTAGCTCAGTGATTCCACCGCCTGCCTACCTTGAAAGCACAAGGACCCAACATCTATCCCTGGTACCAAAAAAATAATAATAATAATTAATTAATTAAAATAAATGAAAATGACCTCGACGTAGTAGAAAATACTCATTTTATTAAATGCTGATCTTTGTGTGGTGAAATGAAAAATATACATAATGAACTTCTAGTATGTATAGCAGTATACATCACTTGAGCAACTGAGTAGTGAACTAAATTAGCTCATTTTTTTCATAGAATACCATTTTAATTTAAAAGAATTACTGACAGCTGGGCATAGGGGTGTGTACTTATAATCTCAGCTACTTGGGAGACTGAGGCAAGGAAGAGCACAAGTCCAAGTCCAGTCTGGGCAAATTAATGTGACCCTATCTCAAAAAAATTTTTAAAGGGCCAGGGATGTAGTTCAGTGGCGGAGTACTTTCCCAGCATGTGCAGGGCCTGAGGTTCAATCGCCAACACTGTAAAAAATTACTGACCTTAATCAGACCTTAAACAAAGACCTTAATCAGACTAGGACAGTGATGGCGAACCTGTGGCATGCGTGTCACAGCAGGCATGCAGAGCCTCTTTCTCAACATGTGAGCAAGTGTGCGAGTTGTTTTTCTAAACTAAAACCTCAGCATTCAGGCTTCATTGCAATGTTGGCACTCTGCAATAAATAAGGGGGTTTTGGGTTACAGTTTGGGAACTCAGTCTCTAAAAAGTTTGCCATCACTGGACTAAGATATAAAGCAGACATATTTTATTTATTTATTTATTTATTTATTCAGTCATTCATTTTGTACCAGGGATCGAACTTGGGACCTTGTGCTTGTGAGGCAGGCAGTGGAACCACTGAGCTAAATCCCCAGCCCCTAAGCAGACATATTCTTAAAATGAATGATATAAGCAGGGAATGGTGGTGCACACCTGTAATTCTGACAACTTGGGAGGCTGAGGCAGGAGGATCACTACAAGTGTGAGGCCAGCCTGGGCTACATAGTGAGTTCAAGGCCAGCCTGAACTACACAGTGAGACCTTGTCTCAAAGAATAAACAAAGAAACAAAACAAAAAAATGAAGTGAGCCTACTCCTTCTAAAAATAGTCTTCTCTCAGTATTGATGGGGGATATTGGGAGGAGATTATCAGTAATTTCCATATATAAAAAAACTGCCATTTGTTATTGCCAATAAAAAAGTTAGAATTTTAAAAAACCTGTATCCAGTATCTTGTGTTTTACATTTTTCCAATTAAATAAATAATAATGATAATATATCTGATCTTTTGATATTAGATAATGAAATATAAAATTTGGAAGGTCTGCATAATTCAGTGAGCCAGTATTTTTCAAAGGGCCAGTAAATTATGTCATAAAATCACACTGGCTTAAATGACCAACTCAAAGTACAACACAGATCAATGGATTCTAATGTAATGGTATCTAAAATGTTCATGCATCTGTTTTCAAGTTCCACACTGCAGCTAAACTATAAGGAAATTACTCTTTGTTGGCTTTTAGTATAGTATGCAAAATGAATAGCACAAATTATCTGAAGACTCTATTAAAATATTACTTCTTTTTTCAATTGCATATCTGTGTAAGGCTGGAGATATATATATATCTATATATATATATATAGATATATATATATATATGTATACTTCAACAAAACATTACAACAGACTGAATACAGAAGATGAAAATCCAGTTGTTTCCTATTAAACTGGACATAAAAGAATTTTGAAAAATGTAAAATAATACCACCATCCTCCTAATATATTTTTGTTTTGAAATTTTATTTTTCAGAAAAACCTGCTGCTTATGCTATTACTTTCTAACCTGGTAAATACTGATAGGTATAATCCACAAACAAGAACTGTTTAGAGCCCTCAGCCCTCAGTAATGTTTGTTTGTTTTAGACAGGGGCTCACTATCCACTTTGGGCTGGCTTTGAACTCACTGTGTAGCCCAGGCTGGCCTCAGCCTCCTGAGTGCTGGGATTACAGGTGTGCACTGGCAAATCCTCAGTAATGTTTAAGAGTATAAGCAGGGGGGGGAGTACCAAGAGGTCCTGAGACCAAACAGTCTGAAGCCGGCTGCTCTAACTCATCTTGGAAATCTGCTACTCCCTTTACATCATAACTCTGCATGTTCTCTTAAAGACTCAAGGTAAGCAAAAGCCAGAGAAACCTTCATCTGTCCTGATCATTATCTCTTCTGAAGCAACAAACAAGAGGCCTCATTAGAATAAGAGGAGAAGGAAAAGAGTTAATGTCTTAAAATACTATACACACACGTAAGGCATATGTGCAAAAGGCTCTTTGCCTAATACCTACTCCTAGTATTGCTCAACATAGTCTGGTGTCATAATCATCATTGTAACCGCTGTCATTTTCTTTTTCCTCCCTATCATTATTAATTCATCTTGTCCATGTTTCCATGGTCTTTATTTACCAATAAATTCTTTCTTTTTTTTTTTTTTTGAGACAGGGCTTCACTACATAGTGCAGGCTGGCCTCAAACTCAAGGTGATCCTCCTGCCTCAGCCTCCCGAGTGCTGGGATTACAGGTGCATGCCACCACACCCAGCCATCAGTCATTCTTATATTTCCAAACTCCGAAGGTAATATATCCTACAATCCTCACTGTAGATCTTTCCTTGTTCTTAGAGATCAAATAAATATTCACCTATCCAGAGTGAGAGACCCTGGCGTGGTGGTGCACACCTACAATCCCAACACTCTGGAGGTGAAGACAGGAGGATCGCTATGAGTTCAGGGCCAGCCTGGACTACACAGTGAGTTCAAGGCTACCCTGAGCTACATAGTGAGACCCTGCCTCAAAAACAAAACAAAACAAAAAATCAGATTGGTAACCTGTGATGCTTGTGAATACAACACACTAGCAGACATGTTTCCTCTTTTTAGCAGTAAGGACAAGTTGTTAATTTTTTGGATTTCTTTTTTTTTTTTTTTTAACTTTATTGAGTTTATTGGTACATTTTAGGGATACAGTACAGTTACATTCATTGTTGGGATCATGTACCTTTACATGGCAAGTCTTGATTCTGGATTTCTTTTAAACTAGGCAATAGTCTCAGGAGAAAATAACCATCAAGATAGCCAGAATCATAAATGAAACCCCCAAAGCAGCGAGGGGGTTCAGAATATGCCACTCCAAAATATGCAAGTCTGGCATAAAGATTATTTTGTCCTAAGATTCAATAGATGCAGCGGAAAAAAGCTCTCTCAAAGCTTCTCTTATCTGATTAAAAGCAGCAACTTTTGGGAAACAAGGCTACCATAAATCTTTTTGGGAAATTTCAAGGCCCTGAAGGAGACAAATGACTTACAGTTGTTTAGACAAACATTACCACAAACTTTCATTTCTTGTCTGCTCTCCTAAAGACACATTTATCTTTCCTAAAGAAGCTTATTTTTTCTTCCAGTAGGAACCTTTTCTCCTCAGTACTTTTCCCTTAGTGAGTCTGATGTGTAAGCCCCAAATTACCACCACTTCTTTGAGTTATATCCCACTCAACACACTAACATGTATGAATGTAAACATGTGCCTTTCTGTTGCAACTCAGTGCATAGGCCCCAGACCCTGAATCTAAATATAGTAAAAGATCTTCCTTCCCTACAATAGCAGGACAAGGAAAGGGTTCAGTAAACAATTTCCTCCCATTCCTGAACAAAGAGGATTCTCATAAACTCATAACAATGAACAACTATTAAGAATGTGCAGGCCGGGGATTTAGCTCTGTGGTACCATGTCTGCCTCGCAAGTGCATGGTCCTGAGTTCAATCCCCACCACCACCACCACCAAAAAAAAAAAAACGAATATGACTTCAGCTGTTGCACGCCTGTAATCCCAGCACTCTGGAGGTTGACACAGGAGGATCGCTGAGGGTTCCAGGCCAGCCTGGGATACATAGTGAGTTCAGAGCCAGCCTGAACTACAAAGGGAGAACCTGCCTCAAAAAAAAAAAAAAAAAAAAAAAAACAAAACAATGTGACTTCCTAGTTGCCATAATTCAGTGGCATTTTTAGAAGAATAGCTCAATAATTGATTTCTGAGCCAAGTAGTATTTGTTAATTTAAAAAATGACAAGTTTTGAAACCTGGATTCGTATTCTGCCCTTTACTCTTTGTGTGATGCTTCCAAAAGACTGGCTCTCTGAGCACAGTTTTTTCCAACTCTTCAGTATAAGACTCCACATGGCTCAGTCTCATCCTGAGAGAAACTGAGGGCCAAAATTATTTTATAAGGAATTCCTATTTTTACTTGTTTTTCTAGAAAAAAAAATAAGCTGCCTGAGGTGGTGCGTGTCTATAGCTCTGAGATAGAACAAAAGAAATAAAGACAGGTAGATAAGAGACTAGGAAACTCAATTTTTCTACCCTTATTACCTTTAAACTCTCAGATACTTGCTCAGCTCTGCCTGTAGCCAGGAGCACTTGAGGACTACTACATTGCAAAGTTTTTCAGCCTTAAATTTACCTAGTCCATCTCGTGTCCCTTCAAGTCTGGGGACACCAAGTCAAGAGTACTAAAGTAACTTTCAAGATTTGCAGGAAATCAAATCATAACAAATCAAAGTCAATTGCACCATCCAGTTCCAGACCCACAGAAGCAATGCCAAGATTTCTCCAAACACAAACACCCCAGGTAAAGCCGAGCCTCACGAAGCACCCAAGAGAGCGTCACTTCCTCCAAGCAGAGCAATTACCTCAGGACGGATCTGAGGTAGCTCCTCCTAAGCAGGAGCCGTAAGGACCTCTCTCTACCCTGAGCTAGGAAACCACAATTGAGGTAATGACCCACCATACTCTGGCCCACCTCCATAAAAGTCCATAAAAGCTGGTCTCGTGCCTTTCTGAGCAAGCCTGTCTGAACTGCAGCAGAGTGAGCCCCTTCTAGGAGCTCGAGCTCAAGTCCTTTCCCTATCCTTCCTTACTATCGAACTCTGCTTAATAATCTACCGGTGCCGCACACATTCTTAAATTCTTTTTCTATGACGAGCATCAAGAATCTACTCAGTCTGGCGTGGGAGGGCATTCCTATAACACCCTGGGCGTCTACAGCAGGAAGCTCTTAGGTTGTAGCCAAGCCCGGAGCAGTTTCTGATTAGCCAGACGCTCTCTCAAAATAAAAAAGACTAGAGATGTAGCTCAGTGAATGCAAAGGCCCTGGATTCAATTCCCAGTCTGGAAAAAAAGGGAAGCTCTTTGGTGGAGGTCCCCATCTCTCTGGGGAACCTGCTCAGACCCCAACTACTTAAGGAGGACCATTTGCTCAAGCCAGAAATTCGAGGCCAGCGTAGGCATCCTAGCAAGGCTCCCCCATCAGAAAAATTTTAAAAATCAAAAATATTAAAAAGGCCCAATTTGTCACCCATAGCAATGTTTAAATTTCTTCTTTTTCTTCTCTTTTCCCCAAAATTGCTTCAAAGCTCATCCATTTTCTAAATTTACATGATTCTCTCCTGATCCCTAGCCTGTTTGCCTGGTGCTCTGTTTATACCTTCTCTCACCACATACTTCTTTCCCAACTTTTATTGTGTATATTCTTTTGTTGTTGTTGTTTTATTTTTGAGTCAGGGTCTTTCTATTTAATTCAAGCCGGCCTTGAACTATGTGGCCTAGACTGGCTTCTAATTCCAAGTGAGCCTCCTGCCTCAGTCTCTCAAATGCTAGGATTACAGGTATGTTCTACCATGCCTGGCTCTATATATTCTTTTTTATTTTGTGTTCCAGCTTCCCTCCAGTGTGGATTTATGCTACCTGTCTCTCTCCTGTCTCCTAATCCTGAGTCACAAGAACCAGAGTGGAAGGCAGAAAATTTTTCTTAGATGTGAAGGAGAGGCAAGAAATGAAAAAAAATTTTTTTTGTACCAGGAACCAAATTCAGAATCTTGAGTTTGCCAGGTAGGCGAGGTGCCACTGAGCTAAATCCCCAGCTCCAAGAAATGAAATTTGAAAGGACAAAATTCTCTATAGAGAACAGAAGAGGGAAGAAGAATGGAAAGAACACTCACGTTAATAAATCTTGTATTTGCATCAACCTTCAAGAGCTGTAAAGATTATATGAATGGAGCTACTATATAATTTTAGACATATAAAAGAGCTTCCACACATGTATGACATTTTCCTGATTCTCAATCCTACCAGCAAACTTTTTTTTTTTTTTTGAGACAAGGTCTCCCTCTGTAGTCCAGACTAGCTTTGAACTCACGGTGATGCTCCTGCTTCAGTCTCATCAGTGCTGGGATTACAGGCATGTGCCACCATGCCCGGCAGCAAACATTTATTGAAAGCCTATTTAGATGCTGCAAATAAAAGAGTAAAGCCTGATCCTCTAAGGAGAAAGTTAGAAATCAAGCCTCTAGACAAGAGTCCAGTTTTAAAACTGTACTTGGTCAAACCTGGAAAGGAGTTGCACTAGGAAACGAGAGAGATTGACTAGGAGAAACACTGGGGATAGGACCTACTGAGTAATGCTTAGAGGTGGAAAGAGGAGCCTCTGTGCAGGCTTCCGCAAGCTCACCTGCACCTGCGTGTAAACTTCATCCTCATCACTACAGTCCTTGTCCTGTAGCTTCTGTGCCATGCTTTTCTTGTGTGTGGCATTGAGAAGGCGGTACATATCCCTGAGTCACAGTGGCCACTGAAACAGGAGAAGCCCTCCTGACTGTGCTTTAACGTTGAGCATCTCCTATGCTGAAGTCAGAAAAAGCCCAAGTGGACCCTTCTTTCTCTTCTTCTGAAGTTGTTCCTTGGAACTAAATCTCAATGAGACAGAAAATTTGTATCACACCCATCACTACCATGGCCGTAGATATGGCCAAGGTGGGTCTGCATTGCAGCCCTGTCCTGGAATTTATCAGTGTGCTCCCTTTAGGGAGGAGATGAGGGCGTGGGAGAGACTGGCTGGCGAAGTGGGTGAGGTCACATGAGATCTTGATGTGATGTCCTGAAAGTTTCTGTGGTTTGGGTAGAGTTTGAGTGTCTCATAAGGAGAGTTCATGTGTAGGAAGGTTGGTCCTTACTGTGGCATCACTGGGTAATAGTGGAACTTTGTGTTTTTTTTTTTTGTTTTTTTTTTTTTTGGTACTGGGGATCGAACTCAGGACTTTGTGCTTGCGAAGCAGGTGTGATACTGCTGAGCTAAATCCCGGGCCCAATTAGGTTCTAGGGGGCACTGCCCTTGGGATTAAAATAGTCACACAGAACCCTGATTAGTTCTCAGAGAATATAAAAGAACTAGACCAGACCCTTCTCCCACTTGTGGGCTTTCTGTTTACCAGGTGATCTTTCCCTCTCCAAGGTGTTCTCAACATGATGCCACTAAGCCATAAGGCTTTCACCAGCGATCAAACAAATGGGAATATCTGATCTTAGACTTTTAGTTAAACAAACCTCTTATCTTTATAAAATGCCCAGCCGCTAGTTTTTTGTTTTGTTTGTATTTTCTTATAACAATGGAAAACCAACTAATACAGTCATGAATCTCTTTGATTACCACAAAGAAATGCTAGAGGCAAGGTAATTTGCTCTTACAAGAACTCAGGCCAGGCATAGTGATCCACATCTGTAATTCCAGCACTCAGGAGCCTGAAGCAAGAGGAGCACTGCAAGTTCAAGGCCAGCCTGAACTACACAGTCTCAAAAAAATAAAAAATTTTAAAAAAGAGAACTAACTCAGCAAATACTTTAATACCGTCCAAAGGCAGCACCTCCAGTTGACCTGGGACTTCCTGGTAGGTCCCACCTCTGAAGCATTTCACACCTCTTTCGCACTGCCAAACTAAGGATTACCCTCCAATATATGAATCTTTGCAGGACAAATTGTAGCACCATAATTTGCTGGAAGCATGCTCTATAATGCAGAATACTTTGAGTGAGAATCATCTGATTATGGTCACATTATTTTCCAAATCATTGCAGCGGCCATTGGTCCCAGAAGGTTATTACCAGAGATAGTTTAAGACTTCATTTTCATTTTATTACACATAATTATTATGAAACATTGATATAAAAATGTACTCATTTTTGTCGAAAATAACACACACACACACACACACACATATATATGTTTTTTGTTTTTTTTTTCTCAGTACTGGGGATTGAACACCATACTTTGCACTTGCCAGGCAGGCACAGTGCCACTGAACTATATCCCCAGCCGATATTTATATTTTATTTTATAATTTACAGAAAGTTTCTTATACTTACAATTATGCTATGAGATAAACTATGCCCATTTGTACCCATTTAATAGATGAGGAAATAGGTTGATCAAGATTAACTGACAACAATTAAGACCTAGGTTTATTTTTGTTTGGTGTTTCAATGCTGAGGAGTGAACCTGAGACCTCATGCATCTAAGCCAATGCTGTACCAATGACCTACATTCCAGCCCCCTAAAATACAGATTGTAAGTAGCAGGGTCAGGACTGGAAGCAAGGACTAGGGAGCCACATAGACAAATGAGAAATAATCACACACACACACACACACACACACACACACACACACTAGCTGGGCTGGGGATTTAGCTCATTGGCACAGGACCTACCTCGCAAGTGCTAGATCCTGAGTTCAATCCCTGGATCTCAAACACACACACACACACACACACACACACACACACACACACACACAGAGAGAGAGAGAGAGAGAGAGAGAGAGAGAGAGAGAGAGCTGCTGGTTTGGAAATATTGATATCTCTGAGTGAGTTGAGGGCATTTTGAATAGAGTGTTGTGTGGAGAGGAGGGGTGTAGGAGGGCACACATTGTTCTGCAGGAAATACTTATCAAGCTTTCCTTCCTGTGTGGTGTCTTCGTTCTTCCAACAATAGACTGACACTTTCCCTTTGATCAAACTTCACTCAGGCTTATCTGAACCCTTTTCTCAACATCTGTACTTCTGTGTCCTGCTTTACATCATTCAGTTTTAGCAAGATTTTTTCCAAAAACGACAGCTGTGGATCTTACTCCTTTTCACTAGAGATCAGAAAGAACTTGGGTATGAACTAGCACCTAGGCTTTTTTTTTTTTTTTTTTTTTTTTTTTTTTTCTTGTACCAGGGATCAAACTCTGGTGCTTGAGCCTGCAAGGCAGGTGGCAGAACCACTGAGCTAAACCCCTGGCCCCCTAAGCATCTTATATAGATATCTTATAGAATATTTAGTCAAGATAAAACTGAACACAAAAAAGACCCTCCTATATCTCTTCTATTTTTTATTACTAAGACAAAATCTCAACGCATTTAGTTAAATTTATCTAATTGTTTTTTATTTGCAATTCATGAATCACGTCACATCTTAACAAAAAACAGAGGCTGCTTGCTGGACATATCGGAATAGTTGGCTTTTATAAGGTATCTCAAGCAAGAACAAGGGTCTGTGTAATTCAGCTTGCCTTGAATTCACCATGTAATTCAGGCCGGCCTCAAACTTACAACAATCAGAGCTACCCAAGGATTGGAATTCCAGGTGTGTACTACCATGGAACTACAACACGAATGACTTCATTTTGTTTTGTTTTTTGGTCCTGGGGATCGAACTTGGGTCCTTGCGCTTGCGAGGCAGGCAGCAGAACCACTGAGCTAAATCCTAGGCCCCCGAGTGACTTCATTTTCATTTGATCTGTTGGGGTCTAGTGGAGGAGCTCAGTCCAAATCAATGACCTCCTGTAAGTTTTATTTAACAAATGCATCTTGGTTAAATCTTTGATAACAACTCTGTGAGTTTATCTTTCTTGAACAGGAAAGTCTTCTTTGCCCAAAAATTTCACAAAAATTCACGTGCTAGGTAGTTCCAGCTTCACAATTAAAATTACTACTAGGGAGATCCTTAAGGAAACTTAGGGCTTTCTGTTTCCCATGATCTCTACTACACTCTGTAGTTAAATGATATCTGGAGTTTACTATTGTTTTTCAAGCCTGTGTGTGTGTGGCGTGTGTGGGGGGTGTGTTTGTGTACACAAGCGTGTGTGTGTATATGTGTCTGCACCCCTGTGGTCTAGCAAAGAATAGACAGGTGAAAAGAGGCACTTACTGTATTACTTCTGCTTCCTCTCTTCAAGAACCATTAAGCTACTAAAACAGCCTTTAATTTTAATATAGATCAAGATTTTCTTAGAAGATTTCCTTGTGAGCCAGGAGCAAAAGACTTAGGAAATAATTCAGATGTCATTGTCCTTAAAAGAAAGTTAACTTATCCTTACTAAACTTTTTGCTTATAATTTGAAAAGTTATATATGTTTATTATAGGAAATTTAGAAAAAAAGACAAAAATGACCCATAATTTTACTACCTGAAGAAAATTACCATTAACATGTGTACATTATTCTATCATTTTTGTACTGATATACATAAATTTTCAGAACTGGGATCAGATGTCACTTTTTCTTTTTCCAGTACTGGGGATTGAACCCATGACCTTCACGCTGAGCTATATCCCCAGCCCTTTACAACAATTTTTTAAATGTATTTTTTATTATATTTCCTATACATAATGGTCACATTCTGGGCCAGGGATTTAGCCAAGTGGCACGGCGTCTGCCTGACGAGCATGAGGCCCTGAGTTCAATCTTGGTACCAAAAAAAAAAAAAAAAAAAAGGTCGCATTCATCATGGAGAATCTGTACCTGTACGTAATATATCTTAGCTCTTTTTTTTTTCCACTCCCCAACACTTCCCTCTCCTCCGCCCTCTTCCCTTCCTGTGTTCAAAAGCTGTTTGCATTTTCCCCCTCTATTCTCTATTTAAAAACCCTTTCCCTTCCCTTTCTTCCCTCCCTTGTTCCCCTTCCCATTTGAATAAGCTCTTCCTCCTTCCCAGTATCTGTCCTGCGTTTTGCTCTTTTATATTTTAGGCCTCTCAGACAAGAGAAACAATGCAGTATTTAAATTTGCATGTCTGATTTATTTATTTAAGATTATGATCTCAAGACTTATTCATTTATCTAAAAATGTCTCAAGTTTATCCCTCTTTATGGCAGGGTAGTCCCCCATTGTATATAAGCACCACATTTTCTTTACCCATTCACTGTGGATTGGCATATGGCAAACCTTTTTTGGTTCCTATCTATCTAGTTATTTTTTTGTTGCTGTTTTGTTTTATCTTTCTGAGAGAGTCTTGCTGTGTAGCCCAAGCTGGCCTAGAATTCATGGCGATCCTCTGCCCTCTGCCTCCTAAATACTGGGATTATAGGTGTGCACCATCATGCCAGGCTTCTTTTTTTTAGTTTGAGACAGTCTTGCTAAATCACTAAATTGCCCAGGCTAGGCTCAAACTTGTGATCCTCCTGCCTTAGCCTCACCGAGTGCTGGGATTACAGGCATTCGTCACCGTGCCCAGCAGCTAACTTTACTGTTTTTAATGAGCTTTTCCCATTTGTCACATCATATAAGCAAATCTGATTTTTGAGTTTTTCTGTATTGTAGCCTAATGGAAAAAATATTTAATCATTCTCTGGCTTTGGGTTGTGTCATTTTTAGTATTGTATAAAAAGCTGTGATGAATGCTCTTGTACATCTTTGTTCATGCCTCTAATTCTCATTAGAATAAATGTCTGGGGATGAGTGATTAAATCAGTGGTATAGTGCTTGCACTGTGTATTTATTTGAAAGGATTTTGATACAAATTGCTCACCAAAATGATCATTCTTGTCAATGATGTCTAAAAGTTCCAATTTCATTGCAATTACCCAGCACTATTTCATTATTCTAAATTTTGAACAATCTGAGGGTAGTACAATGTATTTTGTTTTTGTTTGCATTTCTTTCACTACTACTTTTTTTCATATGTTTGCTGGTCAACTTGGACCACCCAGCTGAATTGCATCAGCGTGGTTCTGGGCTAAAAGATCCACTTGAGGATTGTTGCCAACAGCATAAAAAGAGACCTGGAGTGCTGAGGATGTAGCTCAGTGGTGCTGCAACTGCCTGGCAAGCTCAACGTCCTGAGTTCAATCCCCATATTTAAAAAAAAAAAAAAAATACTGGAGGGGAACATTTTGTGCTATTGATTTCTTGGAGAAGCTTGCCACGAGTGTTTTTCCTGATGTCCCTAGTCACCGTTGCTGGGAATGGTCGCTGTTCTCTTTTCCTTGAGCATCGCTTCCTGGCTCCAGTGTAGATCCCTCAGCCTGGTGGCACAAACCCTTCACCCTGCTGGCACAGGCTCTGTATCTTCCACCGCTGGCCTTTGTGCCTTCCCAGTGCAGATCATCAGTAAGGAGTTGCACCGGACATTGCCATGGGTGCTAGGCCTGCAGCTGGACTTGTGTGGGACATGGCTGTGGGGTCCTGGCCCTCATCTGAACTCTTTGGTTCTCTATCATATATCACATCTCCTGCACTTCTCTGCATTTGATTTTTTTGGGTGGCTATACAAAATAATCCTATAAATTACGTGTCCTGTAGCAAATCTATTCCCTTGCAAACCCTGACTACAACAATCATTTTTATGTTATATATCTATTTAAAACTTTTCTTTTTCACATTTTATGTAGTCAAAGTAATTGTTGTTATTGTTGTTGTTACTATTATTTTGCATTACCAGGGATTGAAATTAGGACCTTGCACTTGCCAGGCAGGCATGGTGCCACTGAGCTACAACCCTGTCCTCAAATTATTGCTTAATTTGCTCTTTTTTTTTTCATCTCTTTTCTTTTTCTTTTTTGTTTTGTTACAATGATGAACCTTTTAGAGACAAGTTCCCAAACTACAATCCAAAACTGGCTTATTTTTCACAAAGTGCCAACACTACAATTAAACCTGAATACTGGGGTTTTTATTTGTTTATTTATTTATTTATTTATTGAGAGAAAGAAAGCTTCTGTCTAAGAGAGACAGAGGGGGACCAGAAAATGAGCGGCCCCCAAAATTCTCTTTGTTTTTTTGTTTTTTTGTTTTTGGTACAGGGGATCAAATTTGGGACTGTGTGCTTGCAAGGCAGGTGGCAGAACCCCTGAGCCAAATCCCCAGCTGAGGTTTTTAATTAGAAAAAACAAATCCTATATTAACATCTTTTGTTTTAAAAGAAAAACAAATAACACACATGCCATAGGTTGCTACCACTGGATTAGGAAAACTCTACCTTGTTGTCAGATTTACATTCATCTGTAAATTCTTCTAAACATTCCTATGATTTTTTTTTTGAATAGTGTCTAGAATTTCCATTACAAGATTAATAAGGTAGGAAGCCTTGCTTTACCCCGACTTTTTTTTAACCATGATTTTAAGTGTTTTGTTAGTTAATATGACGTTAACTACTGTTCTGAAATTACTTTTTGTTGTTTTTTTGTTTTGTTTTGTTTTGTTTTTCTGAGACAAAGTCTCACTACGTAGTTCAGGCTGGCCTCAAACTCACAGCAATCCTCATGCCTCAGATTTCCAAATGCTGGGATTATGGGTGTGCACCACCAAGCCCAGACCCAACACTTTTTATTTTTTATTTGAAGTCAGGGTCTTGCTAAGTCACCCAGGCCAGGCTTGAGTTTGCAATCCTCCTGACTTGCCTCTCATAACAGGTATGTGCCGCCATGGCCAGCTTCCAAAAATATTTTTGAGACCAATCTGATATTTTTCTGTATTTTAGAGACAGAATTTAACCCTAAGCATTGATAACCAAATACTTAAATATACATGAAAAAAACATGTTGAATATGCAGTTTCGATTATTTCAATAGCCTCCATAAAATGCAAACCATACACATAATTTGTTATTTCTTAGTTCTTATGGTATAACTGTTATTCTTGTCACAACAGAATTATTAATATATTTGCAACATATTTGATGTTTTACAAATTAGTTCATCTCTACTTCATTTTCTCTGAATTAATATGTTCAAATTTTAAGAGAGTATAATAATAATTATTACTATTATTATATTTGTGATACTGAGGATGTTATATTTGAGGTTCTGAGCACCCAGTGCTCTACCACTGAGCTCCATCTCCAGCCTTTTTTATTTTTTATTTTGAGACAGGGTCTTGCTAAATTGTTGAATTTTGCTTGAATTTTCTACCCTCCCACATCAGACTCCCAAGCAACTGGGATCACATGTGTGCATCTTGGTGCTTGGCTCATTTCACTATGGAAATGTATAATATCCTGCTTTATTATTGCTAGGCTCTTTAACATGGCAAATTTCTGATAGCTGAGGTAGAAAAATGAGATGAAAGATGTCAGGAAACTGTCACATATTACTTAGTTTCAGCAATAACTCTTTTAGTAATAGTCACTTTCACAGAGAAGTTGTCAACTACATAGAACTCCTTCGCTGTGCCAGACAGCAAGTTAACATTAACTAGAACTTCAGATCCATTTTCAGAAGGGCTATTTTGCTTAGCACTCTCCCAAGCTACATTAATGCAGGGTGGATTTTAATAGCTGCAGTGTCTGTCACACTCTTTCTTTTCAGACTCCATTTGGCTTCCACTTCCTCTGTGTTGTTCCTCCAATCCTTTGCCTTCTAGCTTTTCTTCTTAACTATTCATTCATTTTTCCCATTTTTCTTCTCCTTTTCTTGTACCAGGGATCGAACTCAGGCCCTTGTGCTTGTGAAGCAGGCAGCAGAACCACTGAGCCAAACCCCGGCCCCCATTTTTCTTCTTAATTAAAGTACCTCTAGGGCCAGGGATTTAGTTCAGTGGTTCCGCTGCCTGCCTTGAAAGCACAAGGACCCAAATTCTATCCCCCGAACTAGAAAAAGAAGAGTACCTCTAGGCTTGGTGATTTTGCTTCAAAGATGATTACTGTGTAACCAGTGCTATGCAACCAATGGTTGCATGCAAAACAATTTCAAATACTGTATGGAGATCACAGACAAGCGCACTACTTAAAATGGAAAAGGAGACTTCATAGCAAAAATTAACTGAACTCTAGTCTTTGTGTCAGATAAAATGCCTTCACTTGCACTCATTTTATAGCTAATTTTTTATGTTGGCCAATAGTAAATGAAAATCTACCACTAATTGGATACAAATAATTAAAGTGCTCCTAGATCCCACTCTGAGTGACTTCTTTCCCTGATAATAACATTTTAAAGTAGTTGTGTGTTAAAGAACTGGGTCTTTCCATCTCATCCAGCAAAACAGTTCATAATGGATCCTATGTGGCAGATCCTAAATGGATGCCCATCCCACATCTTAGTACCAAATAAACACAAACACTGGATAATACAGGAACCTTTATTGTACTGCTTCTCCCAGGCATTTACCTCTGGTGTAGGATAGTGCCTCTCAAGTTGAGGATACCAAAAAGTTATTTGGGGTACTTATTAAATTGTAGATTCTTGGGCACCACATCCACAGAATCTCTTTCACCAAGTCTCAAGGGGGGTCTGGGAATTTCCAAGTTTACCCTACTGATGCTCATGTAGCTGGTCAAGACATTTGTGTTTCATTGGTGATCTGAAGGCCAACCATCCCTATTCTTAGTATTCTTTTAGCAATACTTTTAGTAATACAATTCTTAGTATTTTAGCACCGGGGATTGAATACACTGCCTTGTGTATGCTAGGCATATATTTTACCACTGTGCTACACCCCCTGCCCCATTCTTTTTAAATTACTTTAAAAAGTCCTTTACTCCATTTTCAAAACCAAAAAGATCAATCTGACCAATCTGATTCCTTGGGGGTCACGTAAAGATGAAGACACTTATGTTGGCATTTATTCCAGAAGATAGAAACCGAACTGCTTGGGAAAGAACTTTTTTATTTTATTTTTTTACTTTTTGGCAGTGCTAAAGATAGAGCCTAGGGCCTCATGCATGCTAGACAAGTGCTCTACACTGACCTATGTATGTCCTCTGCCCCAGAACAGCCAATTTTTAAATGAGTAAGTGTTTAAAACAATAGCATTCAAACAATAAACTAAAAGCTAAGGAATGGAGGAGGACATGGAATAGGGAGGAGGAATAGAGAGAAGACAGACAGGAAGAGGATAATGCTTTCGAAGATAAAGCAGAATTTGGTCCTCCTCAGGGTAGAAGCTCTCTGGCCCCCACTTCCCAAGGCCCTCATGTCTTAAAGAGCTGTCTTGGAGCATACTTTCTCAGGAGCCAATGTTTCTCTGGTCTGTGGGCCCACCCTGATTATTTGGGTGTGTCCAACCTGATAATTTCTGGAGTAGAAATGTAAACCCATGTTTGCCACAAACAACAGAGACTAGTTTGAGAAACATGCAAGCCTGTTTACCTTAACTATCAAATTCTTCTAGAAAGAACCTATCTAGCCGGGCGTGGTGGTGCATGCCTATAATCCCAGCACTCAGGAGGCTGAGGCGGGAGGATCACTGTGAGTTCCAGGTCAGTCTCAAATGCATAGTAATACCGTCTCAAAAAACAAAACAAAAAAAAGAATGAAAGAACCTATCCTATGGGGGAAAAATCTAAAATATAGAATAATTATGCAAGAAATAAAACATTTAGACTGGTGGTTAATCCCATGGAAGAAAAAGCAAATAGGATGTTACCAGACAGAAATAATGAGGGAGTGTCTAAATTATAGGCAGCGTTTTATTTCTCAAGTCGGATGTGAATACTTGAAGCCAAGAATGGTAGCACTCATCATAATTCCAGCATTTGGGAGGCCGAGACAGAAGGATCGAGAGAGAGAGAGAGAGAGAGAGAGAGAGAGAGAGAGAGAGAGAGAGAGAGAAGGGGGAGGAGGAGGGAGAGGGAGGGAGGGAAAGAGGGAGAGAAAGAGAGGTGGATTCTCAGCTATTTTATTCTTCTTTTTTTCCCAGTACCCTGGATCAAACTCACTTTGGAGATAGATGTGGTGTTACTGAACTAAATTTCCAGCCCCTATTAGTATTCTTTTTAAATTGTTTATAAATGTGTTATACAAGTTTTATATTTGATATAAATCACCTGAAAAACATTAAAGACAGCTATATTTCAAGTTATGTTCACATAAGTGTTATCAGTAATGACAATATAAAGTAAAATAATCTATTTGTTGCAGTAATTAGAATGAACATTAATGTCTGGGGTGTGGTAGAATACTCATTTAGTATGTGCAAGGCTCTGCATTTGATCCCTAGTGCCGCAAAAATAAACAAACTAATCAGTCTAATTAATTAAAGTGAACATTAGTTCAAACACATGCTGCGTGGGATATTATTTAGTTATTTAAAATATGATTAGGGGCCGGGATTTAGCTCAGTGGTTCTGCTGCCTGCCTTACAAGCCTAATTATATATATATGATTAGGTAGCACTATAAGGAAAAAAAATCTTATAAATGATCCCAACATCACATGACAAGTATAACCATATGAGTACAATCATGTAAAAAAGTTCAAAGAATAAAAATATATGTTCTGTCCTAACACTTGGGAGACTGGGGCAAGAGGATCGCCAGGAGTTCAAGGCCAGCCCCAGGCTACAGGTTACATTGTAAATTCAAGACCAGGCTGAGCTATACAGCAAGCCCGTCTCAAAAAAAAAAAAAAGCAAACAAAAACAAGAGAAAAAAGTGAGAGAGACAGAAAGAAAAGAATTATGTCCTGATGATACAGTTGACTTTTTAACAAAAAGGATTATGTTTTTGTTTTTCTAATTTTCTATAGTATGGTTATACTGTTTTTAATAATTAAAAATTTTACTACCAAAAGAAAAAAGTTTTTTCAGACAGCATATTTTGGTTCCACTACAAATTAACATGGCCAGAAACTAACTGCACTAGCTCTTAAGATTTTATGCAGAGGGAAGTTTTCAAGAGAAACAACAAAAAGTCAGAAAAATGTTTGTCAGTAGTTTTTGTCCCTGCACCTCAGAGATCAAATGCCTGGTGCTAAGTCAGACTCAAGGGTTTGCCAAGAAGTGAGTTTTCCCTCCTCCTGGTTCTTGTCATTGGCCAGCCTGCCTTTCCATCACCACCAACCTCCAGTATCTTGGTCACACACATCTCAAGGCAAGGAGCTGACTAATCCTAAAGTCGGGTGACTCGTTAGGCAACCTTTCACACAGTGCCCATGGCTACCCATTGCACAACATGTTCGAGTGGGAATGATAAACGCCGTGGTTTACATTTGACTCCCGTCACCCTGTGGGTGCCAGCAGCTTAAGCGTGTAAACAGCACCCGCTGCCTTTGAGAGACTTTGACATTGTGTTCCCGGCGCCTAACGTTGCATAACATTGGGGAGGGGTGGAGGAGAGGACGGAGCAAATACAAGGAAGAATCAGAAGCAGATGAGGTTACATTCTCGATTATTTATGAAAGAAATGAAAAGCTGGACTTACAGGTTGTAATTTCAAATAAACTGAATTTAAGATTTAGAATTTAAAAAGTAGAACAAACTAATATTAATATGTTTCTTGTAATCCAAGTAAATCTGGCTGAAGCAGGTCCATTTTTTCACTGCCTAAAATAGGTTAGATCAGGAAAAGCAAGCAATTACCCTCATAAAAATTCTGTAATTTCACCAATGTTACAGTTTAGAACGTATTTAATTGGTGACAATATTACGAAAAGTAGGTTCTATGTTTTGTTCCTTGAGACTAAAAGTTGCCCTAAAAGAAAACAAAGTGGGGCAGAGGATTTAACTCAGTGACTTCACGTCCTGTGCCTGCCTGGAATGTGCCAGGACCCAAGTGCAATCCCTGGTACCAAAATGAAAAGTGAAAAAAACCTGCAGCTGCTGGTATAGTAGGCCACATCTATAACCTCAGCTATGTGGGAGGCAGGAGACCAAGTTTTTGTTGTTTTTTGTCTTTTTTGTTTGTTTGTTTTGGCGGTACCCGGAATTGAACTCAGGACCTTGGTGTTTGCAAAGTAGGAGTGGCACCACTGAGCTAAATCCCCAACCCCAGTGTGGACAAATTAGTGAGACTGTGTCTCAATAAAAAGGGCTGGTGGTAGAGTGCTTGCTTAGCATATTTGAGGCCCTGAGTTCAATCTCCAGTAGTCAAAACATAAATAAAACAAAAACACTGCAACAGCTATGCCCAGATTAGGAGGAAACAAAGAGGGAAAATCTTTATTACTTGTTTCAGAAAGAACTATTTTCTCACTGAGATCTTTAAGTCTGTGGGACTATTCAGTGGACAGTTTGGTCCATTTAATAAAGATAAATTAATTATGCCTCCCCTGAGTATGGTGGTATAGTATCATGAAGATAAAAGCCTCATGCAAAATTTGTTCACTAATGATCCCAGACTACTACTGAAAGGACAGAAGTTGTTATAGCTAAAGAAAACAAGTCAGACTATCTGTATAAAGCTTCTTTTTAGTGTTAAACAAGAGCAAAGTGTTTCATTTTTATTTGGCTACAAAGGATTCATTTTTTTTCCATTTATTAATTTCTTTACTGCTGGGTATCAAACCTGGGTCCTCAAGCATGATAGGCAAGTAAGCCAGCACTGTTCTACTACCCAAACCTACAATTTTTAAACAGCTGGAAGAGTATAAAGTAAAGGCTGGCCACCACTTGTAAAGTAGGGCCATATGAAAAAAAGTCTTTTTGTTTTGTTTTTTGCAGTGTTGGGGATCATGCAAGGCATTTCCTGATACAGGAAATTATACAATGGTTACTAAGATCCTAGGATAGTCAATCTAGCTACCTTTCCCCAAGACTGAGAAGCTCAAAAAGAATTTCTTAGAATGAATATCACTACATAGTAAATATGAGTCATATAGTCACATACTTACAGGTCATCTATCTAACTTGCTTGTTTGTTAATATTTAGGAATTTTGGTGATCAGAACCGCATTAACGCCAGGCATGGTAGCGCACTCCTGTAATCCCAACACTCGGGGATGCTGAGGCAGGAGGATCACTATGAGATCAAGACCAGTCTGGGCTACATAGTGAGTTCCGGGTCAGTCTCCACTACATAGTGAGACCCTGTCTCAAAAAACCAAAAAAAAAAAAAGAACCTCATTAACCAACAACACCATTTTGTGGGTATTTCTAGATTGGATGGGAGCAAAAGGCCAAAACTTACCTTCTGAACAATGAATAACCAACAACTACCTTGTTATTCTAGGTAAAATTGGTATTCCTGCTAAAATGTAATCTTTAAACGTGTATGACAGAGAACTTTACCTTTAGCTCTTAAGTATACAAGAAATATTTTCAACTTCATTTTACCACTTTGTGTGTGTATGTAGGGGTACCAGAGAGTTAACCCATGACCTCTGCATTCAAAAAAGCCCCACCCTCTTTTTTTTGGTTGAGACAAGGTCTCACTATGTAGTTCAGGCTGGCCTAAAACACATGGCAATTCTGCCTCAGCTTCCTGAGTGCTGGGGACTTAGAGCTGTGTGCCACACCTAGTCTTTGTTTTATTTTGAGACAAAGTCTTGCTAGTTTAGAAAGTTGCCCAGGATAGGTTTGAACTAATACCTCAGCCTCGGAGTGCTGGGATTACAGATGTGTGCCACCACATCCAGCTACTGGGTTTTGTTTTGTTTTGTTTAAATAGCACAAATGAAAATGGCCTAAACAGATTTTGTAGGTTACTAGGTTACATACTCTAAATGATAGTAATTCTATACCTTAAAAAGTAGTATCTTACTTGCTAAAATCATTTCCAAGGTGAAGATGACTATTTGCTGACTTAAAAAAAGTTAACAGGCCGGGGATTTAGCTCAGCAGTTCAGTGGCCTGCCTTGCAAGCGCAAGGATCCGAGTTCAATCCCTGGTACCAAAAAAAAAAAAATAAATAAATAAATAAATAAATAAATTTAACAGAAAGTGTTGACCTCAGACCCTGAAAAATGGAAGACAAAGACCACATGTTGGGTCGAGGATATAGCTCAGAGGCACAGTACCTACTGGGCAAGCTTGAGGCCCTGAGTTCGATTCTTGGTACAAAAAAAAGTTTAAAAAACATGTTAAATTTACTCTGGAAAATCAGGTATTTCTCATCCCTATGGTGGACTACAGGTATATTTTTCTTTTTATTATTTATTTATTTATTTATTTGTACTGAGGATCAAACTTGGGTCCTTGCGCTTTATGTTTTTAAAATAAATGTATCTAAAAAAATAAAATAAAATAAATGTACCTGAGGAATGGGCTTTTTTTTTTTTTTGGTACCTTGTGCTTGCACGGCAGGGGGCAATGATATTTTTGATAGCAGTCATAAGTGGATTCTTTTAGTTATATTTGTTTTCATAGAAATGGAACAAGAAAGCAATTTGCAAGATGAAGATTTTATATTATAGCATATTACAAATAGCAACAGATCATCTTTATATTTTATATTTTCAAATTCGTTCTTGAACAAATTGTTGAACTACATACACTTGATAATACTATGAAGTTTTGACCTTTTCTCTGGACGTCAGCTTATAGATGAGAATTACATCGAACTTCTCTCATCTGTGGTAGGACCTATAGTGAGAAGCATTACATGTGAACTCAGCAGACATACACTGCCAGATGCTATTCTCTCCACCTCTCAGTCAAGGAAATTAGGAACTAGAGGGCTTAGTTCAGATTACAGAATCACTTGATGGATTGAAAGCTATTAGTAGATGCTGGGACTTCTGATCAAAATCCATTAGTCTTTCTATTAAGCCACACTCTCCATAATTACAGTATAAAAACTATTGAAAGAAAAAATATCTGGAACAAATAGCAGATGTAAACTTGATATTTTAAAAATTCTAATAACAGCTTAAAATAAATATGTATTTATTTAATACAGAGCACTGGTAAATATACTGGCAAATGCAAAAGATGTAAAAGTGTAAAATATATTTTTATTTGTAACTCATGTAAGAGAACACAGAATAATCATAAAACTGTTGATGTACAGTGTTATAAAGATGTAATTTGCAGGGCCGGGGATTTAGCTCAGCAAGTTTGGTGGCCTGCCTTGCAAGCGCAAGGACCCAAGTTCAATCCCCGATACCAAAAAAAAAAAAAAAAAA
>NW_022900929.1:54239079-54251597 GCF_012274545.1 Fukomys damarensis | reverse complement strand
AAAAAAAGATGTCATTTGCATGTTGATAATAGCAGAAAAGAGGGAAGAGGAAACAGCAAATTTTGTGTTTTTGTTTTGTTGTGTTTGAGACAGGTTCTCACTATGTAGTTGAGACTGTCCTGGAACTCACTATGTAGCCCAGGCTGGTCTTGAACTCACAGTGATCCTCCTGCCTCAGCCTCCTGAGTGCTGGGATTACAGGCATGCGCCACCATGCCCGGCTTTCTGTTTTGTTTTGTTTTCCGAAACAGAATCTCGCTTTGTAGTTTAGGCTGACCTTAGACACTATGTGTCCCAGGCTAGCTTCAAACTCTTGTAGATCTTCTTGCCTCAGCTTCCCAAGTGTATGCCACCATAATCAGCATTAGAAAAAATGCCCTGAACTAGATTGTTTTTAAATTGAGATGTTATCATTGGTCATTTGAGAAATGCAAATTAAAACAGTGAGATTCCATCTCACTCCAGAAAGAATGGCTGCTATCAGGAAATCAATCAATAACAAATGCTGGAGGAGCTGTGGGGGAAAAGCAACCCTTCTCCGCTGTTGGTGGGAGTGCAGACTGGTTCAACTACTGTGGAAATAGTATGGGAATTTCTCAAGAAATGAAAACTAGAGGTTCTATTTGACCCAGCTATTCTTCTTCTTGGTGTCTTCTAGAAGGAAAGAACAGCATCATACTACAGTGAAATATGCACGCTCGTGTTTATAGCAGCACAGTTTGTAAAAGCTAAATCTCGGAAATAGCCCAAACTGATGAGTGGCTAAAGAAAATGTGGTTTTTTTGTTGTTGTTTTGTTTTGCTTTGTTTTGTTTTGTTTAACAATGGAGGACTACTCTGCCTTAAAGAAGCATGTACTTCAGACATTTATAGCTAAATGGGTGGACCCTGAGATCATACTCTTAAAGAGTGAAATAAATCAGACATACATGTTTAAATACCACATTGTCCACCACCTGCCTCGCAAGCTCAAGGCCCTGAGTTTGATTCCCGGTACCAAAAATAAATAAAGAAAGAAATACCACATAGTTTCTCTGGTGTGAGAAACTGGAAGTGGAAATAAGGACTGAAATGTATAATGGCTATTAGGAAATGGAAAGAAAATGTTCAAATGGGGAGGAGAACAAGGGTGGGACAAGAAAAAAAGGGAAAATAGAAGGAAAAAATGGAAACAAAGCTTTTGTACATAGGGAGGGGAGGGAATTTGAGGGGAAGGGGGAAATGGGAAAAAGAAACCAGATGTATCATGTACAGGTACAAATTCCCTACAATGAGTGTTATCATTATATGTGCCTAAAATGTACCAATACATATTTCAGAAAAAAGAAATATGTTAATTGTAATTCTCAGGAAACCACTAAAAAAATAAAAACCCTCAAAGTACATAATAAAAGAAACAATGGAGTAATTAAAAGCAATATACAAGAAAATAACTAACATATAAGAAAAAGTAGTTAAGAAATAGAGGAACAAAACAGATAAAAGACACAAAGACACAGCAAATAAGTAACAAAATTACAGATGTAAATCTTACGCTATCAGTAAATATATTGTCTAAATAGGCTAAATACTACAATCAAAGCAGAAATGTTTAGAACAGATTTAAAAATGATCCCTCTAACAATATATATATACTAACAGAGTGCTGAGGTGTAGCTCAGTGGTAGAGTATTTGCCTAGCATGTATGAGGCCCAGGGTTCAACCCTCAGTACCACAAAAATAAAAAAAGAAAACAAAAATAGACAAAGAAAGTACTAAAAGAATTGAAGGGAGAAATAGATAATTTAACAATAGTAGTTAAGAATTGTAATACTCTACTATTCCATAATGGCTTGCACAACAAGGCAAATGATCAATTAGGAAAAGAAGACTTGAACAATATTATAAATTAAGTAGACCTAACATACCCTCTTAACAAGTCCAGAATGCATATTCCAAAGTACACATGCAGTATTCTCTAGGATTTAAAAAAAAAAGAAAAAGAATGAAAAGCAAGCCCAAGACTCATATGCTGAAAATTAAGAAATATCATTGAGAGATTAAAGAACTAAATAAATGGAAAGATGCATGGATGCAGTTTGATGTGACTACAGTCATCTTGAGTTGTGCCTGCTATGATTGCACCAAAATAACCCTAGCTAGCTGCATTGTTCCCAGAAAACTACAAACAGACAAAACAATCAGAGAGGTATACAGAGCTTTACCCTCGACCCTGGCTCTGGACGCTGATACTGTCTTAAGATAAACCAGGTACAATCCAGTTAGGATGAAATCACTTTTGTTGCAACCTATAAACTTGCTCCTCTTTCTGACTCAAACTCCAGGGATCCAAATGGTTTTGCTGTCACCCGGGACCATTCTCGTATCAGTAAGTCCCCCAATAAACTATACTCTGTACAATCCTAGATCTGACTGCTTCTCTCTGTGGTCTCACATCACCTTGGGGTTTGTCGTTAGGCACTAGGACAAGGTTGTACTGCAACAAAAGGCACTCCGTACTCATGAATTAGAAGATTTAATACTGTTAAAATGTTAATACTTTCCCAACGTATTTTCAGATGTAGTGGAATCACTATAAAAATCATAGCTATGATTTTGTTTTTGGGGTTTTTTCACAATTGACGAGCTGATCTGAAAATTCTTATGGAAATGCAAGGAACCTAGAATAGCCAAAATCATCTTGAAAAAGAAAAACAAAGTTGGAGTTACAGTGTCTGATTTCTTAACACACCTCAAAGCTGTAGTAATCAAGCCAGTGTGGTACTAGCATAAGGATGGAAATACAGATGAATGAAACAGAATTAAGAGTCCAGTTAAACTTTTATACTCACAGTCAACTGATTTGCCCCAAGGCACTTCACAGTGCAAGAAAAGTCTTTTCAACAAATGGTACCCAGACACTTGAGTGTCCATGTGCAGAAAAAGAATGACATTGGATTCCTACCTCACAACATACAGAAAATGAACTCAAAGCTAGGCTCAGTGGCACATGCCTGTAATTTCAGCATTTTAAGAGGCTGATACCGAAGCACCCCAAATTTGGGTCCTACCTGGGCAACCTTAGCGAGACATTGTCTCAAAATAAAAAAGCAGGGAGAACTCTCTTCAGTCCAAAGACCTTGGGTTCAAACTCCAACACCACCACACAAATACAAAAACAACCTCCAAGTGGATCCTAAAACTATAAAACTCTTAGAGAAAACAAAGATATAAATCTCCGTGACCTTAAACTAGGAAGTGGTTTATTAGTTACAAAAAACAGAAACAAATAGAAAGTAGATAATTTAGATTTCATCTGGGCTGTGGATTTAGCTCAGTGGTGCTGCTGCCTGCCTTGCAAGTGCATAGTCTTGAGTTTGATCCCCCATACCAAAAAAAATTTTTTTTTCATTAAAATGAAAAACTTTTATGTTTCTGCGGGGTATGATGGTACATGCCTGTTATCCCAGCACTCAGGAGGCTGAGGCAGGAGGATCGCTGAAAGTTTGAGGCCAGTCTGGGATACATAATGAGTTCAGGGACAGCCTGAACTACAAAGCAAGACCCTATTTCAAAAACAAACAAACAAACAAAAATTTTTTTAAAAACTTTTTGTTTCAAAAGACACCAACAAGCACTTGAAAATATAATTCACTTAAGAGAGAAAAATCCATTTTTTCCACTGCAAATTATTTATCTGACAAGAGACTTATATCCAGAATATATAAAGAGCTACTACAACTCAACAATGGAAAAACAACTCAATTTAAAAACCAGTAAAAGGCTGGGCATGTTGGAGCATGCCTGTAATCCCAGCACTGGGGAGACTGAGGAGGAGGATTGCTGTGAGTTCGAGACCAGCCTGGGCTACATAGTGAGTTCCACGTCAGTATCAACTACATAGTGAGATGTAAAAAAAAAAAAAAAAAAAAAAAAAAAAAACCAAAAAAAAACACAGAGCCGGGGATTTAGCTCAGTAGTTCCACTGCCTGCCTTGCAAGCACAAGGACCTAAATTCAATCCCCGGTACCAAAAAAGAAAAAATTGCAATGATCCTCATCATGGCAACAATAACAAAAAAGTCACACTGAAGGGGCTGGGGATGTAGCTCAGCAACAGAGTGCTTGTCTAGCGCGTACAAGGCTCTAGATTCAATCCCCAGCACTGCATGAAAACAAAACCAAACCATGAAATACTACTTTACATACAGTAGGCTGGATATAATAAAGGAGGCTGGGGCTATAGATCAGTAGTAGTGCAGCACTTGTCATGTGAAAGGCCCTGAATTCAATCCCCAGTACTGGAAAAAAAAAAAAAGGTCAAAAACTGAGCATGATGGCCCATGTGCCTATAGCACCAGCTACTCAGAGGCTGAGTCAGAAGAATCATTCGAGCCTATGAGGTCGAGTCCACCCATGGACTTCCTGTCTAGGAAGGAAGGGAGGAAGGGAAGAAATCAGGTAGTAAAAATGGATACTATATTGGGAATATAAAATGGTACAGACACTTTGGAAAACATTTGGCATTTTTGCAAAACACTAAACATATAGTTACCCTATAGCTCAGCAATTCCATTCCTAGATATATAACAAAAAGAATTTTAAAATATACATTTACCCAAAATCTTATACATAAAGGTATATAGCCAAATTATTCACAATTGCCAAAAAGTAGAAATGACCTAAAAATAAGCAAAAGAATAAAAATTTATAAAAGATACAATTAAATATCCATTCATAAGTAAATTCATAAAATAAAGTCCTATACACCCATGCAGTGGAGCATTATTCACTCCATAAAAGGGAATAAAGTTCTGATAAAGCTGAAATGGGGATGAATCTTGAACATATTTTGCTACATGAAAGAAGCCAAATGCAAAAGGCTACATATATATTATCCTACCTACATGGAATATTTATGAAATCCATAGATATAGAAAACAGGTGAATGGTTTTCAGAGACTGGGGTTTGGGGAGAATGTGGTGTGACTGCTAACGGGTATTGGGTTTCTTTTTAGGGTGGTAAAAATGTTCTCAAATGAGATAGCGGTACCTAAAACACAACTGTGTTACTGTACTAAAAATCACCGAACTATATACTCTTAAAGGGTAAACCTCATAGTATTTGAATTATATTTCAGTAAAGCTATCATATCTTTATCAATATCCCATGCATATATCAGAAAATTAATATAAATATAAAGAAATTGAGGAAACACTAGAAATCATATAGTTATGGTGATTTTCAAAGAACCACTAGAATAGCTAACAGTTCCTTGAAAATTTGTTGGGTAATTTCCTCACTCAAGAAGTACTCAGCCTTTGGGGCCGGGGATTTAGCTCAGTTGTTCCACTGCCTGCCTTGCAAGCTCAAGGTCTTGAGTTTGATCCCCAGTATCAAAAAAAAAAAAAAAAAAAGAGTACCTGGCCTTATCTACATACAGAATATCTCAGTATATGCGCACTAATAATATATATCTGTAGTCTGCAGGTATTATCAGCCACTGGCATTTACCTGATAAATCAGACATTATTCCCTGGGCTCTGAGTTTACATTATATTTTGATCCACCTACTTAGGTCTTATAATCAAGTATTCAGATAATTTATGGCAAATGACCTCCAGGGAAGTAAAAGATAATTTGTGTTTTGAATAATCTAGAAGGATTTTTCTGCTAAGCAGCTTTCCTGAATAAGTGCTCACCACTTAACTCTGCTATCACAGAGACACTGATCTCTGAGGGTAGAAGTGTAATCCTCATGGATGAAGTAAAGTAGCTACTTTTTGGGCTCATCTCAGAAACCCTGGGCCTTAGACTTCTTTAGTTATGTAGGGATAAAAATGATCATAGAATAATTGATGAGCTTGGATGGTGACAGACAGATGAAGTTTGGACTTTGGTGACTAAAAAAAGTCCAAGAAAAAGCCTTAAGATCTTTAAACTCCATATTACTTTCATATTGCTAAACAATATGATTATAGTCTGATATAGAAAATATTATTCTATATATTTATATCTATACCTAGAAAATAGAGTATAGACATAATACTTAAAAAATTCTACATGAATTTTTTATTTACTTCTTTAGATTACAAAAATGATTATGAAAGGTCAAATACTAAAGAGGGATTGCAAAATATAAAAATTCTCTGCTTTATTCCCCTTCTTACATTATACCTTTCAGAGGAAATCACTTAAAATAGTACATATATATGTATATATACAGTCTTTTAAACTACCCCATTATTTTTATGCAAACTACACACAATATAAAGCTTTCCTTTTTGTGTTTTGTAGTGTTGGGGCTTGAACCCAAGCTTTGCATATGCTAATCATGTACTATACCCTAGAGCTATACTAACAGTCTCAATAGACAGTTAAAAATGGGAGCCTGGCATGGTGGCGCATGCCTGTAATCCCAGCACTCGGGGAGGCTGAGGCAGGAGGATCACTGTGAGTTCAAGATCAGCCTGGGCTACACAGTGAGTTCCAGGTCAGTCTCAACTACATCGTGAGACCCTGTCTCAAAAAACAAACAAACAAAAAAAGTTAAAAGTGGGATCTTTAAATGTTTATGACTCTGTAACTTCCCATTCTAGTTTAAAGTAATTGTAATTTTTCTAAATCAATCTTTTTATTTTTAAACACTTTCACAGATCTCTTCACTCTGCCACTGTTGTGATATGTAGTCTTTCCCAATATTCAACAAATACAAAAATGCTACAATAAACATTTTGGTGTATTTATTTTTTGCATTCATACCATAATTTCTGTAGGGTTTTTTTGTTTTTTATTTTTTGGTACTGGGGATTGAACTTGAGACCTTGCACTTGTGAGGCAGGTGGCAGGACCACTGAGATAAATCCCAGGCACCTCTGTAGGTTTGATTCTTCATACTTTATTACTTTTTCTTTTTGGATTTTTGAGGCACGATATTGCTACATAGTTCATACTGTTCTGGAACTCTTTATGTAGCTTAGGCTGGCCTTGAACTTGAGGCAGTCCTCCTGCCTCAGCCTCCTGAGTGCTGGGATTACAGGTGGGTGCCACCATTCCTGGCTAAATTAATTTTTCAAATAATCATTCTTTTTGTTTTGTTTTGTTTTATTTTTTGGTACCGGGGATTGAACTCGGTCCTTGCACTTGCAAGGCAGGCCACCGACCCGCTGAGCTAAATCCCTAACCCTCTTTTTGTTTTTCCCTACAATAATGTTTCCTCTTTATTTTATAAGAAAGTACTATATAAGAACATAGTTACTAAAAATACTTTGAATTGTAAGAAGTTGGGTGTGGTGGTACACATCTATAATCCCAGTACCTGGGAAACTGAGTCAGGAGGATCACCAAGAGTTCGAGGCTAGCTTGGATCACAAAATGAGTTCAAGCCCAGTCTACACAGAGACCCTGTCTCAAAAAAAAAAAAATATATATATATACTTGTCTCTTTTCTCTCTTTCCATAAATATTAGGATAAATGATGCTCTTACTAAGACATATTTCTATCAGATTATCTCAAAATAATGATGTCAGTTTTGTTTCTTTTATTTGGGTTTTGGTTTTTTTTGTTTTGTTTTGAGATAGCCTTGAACTCACTATGTAGCCCAGGCTGGCTTCAAACTCATGGTGATCCTCCTGCCTCAATTTCCCAAATGCTGGAATTACAGGGTGCACCACCACGCCGAGTCATAGTACTTCTTTTATCCTCTGTAGTTCTTCCATATCGAAAAAAATGTTTATCATGGGATTTCCAGTCATACATAAAGTACAGTCACTAGTATGTTGAACTATGAGGCAGCCATTACCCTGAATCAAGAGAAATATTTATGTTTCATCTCTTCTCTACCCATTAGCCCTTCAAATGATCTTAAGCAAATTCTAATTATTATATCATTTTATTTGTAAATATTTTAGTATGTATCTCTAAGCAATTAAGACTCTTTCATAAATCATACCATAGTGCTATTACTGTAGATAAAAAATAATAATCCCTTACTATGAAATGTCCAGAAGGAAACTTTTCAAAATTAGGCAACACAGTAATTATATAACTTTTCCCTCAATATACATTTGGCAATCTATGATAAGAAAATATTCCTTAGAGAAGTTGGGATTTAAAAAGTTTTCTATTCGATAAAATTTTGAAAATTAGATCCTACTTTTCCTTTAAGTTATAAAATTTCCTTTAAGTTATAAAGTAACTTTCATGCATCCAACTATACTAATTCAGAGTAACGATCTTTTTATTTGCTGGCAAGAATAATTTTCCTCAAGATAAAATTGACAGGATGTTAGCAGATTATAGAAGGATTTATTTGCCTTGGAACAGGAACAACTAGGGAACATAAAGTGCACAGCTTTTACAACTATTATTTATTTTTTGTCTTTACTACCAAGGGGTATGTTGGGTATAGCGAACCATGAAACAAATTGTAAAATTTGTAGAATTTATTTATTTTTGTACGAGGGATCAAACTCTGGACCTTGAGCTTGCAAGGCAGGTGGTGGAACCACTGAGCTGAATCCCTGGTCCTCTAGAATTTATTTTTAAATACATCATTTAAAAAGTCTTCCTCGAAAGTGCAAGGTCCCAAATTCAATCCCGGGTACCCGCCTCCACCAAAAAAAGTCTTTAGAAAAAACAGTGATTCGTAGAAGACAGCTTTACGAAGAATTAGTCATCTTGATCTAAACTTATTGTCTTAATTTTTATTTCTGAAGTAAGTTCAGATTTACAAGAGTTGCAAAAATAATTTTAAAACCCCCTTATAACCAGGTGTGCTGGTGCATGCCTGTAATCCCAGTACTTGGGAGGCTGAGGCATGAGAATCATCAGGAGTTCAAGGACCACAGAGGCCAATAGTTCTTGGCTTTGGCTACACATTAGTTACCCAGAGTTCTTCAAAATTTTCTGATTCCTTTTGTTCAGACAGCAGCTATAGACACAACACCATCATATGAGCTTAGAAGAGTGGAAAGGTAGAAGTATGTAAAGGGCATTGAGTATGATATTGATGGCTTTTGATTTCTTTTCTGTTTTTCCTCTGTGGTAAAGGGAATGGAATCCAGAGCTTCAAGCTAGGTTTCATTTTATTTAATTTTTTTCTGTACCAGGGATAGAACTCAGGACCTTGCTCTTGTGAGGCAGGTGGCAGCACCACTGAGCTAAATCCCCAGTTCCTAGATTTCATTCTTGAAGTAGAGGAGCCATAATAGGTATGGGAAGAAATGTTCAGCCCGGGAAATAATGCTATTCAATTATTAATTGTTTATGTTTTGCAAATTTAACTAAAATCACCTGGAAGATACATCAAATATTGAAAGTGTAGCATTTTTCAATTCCAAGACTCAGTCAAAGAGTGCATAAGAGCCAGACATGTGACACACACCATGCAGAGGCAGGAGAATCACAAATTCAAGCCCACCATAGGCAACTTGGCGACTTAGCAAGACCCTATCTCAAAATAAAATTTTATAAAGGCTGAAGCTGTAGTTCAGTGTGAAGTCCCCAGGTTCAATCCCCAGTAATCCCCCCCACAAAAAAAAAGTGTATAAAGAAAAAACATATACTGATGGTAGAATCCTGCCTTCTGAGATTCTGACTAAAGCACTGGTCAGAGGAATGGCCTGCACATCTAGAACTTTCTAAGTTCCCCAGATGGAGAATATATTTGTCAAAGACGTATCTGACAAAGGACTATTAAAACATTATACAAAGAACTCAATCCTTGTTTCTATTGTTTCTTTCATTGACAGGGATTGAACCCCAGGCCTTCCCACATGCTACACAAGTGTTGTACCACTGAGCTACAACTTCAGCCCTACAAATAGCTCTTTCTTTTTAAGATACTAGAAATTGAATCCAGGGCTGTTTTACAACTGAGCTACATCCCTAGCCATTTAATATTTTATTTTGAGACAAGGTATTGATAAGTTGCACAAGCTGGCCTTATTGCCTCAGCCTCCTAAGTAGCTGGGACTACAGGCATGTTTCACTACACCTAGTTTCTTCAAAGAACACTTAAAACTCAAAAACAGAAAAATGAATACTCTGATTTAAAAAATGGACCAAAAAGATATACAGATGGCAAATATACATATAAAGATGATCAGAGCAGGGATTTAGCTCAGTGGTTCTGCCATCTGCCTCGCAAGTGCAAGAACCAGAGTTCAATCCCTGCTAACAGAAAAAAAAAAAAAAGTTTAACATCGCATGTCATTAAGAAACTGAAAATGAAGGAGGCCAGGGATTTAGCTCAGTGGCACCACACCTGTCTTGCAAGCACAAGGCCCTGAGTTCCATCCCTAGTACCAAAAAAAAAAAAAAAAAAAAAAAAAAAAAAGGGAAGGAAGAAACAAAGAGAGAAATAAGGAAACAAAGAAAATTAAGACAATGAGATATCACTAAGCACTGATTAAAATGGTAAAAATGAGGGCTGGGGATTTAGCTCAGTGGTTCTGCCTCATGGCTTGTTAAGCGCAAGGTCCTGAGTTTGATCCCTGATGCAAAAAAAAAAAAAAAGTAAAAATGAAAAGTGCTAATAAAATCAAATGGGAAGGATGTGAAGCAAAAGTAATTTTAATTCTTTACTGGGGGAACTGCAAAATGGTAAAGTCATTTTACAAGACAGTTTAGCACAAAATTAAACACAATCTTACCAAATGATTCAACAATCACCCTTCTTGGTATTTACCCAAAGTAGAGAAAACTCATGTCTACACAAAAACTTACACAGTGTTGGGAGGCTGAGGCAGGAGGATTGCTGCAAGTTCGAGGCCAGCCTCAGTTACATAGTAAGACCCTGTGTCAAAAGCAAAAAACAAAACAAAACAAACACACACACACACACACACACACACACACCCACACGCACAAAGTCACGGCATTTTTTTTCTTTTGAGACAGTGTCTCAATTAGTTCAGGCTGACCTTGAACTATGTAGCCCAGGCTTGCCTCAAGTTCATGGCAATTCTCTTGCCTCAGCCTCCCAAGTGCTGGGATTATAGGCATGTGCCACCATTTTTTTAATGACATTCTTTTAAAGCACAGTATCGTTATGTGTCTTGGAAATAGGAAATAGAAAGTGTAGGTAGAGATGGTGCAGGAATAAAGGGATATATACTTTAAAAACTTTGTCACTTTTCTTAAATTTTCTATTTTCTGTTAATTTCATCAAAATTTTCCTGACTTCCAATAAGGTAAGGATTTTAAAAATCCTTTAAATTCTAATGTATGTTTTTCATTGTAATGCCAGGAATGGAATTAGAGTCTATTGCTGGGCAAATGCTCTACTTCTGGGCTATAAACCCAGATTCTAATATGTCTTTTTAAATGTTTTTTATTTTTACTTCTCTGTCCTTGTTGCCAGTATCTGTGCCTTCGTTTTCTTCACTGTTAGAGCATTTCAGCAACTCCCAGTAATCTCGTCTATGTATCTCCATTTAGCCATTCTAGACACTCTTGATAGGTAAGTCCTCTGAAGCCTTATCTAGATTTTTCCAGTACTGTAGTCCAGAATTTATTAGCCTAGTTTCTGCATTCATTGTATAGCCCAAAGGCCTTCATACAATACCCCAAACTTTATCTCTCTTGTTGCTTAATGCAGATTCTTTGCTGAGGACTCATCATGTCCTCTGCCCTTTTCCCTTCAGTGTTCATTCTGTGCCCTTTCAAAGTTCAGAAGGAACGCCTGCCACTTCCTCCTTTGAAGATTTTCCTAGTAGCTCCAAGTCACACAGCTTCTAAAAATTCTGTTACACTGAGATGTTACGTGAGATTATCTTATGTGATAAGAAAGTTAAATAAATCTTCTATCATGTCCTCTTGATTCAATTTGTTGTGGGAGACTAGGGATCTATTATTACCTGTGATAGTGGGATGTGCACATTGCTATCTGAAGTTCAAGTCTGTAATTTCCAAATATTGTTTAAGTATACATAGCTGCTTTAAAAAAAAAAAAAATATATATATATATATATAGCAGCAGCCCGGGGTGGTGGTGCAAGCTGTAATCCTAGCATTCAGGAGGCCTAGGCTACACAATGAGTTGGAGGGCAGCTTGAACTGCATAGTCAGATCCTGTCCCCAAAAGTACTATCATGAAATATTATTTGGTTTAAAATATGAAAAAACTAAAGTACCGTCGGAGCCTGGGAAAGTTTCACAAACCTAGGGATTTTTTTTTTTTTTTTTTTTTTTGTACCGGGGATCGAACTCAGGTCCTTGCGCTTGCCAAGGCAGGTGGTGGAGGAATTAATTTTTTGATTAAAAAAACTACATTCAGTTAATTACATACACATTTATCCTACGGCAGGCATATTTTATTTTCAAGGAGTGTGAAATAAGTTTGAAGAAAATAACTATGAAGTACTCGTGACCACAAGACACTGGAAATTCTGAAAATGCACTCTGGGGCTGCTTCGGACAAGCCTGAAAGGGCGCTTCAATTGCCTCACGTGTGCAATGGCGATAGTACCGTAGCCTGCCACACCGCACCTACTTCCCGGGTCGTCGTAAAAGGCTTTCACTCTGGTGAACTGCA
>NW_022900929.1:54237895-54238291 GCF_012274545.1 Fukomys damarensis | reverse complement strand
CCGGCGCCGGGTGAAGTCCGCCGAGTCGCTGCCGACTCCCCGGCTTTGCCCCTTTGTTCCCCCGGGGTCCCTGCCTGTGGCCGGGCCTGGCTTGCCGGGCTCTCCGTGCCCTTGAGGGTCTGGTTCCCATCGGGGACCACGGACGTCCCGCCGGGCCTCTGAGTTCCGGGCGCCGGGTTCTGCGGTCACTTCTGGAGCACGCAGGCTCGGTGCTTCACAACTTCCCCCTCCTGCTAGACACAGGTAGTAACTTAGCGGGGTTTCGTGCTGGTGCCTTCAGCTCAGGGGCGGCTGGGCCCAGGATGGTGGGTGAATCCCTCTGGTGGCCGCTGTTGGGTGCCCAAGGCGACCCGCCGCTTGGTTCCCACATCTGCACCTGGGTTACGGGACATAATT
>NW_022900929.1:54204862-54237824 GCF_012274545.1 Fukomys damarensis | reverse complement strand
TTTTTTTTTTTTTTTTTTAAACTAACTGCCCCTTTCATTGGGGATGGAGAAAAGGCCGTAGACTGGCCTGTATTCTGATTTGTAATCTGTTAGTTCGTTCATTTTTAGCATTTATTTTTTAAGTTTTAAAAACAGTTGACAAGGCTACCAAAATTCCTAACCAAATTTTTATTGGTACATAGATTTTTGTATGTAATTTTCATTTTATTTGGTATCTTTGAAATTCAAGTAAATTGAGAAAACAAAATTTGTGAAGTTGGAGATAATTTAAAGAAGAAACTCAAAAGTGCTTAGTCCTCTTAGAAGTACCAAATCTGACCTTTATGTGAAAGTTTGGGTGAAGAGGGGAAGAAGCTTGTTGGGAAAAAACAAAAACAAAAACAAACAAAAAAACATTTCCTAGGTGTTCTTTGCCTTTTGGCACAGACATTAAGTGATAGCAGTAGTGGGATCCAAATCTTGTTTGACTGTCTTTGAAAAAGACAGATCTGGTTTCAAGTTAAGCTGCAACCTAATCAGCTTATACTGTTGTGCAAAACTGGTTTTTATTTAGTATATCTGAACATTAAACCCAGGGATTCAGGAACGTTGAAAACTGCATTAATCACTTTATTCAAACATACTTAGGAGCTTTTTAATTCCAAGGAGATTGTCACAAAAGTTTGGTTCTAATAAATGGGAAAGAAAAAAATGTTAAACTCAAGTTGTTCAATCCTGGATGTTTAAAGAACTTTTTCCTTTTTCTTTTTAAATTTAAGCACAGGCTTTTAAAAAACCATGGCAGATGTGGATCCAGATACATTGCTGGAATGGCTACAGATGGGACAGGGAGATGAAAGGGACATGCAACTAATTGCCCTCGAACAGCTATGTATGCTGCTTTTGATGTCTGACAACGTGGATCGTTGTTTTGAAACGTAAGTACATTCCTTCATCTTCCTTGGGTTGGTGTAGTGTAACGTCTGTTCTCAACCATTTGGCGATTTCGGTTTGTGTAGAGAATTCTCTAGTGAATTTTAGGTCATGTCCTTTAAAGTTTTTCAGCAGTTTTGTATTTATACTTTTTTAAGAAATAAAGTGTAGTGGATGAAATAACCCTAGTAATGATAATTGTAATTATGCAAATACATATTTGTTGAATGAATGGGAATTGGGAATACTAATATTAACCTCCAGCTTGGATGATTCGTTTTTAAAATGTCATAAACTGGGGGTCGTACAGATATTTATCTTTAATACTATTTCTGGGGCCGGGGATTTAGCTCACTGGTTCCAGCGCCTGCCTTGCAAGCACAAGGACCCGAGTTTGATCCCCAGTACCAAAAAAACCAAAACAAAACTATTTCTGTACTGTAAAACTAACTTATGGAAGAAGAGAAATGATCATGACCCTGTTTTGAATTGCCTCCCTTTTTTTTGTGCTGGGGATTGAACTCAGGACCTTGTGCTTGCCAGGCAGGCACAGTGCCACTGAGCTAAATCCCCAGACCTGAATTGCCCATTTCTTACTTGGTGTCAAGTCATATGACAGTGTACTTTTGTTAAAGCAAACCCTTGTTTTATAAATTTTATTTTGTGAAAGAGTAAGTGGGATGTCAAACATGTAGAATACTTTTTAATAGAGACATTCTCAGGTGGAGAGCTTAGTGTGTGTGTGTGTGTGTGTGTGTGTATTTTTTGTACTGGGAATTGAACTCTGGACCTTGTGCTTGTGAGGCAGGTGTGGTGCCTCTGACCTACATCCCTGGCCCCCTGTAATGACATTTTATTTATTTAGTATGGGAATCTAACTCAGGACCTTGTGCTTTTTACAAGGCAGGCACTGCACCACTGAGCTAAATCCCTGGCCCATTGATTAAGTTTTTGTAACAATTTTGTTTTTAAACCTTAGTGGTTTTTTTTCATTCTGCAGCCAGATTTTCTACGGAAGAACTATCTTCGTTCCTTCTTTAAACCAGTGAAGCAGTATAGTGAGATGGGAAGAAATGCCTATGTCGTCAGGGATGCGGGCTCAAATTCTTAGTTTGCTTTGTGTTACTTAATCTCTGAGAGGTTTATCTTATTTTAATGGGTTTCTTGTGAGAGTCAAGGTGAAAATTGTGTGTGAAAACTACTTTGAGTATAGTGGGCTACTCATCATTATTAATAAGTACTTAATTTTGAATTTTATTTGGACACTATTCCTTGAAACACTGAGTGACTGGAGAGTCTTAAAATGCTGTTAAACAATCACCAAGGCAAGTGAAAAGCAATAATAATTTGATTTCATAAGACAAATAGCCCTTGGTTTAAATGTCCAATATAGCAAAAGATGCCTGTTTATTCAGATAAAGTGTGATTAAAAAATACAGTGTGTGGGGCCCAGGGATTTAGCTCAGTGGCTCTACGTCTGCCTCAAGTGCAAGGTCTTGATTTCAATCCCTGGTACCAAAAAAAACAAAAGACAAAAAAAAACCATTGTGTGTTTAGCTTTTAAAGCATTTATTACAGTAAAAAACATATTAATCACCTTCAAAATACTTCCCCATAGTTCTTACCACTTTCTGAAGCAGTTCTGGAAATCTTTTTTTTTTTCTTCCCTTGGTACCTGGTATTAAACTTGCACTTACCTTGTATGGTGCTACTGAGTGAAATTCCCAGCCCTGGAAATCCTTTTTTCTGAATGTCTTTAGTTGTGTGCCTTGGTGGCTGCCTAAATGTCCTGAGTTGATTAAAAACTTTGACCTTCCATGATCACTCCTTGTTCATAAGTATACATCTGTCAGTTAAGGAATACAGGTGGTATATTAACAATCACACAGCCAAAAAAAACCCAGTCACTTTTGCAGTAGACTAGACTGGGTTCAGATGCCTCCTTTACTGCTGAGTAGTTTATATGATAGCCTTTCAAGGCTGTTTCCTTATCCTTGCAGGTTTTTTTGTGAAAATTAAATGGGCTCATATTGTGAATGGCCCAACATAGTTCTTTTCTCATAACAGTTGTTTTTTTTTCCTTTAAGTAATATTCATGCCTCCTCATTTTTTGTACCAGTTTTGACAATGTTTTAAGTTAAGGAGCATGCTTTCTTTTGTTGATTTTTGGAGACAGGGTCTTGCTGTGTAGCTCAGGCTGACCTTGAACTCATTATATAGCCCAGGCTGACCCAAATTTGTGGCATATCTAATATTATAAATAAATAATATAATTAAATAATAGCATGTCTTCTGGGCAAGGGATAGATTTCAGAGAGATTTGGAAGGTAAAATAGTCAGGATTTGCTGAATGTGACTGGGTATGAGAAAAAATAAGGGTTGGGTGTAGATGTGCATGACTGTAATCTCAGCACTGGAGAATCAGAGGCTGGGAGATTGCTGTGAGTTTGAGGGTAGCTTGGGCTATGCAGTGAGTTTAAGGCCAGCCTGAACTGCATAGTGAGACCGTTTCAAAAAACAAAGAGTAAGAAAATAGAAAAAGATATTATGGTTAACCGGTTAACACCATTTCCATTCATTGGGAAGATGATGCTGTTCATTGAGAAGAAACTAGAAGGCTAGGCCATGTTTTTTTTTTTTTTTGTTGTTGTTGTTGTTGTTTTTGTTTTGTTTTGTTTTTCTTCTTGGCATCGGGCATTGAATTTAGGACCTTCTGCTTACCAGGAAGGTGCAGGCAGCACCACTAAGCTAAATTCCCTGGCCAAGGCTATGTTTTTTGTTGTTGTTGTTGTTGTTGTTGTTTTCTTTTTTTGAGACAGATATTTGATTCTGCATTTAGTCTGTTTCATTATTTTGTTTTGATAGAATTCTATAAAAATCATATATAGATGTATTTGGAATATAAGAATTTTCCATAATTGTGAGTGTCCTGTTTTTGTTTTTGCGACAGATATTGCTATTAGTCTAGGTCAGCCTTCAACTCAACCATATACATCAGGTTGACCTCAAACTTGGAATCCCTCTGCCTCAGCCTCCTGAGTGTCAGTATTATAGGCATGTGCCACCATCCTGTCTAGGTGTTTTCTTTACTGCTATATCAAAACACAATGAGTGGTGGTTGCTTAAGATTTAGTTACAGCGTAGATTCTGATGGCAGACCTTTTTGTGTTTTGTTGCATTACAATCTATTGGTGTATCTTGTACTTTGAATAAATATCTTACACATATTTAATTTGTTAAAATCTTCTGTTGGTCAAATATTCCAAATGTTGACATATGTCATTCCACAGTATTAAAAAACCTTTGTTTGTTAATATGACTGCTGATCTCATCAGAAAAGTTTTTATTGGGATGGGTGTCAAGCTCTTGGTAGCTAATATGTTTTTCAAAATTGTAATTTTTGTTTTAGAGCTTGAATATTATCAATAGCAAATTTTTAATTGTTTTAAAGTGAAAGGCATACTTGATAATTTTTGAGACTTTACTACCAGATATCTGAGTCTGAATAATCATACTTTGATATTCTTTTGAGGAAGAGTAGTATTCAAGAAAAAACCTATTTCTATTGGCTCTGAAACAGGTGTAGTACTTAAGTAGTTGGGCATGGTAGCCACAGCACTTGGTAATCTGAGGCAGGAAAATCACTCTGAGTGAGCCAGCCTGTGCTATATAGTGAGACCTTGTCTCATAAAAACCAAACCAAAACAAACAACAGAACAGTGCTTTTCTTTAACACAGCCATTGTGCTTTTGGTATGTGAAACTGCTTGATGCTTCTTACTTCTTTAAGTAGAATATTACAAAGATGTATAGTCAAGGACTTGGATTTTTAAAAATTAATTTTATTACTTCAAAAAAGTTATTGTTTAGTGAAACTAGTGCTTTTTTAGGCCAGTTTTTGAAAAAAAATTAGTTTACTGACAGACTAATAAAATTACCTTGATAGAGTAAAAAATGCCAGTTTTTGGCAGTGCAGAGTACAATTACTAGTAGTAAAGTTTAATGCTACTGCCTCAATTCTTTTTTTCTTTTTTTTTTTTTTTTTTTGGTACTGGGGATCGAACTCTGGACCTTGCACTTGCAAGACAGATGGCAGAACCACTGAGTTAAATCCCCAGCCCCTGCCTCAATTTATTCTAAGGAACCAACAACAGTTTTATCTGACATTGCTTATCCATTGTTAGTACCCATGTTGACATAAGAGTGAGTGATTCAAGAAGAAAAAGGTCATTTGTGTTGATTATTAGTGAAAGGTCAAGTAGGGGGAGGCTGAAAGGTGTCCTTTGAATTTTGGCAGCATTCTCAAGGTCATTGATCTTAATGAAAGCCAAGTGGACTGGCTTTGAAGAGCAGATTTGAGTGGGTTGAAAAGTGAACATGTGGAAAACTTTTTGTGACTTACTGGAAAAGGAGTATGGGGCTTTTGTTTTTTGTTGTTGTTTTGTCAAAGAGCAAGGAGATAAAATAAGTAATCCCTAGTGTAAGGATACTGAAAAATTTGAGACAATTGGTTTTTGTCTAGACCAGTATTCATACTTTATTATCATAATGGGAATCACCTGGGGCTCTTGTTAAAATGCATATTCTGATTCAATTGGTCTGGTGTGGTGCCTGTTATTTTGCATTCCTTATGTGCTCAGAGATAATGCTGAAGTTTTGCATTCCTAGTGTGCTCAGATAGTGCAAAAATATTTGGTCAGAAAATCCCCCATTGACCAGCAAACCCTGATCTTCTGGTAGAGAGGTTGATTTTAGGTGGAAAAAGTATTATACTCTGTGGAAACAAAGAGAAGGTGAATAAATTAGGTTTGATGGTAAAAAGTAGAAGGGATTTCAGTTTGATAACTTATGTTTTCTTCCTGAAGTAGGAGATTAAAAAGAATGGTAATATCTAGGATTGGTATGAAGAAATGTTTATCCTCAAATAGCTTCATAACAGATAGTACTTCCTCTAAGCTAAGTATAACCAGAGTTACACTCTTAAAATACTGGTTGGATTTTACTATTCCTCTTTGCAAAATCTTTTTCTTTTTTTTTTTTTTTTTTTTTTTTTTTTTTTTTTTTTTTTTTTTTTGTTTTCTTTGAGACAGGGTCTCACTATGTAGTTGAGACTGACCTGGAACTCACTATGTAGCCCAGGCTGGTCTTGAACTCATAGTGATCCTCCTGCCTCAGCCTCCAGAGTGCTGGGATTACAGAGGTGGGTGCCCACCACACTCAGCTTCTGCAAAATCTTAATGGGTCAAATTTAAATGCCTTCAACACTCCCACCTATCTCACAGATATATGTGACTACAGTTTTACTCTATTTTGAATTCTCTGCATGACTATGACCTCATCTTTTTTCCTCCCATTGCTAAGCATAGTGCCTGGAACACAAATAGCTAATACTCATATAATGAATGAATTGAAGAAATTCTTTATGTTGGACCTGTTTTCTACTTCTTAGCCCTAAAATGCTTAAAATATTTCTGGAGTTATGAAACTGGGAGTGTGCAGGAGGAAAAGTGTAGGATTTTTTTCTCTGTAGCAGAAATAGTAATGTGTATTTTCCCTACCCTTTTGCATTAATGAACCTACTTTTTTATGGTTTTGTTTTGTTTTGTTTTTTTAGACAGGAGCTCACTATGTAGTAATTCAGGCTGGCCTTGAATTTATAGTGATCCTCCTTAACACAGCCTCCTGAGTGCTGGGATTATAGGTGTGTGCCACTGCAGGCTGATGAACCTGCTTTTTCCATATGACCTCTTTTTCTTCTACACAATGGCAGAATAATAGGCAAATTAAATTACTTTAATTGCTTAATCCTACCACCTGATCTTTCCTTGGATATGGAATGTTCATTAATAAATCAACTATATATAATCCTGTAAAGTTAAGTAAATTAATTTCTATAAACAGCAACCGTGAATGTGCAGCACGGGAAAGTACTGGAATGAGAAATGTTCTCTGTCAGGGACTCAAAGTCCATAGGTGATGAGCTTCAGAGAGCTTCTGTTAAGATTACTAAAGTGTCTGTCACCTAAAATATGTAAAAAAACAAAACCAGCAACAACAACAACCCCATCAGAATATGGTTCCAATTGCAAGAGAAAAATGCAATAAAAGTTTTTGGAAGTTTTAAACTTCTGGCATTTTTCTGTGTACATATGACTGTGTGTTTGTATATACTTTGTATACTTACTTGATTTGACATGTTAGACTATTAAATTCTTCAAAGTCCAGCACTGTATCTTACTCATCTCATAGTATTTCACACACAAATATGTTCAGTAAGTAAGGAGTGGTGATGTACTTCTGTAATCCCAATGCTCTGGGAGGCTGAGGCAGTAGGTTTGCAGTTCAAATCCAGCCTGGACAATTTAGTAACTTAGTGAGACCCTGTTTGGAGAAAAAAAAAGGGGGAGAGTTGGGATATAACTTAGTTCAAAAGCCCTGGGTTTGATTTCCACTACTGCCTCAAAAGGTTACTAGACGTGTGGAATAACTTGTGGACAAGGTTGTGTGTGTGTATTTTAACTGAGAAAATTCAAATTTTACGTTACTTATCTCCTATTCCTTTTAATGGAGAGTGAAAGTAATAATTTTCAACTAGTATAACCAAAAGTCATTTTTAGTTGAATACAGTGAGTTGAGGCTGGGAGCAGAGGCAGAAATTGAATAAAAAAATGAAATGGATCAAAATATTATTAAATATTTACTCATTTTTAAATACAGTGTTCCATTTACAGACTATATTTGATAAAATGTCTCTACTACAGGTAATGTCCTTTGTTTTAAAAAAAACTGAAAAAAACAAACAAAGTAAAATTTGTTCATATTTTCAATCTTCTGATTGATTGATTGATTGATTGATTTGGTGCCAGGGATCAAACTTGGGTTCTTGCACTTGTGAGGCAGGCATTGGTACCACTGAGCTAAATCCCTGGCCCCATCAGCTTTTGAAATCATGGTCCAAGTGCAGCTGATGTCTGGAAAACACGTATGTAGTTATAGTACAGAAAATAGAAAATATTAGCATTCCTAGGGAGACTTTCTGTAGCATCTCATGAAATGTTTTTGTTTTGGGTTTTTTGTTTGTTTTCTGGTACTGAGGATCGAACTCAGGACCTTGCATTTGCGAGGCAGGTGGCAGCACCACTGAGCTAAATCCCTGGCTTTTTTTTGGCCTATATAGCAAGACCTTGACTCAATAACAACAACAAAAAAAGAAAAGATACTTCTACTTCTGTATTAGTTAGGGTTCTCCAGAGGAATAGAATCAATAGAAAATATATATATAACTACATGAAGGCATTTGTTAGGGAGGCTTAAAGGATCAGAGATAGAAGAGTCCAGAGTGTCCATCAAGAGATCAGAGGCAGGAGGGCTGGGGATTTAGCTCACTGGTTCGGCACCTGCCTCGCAAGCACAAGGACCCAAGTTCGATCCCCGTTACCAGGGGTGGGGGGGGGACTCCTTGGTGACTCTTTGCAGGATCACATGCACAAGAATCCTCAATGGTTATCTGTGTGCTAGAGCTGGAGGATCCAGCAGCTATTCAGCCCAAGAATATGCAAGCCACAAAACAAGAGGGTTCAAGGATGCAGCAGTAGTCCAAGGTCAACAAGGCCTGTAACTTTGATTGTAGATTCACCAATGCAAGTCTGCTTTGGAACTGGAGACTGATGTCCAGAGGCCATCACAAAGATGGGAGCTCTGTAGGAGTAGGCACACTGTCTCTCTCTTTTTATTCCATCTAATCTTTAAGTACCATCCTCACATAGGGTGGATCTTCCCTCAGTTTGCTGGCCTACGTGTCAATGATCTAGTCATACTTCAAGCTGTGTTTTACTAATCTTCTGTGCTTTACTAATCTTCTAGGCCTTTCTCTCTCCTCCCCTCTTCCCTCTCCTCCTTCCCCTTCTGGAGATTAAACTCAGGTCCTTGCACTTGTGAGGTGTGCTGCCACTGAGCTAAATCCCTGGCTCTGTGCTAGGCATTTCTTAACCCATTCAAGTCGATCCGATTAATGTTCACAACTTCCATTGAGGAAAGATTTTGATGTCATTGCTGATAGTGTTTTGGAAAATTGTGCCTATATTTGAAGTCATCTGAAGATTTTTCATCTCAATTATACAGTTGACTAGTGTGCCAGTTCTTTTTTTTGGTACTGGGGATTAAACTTGGGTCCTTGTGCTTGCAAGGCAGGCCACCGAAGCACTGAGCTAGGAGTTCTATATGTAGTGAGTAATCTAAAGTTTCCTAGTTAAGACTATCAAGGTCTGAAAATTGGTATTAATAGTACTGGTTTTACAATGTTCAACTAGTTTCTACTAAAATATAAAGGGTAAATATTTAGCAAGTTAAAAAATTTTGAGTGACTGTCGTTATATGTGAAATTAGTGGCTCCCAATCTTTTTGACACCAAGAACCAGTTTTGTGGAAGGCAGTTTTTCCATGGACTTTGGGTTGAAGGTGGGATGGGGTGGGGTAATGGATTTGGAATGATTCAAGCACATTTTAATTTTTGTGAACTTTGTATTATTATATTATAATATGTAATGAATAATTAATACAACTCACCATAATGCAGAATCAGTGGGAGCCCTGAGTGTTTTCCTGTAACAGTTCCACCTGGGAGTGATAGGAGACGGTGACACCTGGAGTGTGTTGCTTGTGTCCAGTCTACTCCATAATCTTTTTCATTGCTGTCACTAAAGAAAACACTGCTACACAAGGATAGCACGTTGGAAATGGAAGCAGACTTTTCAGTACTTTTGTGGCAGTCTTAAGATATTCCACTTTGACTTTAATTCAGAACATAGGAGATTTGAAGTGCTCTCAAACGTGCTTTGAAGGCCACTGTCATTTACAATTTCAAGCAGTTGATCCTCTTCTAATATGAACAAAGTTGATTCATCTGGCTTATTTACAAATTGATTACAGATCCATTTCTTTCCATTTAGGAGGTATTTAGTGTTTGGGAAGGAATGCTTAAACTTCCAAAAGATGAGATAGATGACCATTCCCTTGGCTGGAAGAAGGAAGGCTCAGTCTGTTTAAAAATCTGATGGGGCCTGGGATTTAGCTCAGTGGTCTCACTGCCTGCCTTGCAAGTACAAGTTCCCAAGTTTGATCCCTGGTACAAAAAAAAAAGAAAACAAAACCAAAACCAATAGTATGTTTTGAAACATGTGAAAAAATCCTCATGTTCACTCATTACCACCTTTCCAGTTTGCCTTTGAATACACCCTATATGTGCCAATTTGAACGCAGTTGTCATTTGCCCTGGAGGTGACAGATTGAATTTGTGACACAGGTTGAATATGTCACACAAGTAAGCAAGTTTTGTGATTAATTCTTTGTCACTGAAATGTGCTGCCAGTGGTGACTTTTTTAAAAGATAGAGTCACACAGTGTAATTAAGCCTGGGCTTGAATTCATGACAATCCTCCTGCCTCAGCCTCCTGAGTGCTGGGATTACTAGAATATGCCAGTCGCACCTGGTTCTAATGACTATTTTTCTTTTTTTCCCTAGTGACTGTTACTCTAAAAGAAATCTCTGGAGTAGCTCTTGAAACTCAAAAACTCTGGCCAGTGATCTACCCTTAGAAAGCCATCTCAGTTCTGTGGCTTTTTTTGTTTTGTTTTTAGTACTGGGGATCGAACTCTGGATCTTGCACTTGTGAGGCAGGCAGCAGCACCACTGAGCTAAATCCCCAGCCCAGTTCTGTGTTTAAGAAAAGACACATGTGCTCTGTGTCCATCTCCTGTACTTTCATATAGCTGACTTATTTATTTATTTATTTTTGTTCCTTTTGAGACAGGGTTTTGCTATGTAGTTGAGAATGGCCTTGAATTCACTGTGTAGCCCAGGCTGGCCTTGAACTTGTAGCATTTCTCCTGCCTCAGTCTCCCAAGTGCTGGTGTTACAGGTGTGTACCACCATACCTGGCTGGTAGTTGATATTTTTAATCATATCCTGCAAAGCATTGTTATGTTCAGGTAACACTTTTTGACTAGCCTAGCATTTCTCTATGGATGACAGCATACTCACATTCAGAAGTGACCTCTTTAACCTGAATTTTGAAAATGAAATCCAACCAGTTCTGGCATTTGTTTTGCCTGTGTGTATACTAATACAAAATGGCCAATTGTATGTAACCAGAGATTTGAATAGTTTTGTAAGTGTGGTGTAGGTTGGCAACAAAATTGTACACAGTATATCCTCCTGCACCTGAAATACATATTGCACAAAAACAAGTATTGCCTTGTCTATATCAGTAGACTTGTCAATCTGGATTGTGTACCACAGTGACTCATTAATCTTAATAATTGTGCTTCAATAGTCTGTGTTATGGTGTGTATCTAAATGTACCCCCAAAGCCTCATGTGGTCATAGGTGGGGCTTTTCAGAAGTGGCTGTAGCTAAGGTGTGTGATGATGGGATTAAGAATGTGATGCTGGTTCCGCCTCTTGTCTCGAAAGCACAAGGTCCTGAGTTCAGTCTTTGATACCAGAAAAACAAAACAAAAACAAAAGAATGTGATGATGGGATTGAGGATATGGCCTCAATCAGGAAATAGGCTTATAGCCTGGATAGAAAAATAGCCAGGATGCAGCCTGAACAGAAGAAGGAAGGCTGCTGATGCTGTTTCACTGTTTGCTGCTTGTCTGCTGCTGCTTTCTGCATACTCTTGAGATGCCCCTGTGCCATACCACCCTGCTTTGTGAAGCCAGCCATTTATGGACTGAAACGTCTGCAAACTGTGAGCCAAAATAAACTTTTCCTCCTTTAACTTTGGGTATAGGGTATTTTTGTCTTAGCACAGAGAAAATTAACTAACCTTATTTCATCAATTTGTGTAGGGTTTTTTTTTGTTGTTGTTGTTACTGGGGATTGAACTTGGGTCCTTGCACTTGCAAGGCAGGCCACTGAACCGCTGAGCTAAATCCCTGGCCCCTGTTTGTGTAGTTATTACAGTGCTAGCCAAAAGAGGAACACGTACTGCCTTTCCTAAAAGTTCACACACATGTTCTTAGCAATGGGCAGGATTCACTCTTCATAAATAGTAAAGAGCTTCATAGCTTTTATGATGAGTTAGACATTAAGAATGCCTTCAATGCAATAACATTTGTTCATAATTGCTGCTGCTGCTTTTTTTTTTGTTTTCTGAGATAGGGTCTCACTATGTAGTTGAGACTGACCTGGAACTCACTATGTAGCCCAGGCTGGTTTTGAACTCAAAGCGATCCTCCTGCCTCAGCCTCCTGAGTGCTGGGATTACAGGAATGCGCCACCATGCCCGTCTTTTTTTTTTTCCCCCATAATTGCTTTTTCATATTTATGTGTTTTTCTTTTGACAAGCTCCAAAGGAGTGTGTCTAATATAGCGTGCTTACCATGAAGCAGTTTTCAAGGTTTCATGGTTTTGTTGGATAGCTGGTTTCTGCATATTATACAAAGTGGGCTTGGAAAATGTGAATCACCTGTTTCACTGAACCCAGAAATTTAAGTAGAAGTCTTGTTTTTTTTTTTTTTTGCTTTGTTTGTTTGTTTGTTTGTTTGTTTTTTGAGACAGGGTCTCACTGTGTAGTTGAGACTGACCTGGAACTCACCATGTAGCCCAGGCTGGTCTCAAACTCACAGCGATCCTCCTACCTCAGCCTCCAAAGTGCTGGGATTACAGGTGTGCACCACCACGCCCAGATATTGGTATTTTTTTTAAATGTTGCTTTGTTTTTGTTTGCAGTCTTAGAATCTTCTGTCTCATTTTGGGGGCTTTTCCCTCTTTTCAAAGAACTCTTCAGTGATTTTTGCTGTTTAGTAATTTTGATTACATTAGATTCTTGGCTTGCTTTACAAAACTCACAGACAAATGAGCAGTCTGGGAAAGAGGCAAGGATGGAAGTGGTAAATAAAATAATGGGCAATTCGTGAATGTACTAAAGTACTGGGTTCTGACTTAAAGTGTACTGCTACCAGATGTAGCTGTATAGTTGAAATACATGAACTCATGAACTTACTTGGCACTATAGAGACTATCATTAGATGTAGCTAATTGTCACTGATAGGTTTTTTTTGTTTTTTGTTTTTTGTTTTTTGTTTTTTTTTGGGTTTTTTTGGTACCAGGGATCAAAATCAGGACCTTGTGTTTGTGAGGCAGGATGTAGAACCACTGAGCTAAATCCCCAGCCTATGGTGATGTTAATTTTGTCTTTTCTTTTTGATATTGGGGATTGAACTCAGGACCTTGTGCCTGTGAGGAAGGCACAGTGCTACTGAGACAAATCTCTGGCCCCATTAATTTGTCTTTATAGTTACTCCCAAGGATTAACAGCACCACCTCAGTTCTACTTTAGATTATCAGGCATTAGATTCTTGTTTTTTGTTTTTCAAGACTGGGTGTCATAGTTCAAGCTGGCCTTGAATTTACTATGTAGCCCAAGCTGGCTTTGAACTCTTCTGGCATTCTTCCTGCCTCAGCCTCCTGAGTGTTGGGATTGCAGGTGTGCACCATCATGCCCAGTGTTTTTTTTTTTTTTTGTACCGGGGATCGAATTTAGGATCTTGTGCTTGAGTTAAATCCCTAGCCCCTACACCCAGTGTTTTTTTCAACTGAGCATATTGCATTTGAATTTCATCTACAGTGCTGTGTTTTTCTTTTCTTTCTTTCTTTTTTAAGTACTATGGATCAAATCCAGGGTTTTTACAATGAGTTTTATCTCCCTTTCTTTTTTTTCCTAATTTTAAGACCGAGTCTCACTAAGTTGCTGAGTTTAAGCTGAGCTTGAATTTTCATTTCTCTTGCCTTACCCTCCCACAGTGTTAGACTTACAGGTGTGTGCCACCGTGCCCATGTTGCTCTGAGTTTCAGTGGTTCATTCCCTTTAAAAGATTGCTAAGTGGGCTGGGGATTTAGCATAGTGGTTCCGCTGCCTGCTTCGCAAGCACAAGGTTCCAAGTTCGATCCCCGGTACCAAAAAAAAAAAGATTGCTAAGTAATACTCCATTTATAGATGGTATCTGTTCATCTGTGAAAGGATATTTGGCTTTTTTCAGGTTGAGTGATTATGACCAAGCTACTATGAACATGAGCATACAGATTTTTATGTGAATATGAGTTTTCATTTCTTCTGAAATACTTGGAAATCTGAAAAGATACAGGAATTGAAAAGTTGATTTCAAAATTCATAAGGATATGCACAGGCCGTACAATAACCAAAAGAACTTTAATAAAGAACAAAACTGGGGAATTAACATTACCAAATTTTAATTCTTAGTATATACCTAAAGCAGTCAGGCTACTAGTATTGATACAAAGACAAATAGATCAAACAATAGAGAAATAGATTAATATATATGGATAAATGGACAAAGGCAATTTAGTGGAGAAAGGATAGGTTTTTTTTTCATAGTGCTGTAACAGTTGGGTATGTCTATACAAAAAACACTGATCCATATCTCATTCAGGAATTAACTCAAAATAAAAAATATAAATATAGAATATAAAACAAACTAAAAACAAAATCTTTGTGACCTTGAGTTAGGCAAATAAGTGACATACCAAAAGCACAATCCATATGAAAATAAAGTCACGTGATTTAATTTCTTTTACTAAGTTTTTATAATAGATAGTTTTATTCAGGTTATCTAATTCTTATAGTGTGAGTTTTGATAGAATGTCTTTAAAATGTATTTTTGGGGGGCGGGTTGAGACAGGGTCTCGCTATGTAGTTGAGACTGACCTGGAACTCACTATGTAGCCCAGGCTGGTCTCGAACTCATAGTGATCCTCCTGCCTCAGCCTCCCAAGTGCTGGGATTATAGGCGAACACCACCACACCTGACCTAAAATGTAGTCTGTCTGTCTTACTTAACTAACTAACTTACTTACTTATTTATTTATTTAGTTGGTTGGTTGGTTGGTTGGTTGGTTGAGACAGGGTCTTACTATGTAGTTGAGACTGACCTGGAACTCACTATGTAGCCCAGGCTGGTCTCGAACCCACAGTAATCCTCTTGCCTCATCCTCCTGGGTGCTGGGTGTGCACCATTCCCAGCAAAATGTAGTCTATTTAGATTAAAATTGGTACGCATAGAATTTGTGATCTCCCTTTCTTTCCTGTTGTTGTCTGCAGTGTATGTAATGATAAATTCCCTTTTCATCTTCATAATAATGTTTATCTTTTTTTCTTTCTTTTTTGGTACTGGGGATCCAACTCAGAACCTTGTGCCTAGTGCAGCGGCCACTGAACTAATCCCCGGCCAGTGTTTATCTTTTTTATGTATATATGTGGCCAGTCTTTTTTAAGAACTTAAGATTTGACTGTATTTGTTTTTTGTTGTTTTTCTATTTTAAGTTTCATAGATTCCTGTTTTTATTTCCTTCTACTTTGATTTTGGGTTTTAAACCCCTCCTCCACTTTTTTTGTTTGATTTTTGAGATTGAGTCTTAGTGTGTAGTTCACACTGGCTTTGAACTTACTGTGTAGCCTAGGTTGACCTCTGCCTCCTGAAGTGCTGAGGTTATGCTCGTGCACCACCATGCCTGGTCACACTGTGTAGTTCAGGCTGGTCTTAAACTCACTTTGTAATCCAGACTGGGCTTGAATTTGCAGTGATTCTCCAGCCTCAGTCTCTTGAGTGTTGGGATTATAGGTTTGAGCCACCATGTCTAGGTTAAATTTGTTTGTAGCCCAGGATATATGAACAATTTTTGGTGAATGTTCCACATAATACTTGAGAAACTTGTGTATTCTGTTGTTTTATGTTGGAAATTTCTGTGTCACATTGAGTCAGAATGATTGATCACGTTCAAGTCTATGTTGGTTTTCTATTTGTTATGAGGGTTACTGATAGAGAGGAGATTGAAGTCTCCAAGTAGTATTGTGGATTTTTCTGTTTCTCTTTTCTGTTCTCTCAGGTTTTGCTTTATATAATTTTTTTTTTTTTTTTTTTTTTTTTTTGATACTGGGGATTGAACTGGGGTCCTTGCACTTGTGAGGCAGCTGGTGGAACCACTAAGCTAAATCCCCGGCCCTGCTTTATGTAATTTGAAAAACTGTTAGGTGTAGTCAGGATTAATTATAATGTGTTATTGGTAGATTGACCCCTTTATTACTACATAATGTCCTTTTGTTGTGTGTGCTGGAAATTGAACCTAGGTTGTCATACTTGGTAAGCACACCACATCTGCAGTTTGTAATGTCCCTCTTTATAATTGGTAACTTTGCTTGTTCTAAAGTCTGGGTTTTCTAGTATATAAATTTAAATATTACAGCTTACTCTTTTTTTCTCTTGGCTGTACTGGGGTTTGAACCCAAGAGCTTGCAACGTGGTAGGCAAGTGCTCTATCACTGAAGTACATTCCTACTCTGTATTTTTTATATCTTCTTTGGGGGTGGTTGGTTTAATTTTGTTTTTCATATCCCCTTATATAGGCCAGGCCAGGCTGGCCTTGAACTCACAGCGTGATCCTCCTGTCTCAGCCTTCGGAGTGCTGGGATTACAGGCATGCACCACCATGCCTGGCTTATTTTTTTTTTTTTGTGGTACTGGGGATTGAATTTAGGACCTTGTGCTTCTGAGGCAGGTGCAGTGACACTGAGCTAAATCCCCAGCCCTATATTTATTACTTCCTAAGTTTTTGTTGTTATTTTTCATACTTTCTTTTCTTCGCTGAAAATTTGTTTCATGGATGTTCACATTTACCTCACAGAGTAGTTATATATGGTGTAAGGTCTTATAATTTCCACATCTTAATTGTTTGGCTTGCATCTCTTGATTGTCTTTTTCTTTAAGTTCATCGTATTTTCGTGATTCTTTGTATTTCTTTTGTTGTTGTTGTTCTGGTTATCAAACTCCGGGCAGGCACTGTGCTGCTGAGCTACATCCCTAGCCTTGATTCTTTATACTTTAAGGCATTTTGGATTGTACCTAGACATTTGGAACATTCTGTTACAATGGGTTTTACAAAAATTCTTTGGAGAGTGTTTATTTTTTGTTTTGCTTTAATATGTAGTCATCCTAGTTAGATTTAGACTGCTAGTTTTCTCTGGGTGGTGTCCTGTGTCATTCCAGTTTTCACAGACTGCTGTGTTGCTGGAGTCTGTTCTATGCATACGTTACTCATCATTTAGTCTGGGACTCAGATGGTTTATAATATAGTTTGGTTCAAAGTTTTTGAGAACTACTCCCCTCTAACCCCTGCTGGGGATCAATCTCAGGACCTTGTGCTTATGAGACAGGTGTGGTGCCACTGAGCTAAATCCCTGGACTTGAGAACTACTTTTTAGCCCCAGCCTCCATAAGTGCAGCTGGGAGATGAATTTGGGACTTGTACAGTATCACACATTTCTTCTTTTTTTTTTGTCACACATTCCTTTTTTTAGTTCTTTTTCTCTCCAAGTGTGAGGGGCCCTCTGAATATTTCAGCTCCCCGAAATCCTTTTTATTTGGTCTTCTGTTTAGAAAACTGAGACTCTCTTAAGGTTTTAGCCACTCGCTCCTTCACTACTTCACTCATTCCATCCCCTCCTTTGCACTGTCATACAATTTCTGATACCTGGGCTACTTTCTGGGTAAAAGTGGCAAGGGAAAAGAGACATTTAAAAAAAAGTTCTTCTCATACTCTTTGAACCTCTGCCACTCCTTTTCACATTTCCCCTGTGTTTTGAGGCACAAATAGTTTCCACTGGCACTGGGCATGTATCGCTCAGGATTAGGGAGATTTGTACTTGGGGGAGGGGCACCATTCTTGGCCAGGTTAGGAGGTAAAGCCCAGGAATTTCTCCCATACCCTCTGGCTTTTAGGGCCCTCCCAGTTTCTGTTGTGTGTTTCTGCTACATAGTTTTGGGAGTTAGCCTATTCAGGGGTGTGTTATCTTTCTATCAGGATGACAGAAAAACAGTTTAAAGGAGGAAAGGTTTATTTTGGCTCATGATTTTAAAGGCTTCAGTCTATGATCTGTTGCCTCCATTGCTTTTGGGCTTGTGGTGAGGCAAAACATGATGGAAGGGAGTTATGGTGGAGCAAAGATGCTTACGTCATGGTGGTTGAGAAGCAGAGAAGGGAAGGGCCTAATGTCCCAATGTCCCTCTCAAGGGCACACCCATAGTAACCCTACCTTCCACTAGACCCCACCTTTCCAAGACTCTACTAACTCTCAGCAGCACCATAGGTTGGTGACTGACTTTGAGCACATGAGCCATTTGGGGGATATTCTAGTCCAAATAACTGCAAAGAGTCAATGTCTGGAGAGAAAAAAGGAAAAGAAAAGCCACCACCGCTGCCGCCGCCACCACCACCACCACCACCACCATGAAATTCGCTTCTGTTGTCCACTTGTTCTTGGTTGTTTCTTGGAGCCTTGGGTATCTGCCTTTTTGTGCCCTGATCAAGTTTTTTTGTTATAATCATTAGGTATGATAGATTGACTGGCCCCAAAGTTTAAATTTATTTTTGTGCGTAATTACTTGTATCTTTGACTTCAGATGGGTTATATCCCATTAAACCTATTGCTAGTTGAAAATAGCATAAACAAAAAATGCATTTAACACACCCAAACTACCAAACATTATACCTTAGCAACACAATACACTGTGGAGTATGGTTGTTTACTCTTATGGTCATGAGGCAGACTGGGAGATGCTCCTGCCCAGCATTGTAAGAGGATATTGTACTGCATATTGTTAGTTCAGGAAAGGATCAAAATTTAAAATATGAGTACTGAGTATATACTGCTTTCATACCATTGTGAAGTCAGAGTTGTTTTTTGTTTTAAATTTTTATTTTTTATTAGTACATGTTTGTAGTACATAATGATTACACTACTCCTGGTTCATGTACATAACATAACTTAATTCCTTTTTTTATCCCCTTCTTGTCTCCCCCTCCCTCCATTTCTTGCTCCCTTTCCCTTCTGCGAAAGATTTGTCTCCCTGTTTCCTATTATCTAGCTTTAATTTTGCTCTTATTTATATTTTGGGTTTTTTAATAAAAGAGAAACCATGAGATATTTATGCTTGTGGGTCTGATTTATTTCATTCAACATTGTCTCAAGGTACATCTATTTTCCTACAAATGTCTCAAGTTTATCTTTCTTTATGACCTTGTAAGTTGAACCATTGCAAGTTGGAGACCATCTATATGTTTATTTTTTTGTTTCTGTATATTGAAAGCCATGAGTTCTTACCAGTATCTCCAGTTCCAATCTGATTCTTCAAATTCATACTTAGTTGTCTTTTAAGTATTTATTGTAAATCCTATTCCCTGCAGTGAGAAACCTGGCCTCCATTATCCTTTATTTATTTATTTGATCAATTTCTCCACATAGATGCCCTCCTCACCTTGCCCTCGGCTCTGACACCTTGTGCAGAATGACCTTCCCAGGAGTCCCTTCCTCAGCACTAGTTCTGGACATACCTCTCATGTGGATGTCTAATGCATTATTTCAGTAGTCTGTGAAAAGACTTGGAAGTTGACTTAGATTAGGGTTACAAAAGAGGATGTGGGAAAGGTGAGATATATTTTAGAGGGCTTAAATGGTGGGTTTTAACAGAGATTTTCTGTGTAATACTAGGAAAGTAGAGGAAGAATCAGAGTTCTTGGGTTTCTGGATTTCTGGATCGTTGACACATATGATGGAAATTTGGGAGTGGAGCACAGATCAGGAGTTTTGTTTTGAATGTATTCATGTTCACATGCCCGTGGTATGTTGTTCTGGGGTGGAGATAACACTTGAGCTTTTATGGAATTTGGATGAGATACCCTGGTATATGAACTAAGGGAATGGATTAGATAATCAGACAATATAGAAGAGATGAGAAGGGAATCTTAATAGTGAAAGTGTGAAAAGTAAGAGCCAAGAGAAAATTGAAGAAAGGGCATGAAAGAATCATTGTAGACAGTGGAAGAAATGTAGAAGTGTTACAATCATAAAGCTCAAGTTGATTTCAAAGACCAAGTTGAATTATTTACAAACATAGGGTCTGTATGAAAAGTGACTGTGAGAAATTCCCTAACTGAGTGTGGTGGCATGTATCTATAATTCCCAGTACTCTGAGGCCAGCTTGGGTTACACAGTAAGTCAAAGATCAGACTGAACTACATAGGAAGACCCTGTTTCCACAGGGGGAAAAATTCCCTAAACAACAACTTAAGGGTCTGGGGTGTGTGTGTGTCTGTGTGTGTGTGTATGTGGTACCCGGGATTGCACTCAGGACCTTACACTGACAGGGCAGGTGTGGTGTCACTGAGCTAAATCCTTGGCCCTGAAAGGTCTGTTTTAAAATCTGACATGTTTATATTACAATGGCTATATCAGAGCAGGATATCCAACAAAATATAGATCAGGCAATAATACTTGTTAGTAATTTGTTTTAAGTCCAATATGAGCTTTTAGATCATCCAACTGTATTTCTTTGAATTATCTGTATTTTAGAATTAATTAAATAGGCCTATTTTTTCTGTACCTCTTTGCTCAACTTATAGTTAATTTGTGACATTGAAGTTTTGTAATTGGCTTTTTGGTTCTCAAGAAATATTAATAATCTTTATTTTAATTGAAAACTATTGCTAGGAATCCTGTAATAGTGTTTTCAAGTTTTGAAAAGTGTTTTAGGGCCAGGAATTAGCTCAGTGGTGCCATACCTTGAAAAAACAAGGTCCTGAGTTTGATCCCTGGTACTGGGGTGAGAGTGGGTGGGTGGGTTTAGAGCTGTGTATGATTATGCCTCCTATTTTCCCTTTAGTAGTTGTAACAACTTACATTTTTATCACTTCAAAGGTTCTAAGTTTTGACTAGTGATTTTTTTTTTTACTTTTTCATATGTAAATTGTAGTTATTTTTCTTTTTTACTTTTATTATTGATATTATTTTGTAATAGAGTCTCACTATGTGGTTCAGGCTGTCCTTAAACTCATTGTGTAACCAAGGCTGGTCTCGAATCCTGTCTTTGTCTCTCAAGTGTGTGTGTGTAGGGGTGTTTACTGGCAGTTGTTTTCCATTAAAAAATAATTTAAAAAAATTCAGCTATGATATATTTGCCTTAAATAAATTGTTCTGTTACAGTAATATTCACACAAATGAAATTTGTATAATCTAGCTCTTCACTACTGGTTACCTTTCAGATTGGCAATTGACATGTGTGTAATAGATACATAAGTTATGTGGATTCTTTTTGTTTTGAGAGAGGGTCTCACTGTATACTCCAGGCAGCTCAAACTCATGAATCTTCTGCCTTAGCCTCTCAAGTGCTTGGATTATAGGTGTGTATGACCACACCTGATATGGAAAGAGAAAAATCATTATTAGCTAACTAGTTTCTTAGGAATGCAGAAGAATAACTGTAGTTCACTTTGAAGCTAAATAAAAATCAGGGTTTTTACTTACTTAGGAGCATACTATAAATATCTTAACCACTGTTGAAAAAGTAACTCAAGGTAGAAAAGCACATTTTTTTCATTATTCAATAGCCAAAGTATAATAGATACTTTGTTTTTTATTATACTTGTGTAAAATAAGCAAGCTCTTTTGTATTATGTAAACTATTTTAGTTTTTCTCTTAGGTATAACATTAATCACAATTAAAAGGAGAGCATGAGATAACTTTGTAGGTTTCAAAAAAATACGTATTTTTTTTGTATTGTTGGAGATTGGACCAGAGCCAAGTGCTTCACCCCTAAGCTACATCCTTACCCCTGTTGGTTTGTTTTAAATTGGTTCTTCAACTGTTCTTATTCAGGAGAATGTTTACAATTTGAGAGACACAGCAGGAACCAGCACTGTTCCCTAAATTAGCAAAAACAATAAAATGTAGAAAGTTTATACATTTCTCTTAATACTCTTTCATATGCTGTTTTGTACTATATAAAATATAAAAGTGTAGATGAATAATTTTCTTTTCAACAAATCATCAATCTTGTCATTTCTTGCGAGGACTTGTGAATTCTTGTCATTTGATGTGAGGACTATCAATTTCATTTTATTCTCTATGCAAAAGCTATTTTGTAAAGAAAAGACATTACTCTTTTGGGACTATGTTCTTCTGTAGTATCAACATTTTCACAAATCTTCTCATCTATTCCATTAACTACAAATGGGTACATACCTTCTATGTAGAGAAAAACAACATAATGTTTAAGGTTTATGGTTTTACTGAAAACTAGGGGGTGAGCTCTTGTAACTTAGCCCCAAAGCATTTGATTTTTAACCTTGGTATATTACAAGTTGATTCTTTTGTCATAGGTTGCCAGTGTTGTTGTTAGTAAAAATCATTTATGTTTAGTTGTTGCTTAGTCATGATTCAAAGAAGTCTACTAGGGGCCAGGGATTTGACTCAGTGGTTCCACCGCCTGCCTTGCAAGCACAAAGACCTGAGTTCAATCCCCAATACCAAAAAAATGAAGTCTACTAAAACTGTCTTTGATAATATTTCAGCTGCTGGGCCCTGTAAGTTAAAAATTAAGTATATATGAAAGAACAGATTTAGAGATACTCTGACGTGAGTACATGTATTTTTAAAAAGCTGCTGAAGTGGCTGGGGATTTAGCTCAGTGGTTCTGCCACCTTCCTCACAAGCATAAGGACCTGAGTTGGATTCCTGGTACCAAAAAAAAAAAAGGCTGATGGTATGTATAGATAGTACTTAATTGCACACACTAAAAGATGGAGGAAAAATTATGCCTCTAAAATACTAAGAGTACTTTTTCATCTGTTCAGAGAGTGAGAGTAATATATTTGATGTCATGTAACAAATTTTACTAAATGTAGATGTTGATCTTTCATATTTTGTGTTAATAAAATATCTTATTGGTACCTCCTAGATTCTCCCCCCGCCCCCCGTGGTACCAGGGATGGAATTGAACTTGAACTTGGGTTTTTAATTTAATTTAATTTTTTTATTTATTTTTTTGTGGTACCAGCGATTAAACTCGGAACCTTGTGCTTGCGAAGCAGATGGTAGAAACACTGAGTTAAATCCCTAGCCCAAGAATATGGGGATTTTTTTTTTTTTTTTTTTTTTTTTTTTTTTGTTTTTTGGTACTGGGGATTGAACTCTGGTCCTTGCACTTGCAAGGCAGGTTGCAGAACCACTGAGCTAAATCCCAGGCCCTCACAGATTGTTTTTGATGAAACTATCTTATATAGGTATGTATAACAGATATTAGAATACTCATAGCAGCTAAAGTTAGATTAATATAGTGCTAGGTACTGAGTTAAGTGTCTAATGTGTATGATGTTTTGTTTTTTTTTTTTTGGTTCGGGGGATTGAACTTGGGACCTTGGGCTTGTGAGGCAGGCGGTGGAACCGCTGTGCTAAATCCCCGGCCCTAATGTATATGATCTTTAATGTATATGATTTAATTTAACCTTTATAACAACCACATAAAGTAGATGTTGCTTAGGTATTTGCTGCACAAATGAGTAAACAAAGATCACACAGCTGCTGCTTTTTGCTTTACTCTGATTTTTTGTTCCTATAAAACATGAACTGGACCTTCAAGGACTCTTGTATAAGTAAGGAAATAAAGTAATACATTAAAAAGTGTGTGCATTGATTTTATGAAGTTTTGGGAATGTGAAGGTACTATTTAACCATTTGGGAAGGTTAGGGAGGGTTTTGCTGGTCAGTTGATGCTTGACCTGAAAAGGAACTGTTTTAGAACATGGTTTCAAGTTAATGCTGCTATTTTAAACTATTTCTATGTTGATTTTCAGTAATGATGTTTGCATCTGAGTATTGTAAAGGAAGCAAAAACTGAAAATATTACCTAATAAATATTCAGATAGGGTATTGAACACAATGCTAAAGTGTTTTATTATTATGTATTATTTTGTTAACGTTTTATTTAGCGATCCTAGGTATAATATGATTTTTTTTGTTACAGATGTCCACCTCGCACTTTCTTACCAGCGCTCTGCAAAATTTTTCTTGATGAAAGTGCTCCAGACAATGTATTAGAGGTGACAGCCCGCGCTATAACGTACTACCTGGATGTATCAGCAGAGTGCACCCGAAGGATTGTTGGTGTAGATGGAGCAATAAAAGCACTTTGTAATCGTTTGGTTGTGGTTGAACTTAATAACAGGACTAGCAGAGATTTAGCTGAACAATGTGTAAAGGTAAGTATCATGTATTGACCTATTTGAACATCATTTAGAGAATAAAAGTATATTTTACTAAAAAATAAAATTATTCTTATCAGTCTTACTTTATTGAAAGCGATTGAGAACCATGGAGATCACAGCCCTTTGGGGCATCAAAGGAGATCCTATAAGGCCTGGAGAAAGAATCACTATCTGTGAACAAAAATTGTAGACCACTAATATGCTTTTCTGTGTTGCTTGAGTGCTCTTCAGTTATGCTCTTACTCAAAGTTATTTTGTATGAAAATAGTTACAGACCACAACTAACACCAGCCACCAATGCCAGATATTATTTTAAGCACTTTTAATATGTTAACTCATTTATTCATGATAAATGATATCAGTGCCATTAATAACTTATCCTTTCTAGCTGGGATTGGTGGAATATGCCTGTAATCCTGGCCTTTATGAGGCTGTGGTAGGCGAATAGCAAGTTTGAGGCCAAATCAACCTGGTCTAGAGACGTGATGTCTCAAAAAACAAAAAATAATTTTCATTTTACAGATGAAAAGCTTCAAGAAGTTAAGTAATTTTCTTAAATAATAAGGATATATAAGTAATGAGAAGTGCAGGTAAGATTTGAAGATCAGAAATTGGCAGATTTAGGAAGTCCAGTTTTAGAACCTGTGAATTTACTTTGCTGTATTCTCTTTAGAGTAAGCTGTTATATTTCTTGTGGGACTAAATTTTATACAGCTTTAAAATCATCTGCAACTGGGGCAGTAATTTATTGAAACTACTTGGCAAGCATTTTGTTTTATGTTTTGAGTTGGAGTCTTGCCATGTTGCCCAGGATGGTCTTGAATTCATAGGCTCAAGTGACTGTCCTGCTCCAGCTTCCCCGATGCTGGGACTATAGGCATGTGCCTAGCCATGCCTATAGTGCCTTTTTTTTAGCAAATCGAGTGCATCTTTTTTTTTTTTTTTTAATAATGATTTCTGCTTTACTCTTATGATTCTTGTTCCTTTAGGTCAGCAGTTCTCAAAAATGTTTTATTTCAGGATTCCTTTACAAGTCTTACATTGTTGAAGTTCTTTAAAGAGTCTTTGTTTCTGTTAGTTTATATTTATGTTTACTCTATTAGTACAACTAAGAAATTTAAAATATTTTAATTTCTCTCAAAATAACTTATTACATGTTAACATGCATTACAATTTTAATGAAAAATAACTTTGCAAAATGAAAAGAAAATTAGTAAGAGACTAACATTACTAGGCATTTTTGGAAATCTTTTGAAAAACCACTGGCTACAGTAGCTGAATCTTCATAGCTGCTTTTCACTGCAGTCTTCTGCAGTATCACATCTCATCACTTTTATAGTTGGAAAATTCTGTACTATGTTTTGAGAATGAGAGTGAAACAGACTAATAAACTTGCTTCATCATAACATTATAAAATCATTAGTCAAGGATCCTTGAATATGTTTTGAGAACCCAGCGTCCTTGGCCATATTTGAGAACTTCCTTCCTCTTTGCCTGTAGAAAATTACTTCATTAATTTTTTTCACTGATGGTGTGGTGTTTTTGTTTTTTTTTCCCCCCCTTTGGTGCTAGGGATTGAAGTCGAAACCTTGTACTTGTGAGTCATTTGGCTCCACTAAGCTAAATCCCCAGCCTTGCTTTGCTTTGCTTTTCTTTCTTTTTTCTTTTTTTTGTAGTAATAGGAATAGGAATCAACACCTAGGGTGGTCTCTTTTGTTTTGTTTTAAGACAGGGTGTTACAAAGTTGCCCTAGGCTGACCTGGAACTCAATCTTTCTGCCTCAGCCTCCAGCGTAGCTGGATTTCAGGCCTGGCTGTGACCCATATTTTCAAATTCTTTGTTACCTGTCCTCACATCTTCATATTTGTAGCATATAAACATGCTGAAGTCCTGAGCTATCTCTTTGTGTGTTGATTTTGTTTCCTTAGCTCTGTGTGTGTGTGTGTGTGTGTGTGTGTGTGTGTGTCTGTTAATCTGTCTGCGTGTTTGTGTGTGTATGTGTGTGCTAGAATGAAATCTAGGACCTTGTGCTTGTTGGGCAAGCACTCAACTATTTAGCTAACCTCCCAAACCTTATTTTTTATAATTTAAAAATCTACAGTTGAAAGATCCAGTGCAATTTACACCTTATGTCCACACAGATTTGCCAACTGTTAATATTTTTATCCCTCCTTCCCTCCCTCCTTTGTTTTCACTGAACCTTTAAAATTCATTGCAGTCATGGTGATATTTCACCCCTAAATATTTTAGCATTGTTTAGTTTATCAACATAGTTTTCTTCTAAGGATAAGCATGTTCTTTCTATAAAACCATCATGCCATTATTCCACCTATAAAAATTAACAATGATTCAGTGGTATATAATTGCAGCTTATAGGCCCAGTGGTTCCCAGCATATCCATTATAACTTAAAAAAAAAATAGAATCCAAGCCAGATGTGGTGGCACATGCCTCTACTGTCAGAATTTGAGAAGCTGAGGCAGTAATATGGCCATGATTTCGAGGCCAGCCTGAGCTAGTTAAAGAATTTAATACTAGCCTGAACTACATAGCAAGACCCCATCTCAAAACAAAACAAAAACAAAACTGGGGATCCAGATGTATACATTACTCTTCCCTCCCCTCCACTCACTTTTTTTTTCCTCCCTTCCCTTTTTTTTTTCCAGACTGAGAATTGAGCCCAACGTCTTCATACTGAGCTACATTCCCTTTTAATTTTTATTTTGAGGCAGTCTTGCTGAGTTGCTAAGTTGCCTAGGCTCAAATTTGAAATCCTCCTGCCTCAACTTTACAGAGTGCTGGGATTACAGTCATTTTCTGCCATGCTCGGCTTACTCATTGTATTTTGTTATTCTTTTTGTTGTCATTTAAATAATAGTTCTTTTCCATGACACTGACCTTTTTATAAAGTCCAGGTCTTTTGGTTTGTATATAGTGTCCCATATTCTACATTTGTTCTTGATTTATTATTGGTGATCCACCAGTTAAAAAATAAAAGCAAAAATGGGACTCTGACTGGATTCTATTTCAGCTGGCTGCCTATTCATAGCCAATCTCCTAGGAAGAGTACAAGAGGTTTGCACTTATTCTTCAGCCCACTAAAATCAGTGTTGTGCTTGCTTCCTTCTCTCTAAAACTGGGGGTGGCAGGGATAAGGTCATCAACTGAGTATGGCACAAGCTTGTAATTCTAGCAGTTGTGGATGCTGATACAGGAGAATTGGAAGTTCAAGGCCCTGTCCAAAATTAAATTTTAAAAAGGTGGAATTCCCTAGTACTGTAGAAAAACATGTAGAAAGAGTCTGGGATGTTCCTCCATGGTGGAGTATTTGCCGAGCACCCACAATGCATGAGATCCTGCAGGGGGGGACAAAAGGTCATCAGTGACATCACTTTTACAAACTTTGGACTTTTGGTAGCCATTAACTTTTGGGATTCTGGTGATGTTTGACATTATTAACTATTTCAGTCTTTTTGAAACTTTTTACCCTTTAGATTTGGTCATACCCTGATCTCACTTTTTCGCTTTCTCCTTTGGAGATTGTTACTTAGTTCATTCTTTTTTTGTTTGTTTGTTTGTTTTTGAGGCATAGTCTCACTATGTAATTCAGGCCAGACTTGGACTCACTATGTAGCCCATGTTGACCTTGAATTTGGAGCAATTCTACCTTAGCCTCTCACCTATTGGGATTATGGGTGTGTGCCACTATGCCTTGATAGTTTTTTTTTTTTTTTCCAGTACCCATGATCAAACTCAGGACCTTGTGTTTGCCAGACAGATGCAGCACCACTGAGCTACATCCCTGGCCCTAGTTCATTCTTTTTTTTTTTTTTGGTACTGGGGATTGAATTCAGAACCTTGTGCTTGAGAGGCAGGTGGCGGAACTACTGAGCTAAACCCCGGACCCTCCTAGTTCATTCTTAAATGGTAGTATTTTGTGAGGTCCTGTTTTACTTCTTGAAACAATATTACAAAATTTGCCTGGGCAGTCTCATCTATTACTTTAATATACCATTTGTACACATATTCTGCTTATCTTTAGCCTTTAACTCAGTCTTGAGTTCTAGACTCCATATTCAAGACCCTTCTCGACATCTCTAACTGGATGTTAGCACTCATTATTTTTCACTACAGGTAAAATCCTATTTTGTTAATCTCCTTCTGTCCGTGTTTCAAGACAGAACAGTGTTTTGTCCTTTTCTTCCACTCCACACTGATGTTCATTTTCTAGTTTACTTCCTGTTTGTCACTGCTGTTACTGCTTTAGGCCCCGATCTGCTCTTAAATGGTAATGCTTGAATATTTGCATTTGCCTATAAACTTTTCTTTCCCCTATTCGGCATACCTTTATTGACTGGAAATTTGATTTTATTATTTCCCTGCCTAAAAACGTTTTTTCTTATCTTCAGGATAAAGTCTCAATTTTGGGTGTAACTGTAAGGTTGACAGACTGTGTTGACGTCTTAGTTGTACCTGAACACCTTAAACATCAATATAATTTGGAAAATAAAAGTGAAATTTTTATGTCTTGATATGATAAATTGAGGATGATGAATAACAATAATAATAGCTAGATTTTATCACCTTTTTTTTTGGCAATAGTATTAGATAACTCAGATCCTTGCACATACTGGGCAAGTGCCTTACCACTGAGCTACCTCCCTGCCTCTTTTATTTTGAGACATATTTTGGTAAATTGTCCTTGCTGGCCTTGAATTCTTGATCCTCTGCCTCAGCCTCCTGAACTTCTGGGATTACAGGCTTGTGCCACCATGCCCAGTTCCTTTTCATAAAATGTTTAGACACTTACACCCTTTGCTAACTTACAGGTAGTTCCTTAGCTTGCCGTGCAAGTTTCACAATTTAAACCAGTGTTGTCCAGTATGGTAGCCAAATATGACCATTGAGAACATCAGATGTGACTACTCAGAATTGATATGTTTTGTAAATATAAAATACACCTATGAATTTGAAGAGAGTACATAAAAGATTGTGAAGGATTTTAATTTTAATATTGGTTTTATGTTGCAGTGATATGTCTTAATTTCATGTTTCATTTTTAAAAATACGACTACTGGTAAATTTGGAGAGCACATTACATTTTCTGTGATTCTAGCAAATTAAAATTACACTTGTATTCTTGTGTGAATTTTGTTTTATTAATGTAGGTGTTGGAACTGATATGCACTCGTGAGTCAGGAGCAGTCTTTGAGGCTGGTGGTTTGAATTGTGTGCTCACTTTCATTCGCGACAGTGGTCACCTGGTTCATAAGGATACCTTGCACTCTGCTATGGCTGTGGTATCAAGACTTTGTGGAAAAATGGAACCTCAAGATTCTTCTTTAGAAATTTGTGTAGAATCTCTTTCTAGTTTATTAAAACATGAAGATCATCAGGTAAGTAAATAGTTATGTTCTCTTTTCAAAAAGTGATTTCATAATGTTTTATATTTAGAACTATGATACACTATGTTTTGAACTCATTTGATGAAAGAGATAATCCCATATTTTCTTTCATGTATTTCTACATGTATATCTTGTGAGTTTTTTGTTTTTTGAGATAGGGTGTCACTATGTAGTCCATGCTGGATTTGAACTCACTATGGAGCCTATGCTGACCTTGAACTCACAAGAATCATCCTGCCTCAGCCTCCTGAGTGCTGAGATTATAGGAATGTGCCACCCTGTCTGGTCCTATATATCATGTTATATCTCTTGGTGATAAGAAATTTTAAATTATTAAAGTGATAATGTATCTCTGCAATTTAAATATTAAATAAATAATGTAATTTCTGTATACATTAATTTAGTATATTTTTTGATTCAGTGTCTAATTTGCTTGACTGAAAGTAAGATCTTACTGAAATAGCACAGCATTTATGATCTTATTTGTAATCTTTTGTTGAATTAGCATTCTTTAGAAAATGAAATTTGACTTTTCTTGCCCTTTTACTATTTAGATACTATTTCAGTGGGAACTGATAGATTATCTTGGCAAAGTTGTACATAGTAGTTAATATTTTTGAGGTTTTATTTTCCATCTACACTCTATATAGGTGTTTTTGCATGTAAGCTGACACTATGAGATAAAGGTACCGTGATTATTACACCTATTTTATACATGAAGCAACTGGGTCTTATAGCAGTAAAGTAACTTCCTCAAGTCATACACTTAGCAGATTATGAAGCCATGATTCAAATGTAGATAAATTATAAGCCTTATCACTTTGCTATAGTTGCCTTTCTTAAAGGGTCAGTATTGAAATGATCAGTACTAGTGCTTTTTAGCTGAGTTTTATCCATGTGCCTATTCTTTATATTGTTAGGTTTCAGATGGAGCTCTGCGATGTTTTGCATCATTAGCTGACCGATTTACCCGTCGTGGTGTTGATCCAGCTCCGTTAGCCAAGCATGGATTAACTGAGGAACTGTTATCTCGAATGGCTGCTGCCGGGGGTACTGTATCAGGACCGTCATCAGCATGCAAGCCAAGTCGCGGCACCGCAGGAGCACCTTCTACAACTGCAGACTCCAAATTGAGTAATCAGGTGTCAACCATTGTAAGTCTGCTCTCCACGCTTTGCAGAGGCTCTCCTGTAGTAACACATGTAAGAATATTTTCTGAATCTTTGTTTTCTAATCTTTTAGAAAAAAATGCTTTTGTACTGTACAACGTGTTAAACTTTTATCTCTCATTCTCTTTCTAGGATCTCTTGAGGTCAGAGCTTCCAGATTCAATTGAAAGCGCATTACAGGGTGATGAAAGATGTGTGCTTGATACCATGCGTTTGGTTGACCTTCTTTTGGTGCTATTATTTGAAGGACGAAAAGCTTTGCCTAAGTCTAGTGCTGGGTCTACAGGCAGAATTCCAGGACTCCGGAGATTGGATAGTTCTGGGGAGCGCTCACATCGGCAGCTTATAGACTGTATTCGAAGTAAAGATACTGATGCACTTATAGATGCAATTGACACAGGAGGTCAGAAAATATTTTTAAAATATAAAAACTGTGAGATAAAAAATTATAGATAACTTCTGGTTTCTCATTTTTGGACAGTATTCTTAGGGATTGTGGCATGCTGTGGCTAGTTCCTTCAAATACTCTCCCCTCTCCCTGTGTATAGCTGTATAATTGTCAGTGGAATGTAAAACCTTTGTTGAATGAGTAAAACTGGAGCATATGAAATTTGCCTATTTTATTACCTGAAAGAGATTTTGCCAATTCTAAGTTGAAGTTTAGGTTGACTTTAGTTCTGTCGATTAATGTAAAGTGACATGAGTAAATTATAATAATACATAGGGAATTTTTGTAGATTACTGCATGAGGTGAGGAGCAAATGTAAATTTGTGAAAAGTGCTGTTTAGTCATCAGACTTTTACATTTTAATGCAACTAGTACCCCATTGATCTGTGTTATACTTTTTTCCTTTCTTTCATGTATATTGTATTTTTAAGGTTTAAAGCCTTATAAATCCTCAGTGGTTTAAAAGTTTTAGACTTTTTTTTTCTCAGAGAATCTTAGTTTTGTGGATTGACTGCTTTAGAGTTGACATCTGTTTAAAACAATCTCTTAACTTTGTACTTAGGGGACTGTTAATAGCAATCTTTAAATGAGTCAAACTAAAAAAAGTTCAGTATTATTTTTTTGGTTTTAAAAATAAGGTTTTTTTTCTTCCTTTCAAACTTTCAGCCTTTGAAGTAAATTTTATGGATGATGTGGGTCAGACTCTATTAAACTGGGCCTCTGCTTTTGGAACTCAGGAAATGGTAAGCTAATAAATAAAAGCTAGAATTTTAAACCAAAGATACCACCTATAATTACAGTGCTCTGGGAGGCTTAGGTAGGAGAATTGCAAGTTCAAGCACAGCCTGGGCAATTTAGTGAATTAGCTAGACCTTGTCTCCAAATAATAAAAAGGGCTGAGGATGTAGCTCAATGCAAAGGCTCTGTGTTCAATCCCCAATACTGCAAAAAAAAAAAAAATCCACAAAAAACAACAACCAAGGATAGAAGTATTAAACAACTTGATCCTTTATTGTTTCACAGGTGGAATTTCTTTGTGAGAGAGGTGCTGATGTTAACAGGGGTCAAAGGTCATCATCATTACATTATGCTGCATGTTTTGGAAGACCTCAAGTAGCAAAGGTAAAATCTGATTTTTTAAAGTATTAATTTTTAACAATTATGTGGTTCAAAAATTAGACTGTTACACAAACTTTTTATTCTAACTTGTGCTAGCCAGCTGTGGTGGGATACAACCCCAGCATATGGGAGGCTGACAGGATTGCTGCAAGTTCAAGGCCAGCTTAAATATAATGAGTTCAAGAATATCTTTATATAGTGAGACCCTGTCTCAAACAACTGAACAAAAAAGTGATGCTTCCATGCTGTCTCCATGTACTCCATCCCCCCTTTTCTACTATATATTTTAATTTTTTCCACTATACTTTTTTTTTTTTTTTTATCCTTTTGTGTTTTCTTTCTTTTTGGTACGGGGGATTGAACTCGGGACCTTGTACTTGTGAGGCAGGTGGTGGAATGCTTGAGCTAAATCCCTGGCCTTGTGTTTCTTAATATAGATTCAAATATCAACAGTATATATGCTTATTTTCTCCTTTCCATATGCAAAGTGAAATGTATATATACCAATCTGCACTTTGTTTTTAACTTAATATATCTTGGAGACCACTCCCTGTTAGTACGTAGAGAACTTTTTTACATCTGCATAGATAATCCACATGGGTCATACTACAAGTAAATTCAATCAGCCAGTTACTAATGCACACATGGTTTTTTTCTAATTCCTTACCCATGACCATGAATAAGTTTATATATTTCTATAGTTTCTGTTTGTCAGTTAAGCAAATATTCTTGTTTGCAGAAGAGTCTTGTGTCTTTGACTCCTGCTTTGTAGATTTTTTTTTTTTTTTTTTTTT
>NW_022900929.1:54190425-54204677 GCF_012274545.1 Fukomys damarensis | reverse complement strand
TCTTTTTTTCAAAAAAGGTTTGTGTTTTTTACTCCTTCTTTTTAGATTTTTTTTTTTTTTTTTTTTACAGTTAGAAAATTAAGATTCAGGTAAAACGAAAAAGGTCAATTCAAATATATGATCCTTGTGCTCACCTTGGCAGCACATATACTAAAATATATGATCCAGGACTCCAGAGTCTGTCTTTTGTGTGTTGATTTGGCATGGTGGAAGGTAGTCACCAGGCATACTTGGATTCAACTTTCTGCTCATTCACAATTATGGCTTGTGATGTTTGGCAAGATTTTAAAGTTTGACTTAAAGTTTTGTCTGTAAACCAGACGTGTGTGTGTACCAAGAATATATATACAATATATACACATTCCTAGTGAGATTATTGTGACAATTAGAAAAAAATACTTGTAAAGCACTTACTGTAGTATTCAGCACATTTTAGATGTTCAAACTATAGCTGCTATTATAGTTATTTACTTTTTTTTGGTACTGGGGATTGAACTCAGATCCTTGTGCTTGGGAGGCAGGTGGGGGCACTACCACTGAGCTAAATCCTCGGCGCTTCAGTTAACTTTTGTACTACTAACAGGTACTTTAACAGCTGTTCAGACTTATGACCAGTCTCTCTCTCTTTTTTTTGATACAGTTTTGTATATCTTGATTATAGAGCCTCAGTGGGTTTTTTTGGTACAACATACTTAGTTTATACAGTACTGTAATTTTTGCTGATGGTACTGTGGTTTTATATTATACATTACAATACGGCATGTAAGAGTTATGCAAATAAAAGCAGAGTCATCAAGTGGAGTTTCCTTTGACCATTTCTTTGTTCTGAATATTGTAATGTACATACTATATACAATTCCTCATTTAGTCACCAATTTAGTTAATGACCTAGTTGCCAGAACAGAATTCGGACAAGGAATATCTGTACATTAAAATTTTTTGTAACCACTTAGTAGCTTTCTGCCTTGATAAGGTGGTCACTTGAATTTTGAATTGTTTGAATCACTTTGAATTGATTACTTCTTAGAGTGATGCTTATAAGGGCGATTATTAATACTGAATAAGCAAAGCAGGTTTTAAGAGTTTCTATTTTAAGGTAATATTCAGTGCTAGGGATCGAACCCAGGGCTTTGTTCATACTAGGCAAGTACTGTACCACTGAATTACATCTCCAGTTCTATTTCAGATATTTTTAAAGTCACCATATAATTAAAAAATTATATTAAATAATCTTCAGCAAAGCATTACGAGAGGTGTAGGATGATATTAGTGGTAATAGGGGAAAGACAGTTCTCATTAACTTTTTGGGTCAAAGAAATAACATTAATTAGCATTGTATAGGAATCAGTGAAGGTGATTGACAGTTCAGAAACTGAATAGTATCTCTGTAAAGAACTTGGGAAGACAGATTTTATGGAGGAGGTGTGAATAGATTGGAATAAGTAACTTGATGGGTAATAACCAAGTGAAATTAACCTGTTACCTTTAAAGATAAGAATAGCTGCTTTTGAGGTGATTAGTATAAAAGCAGAGGTTGGAGTTAGTACCTATGTGGTAAACTAATTCTGGAAAATTTTTAGATTGTAGAGTTGAATATCAAAGAAATAAGCTATTATATTTAAATTAAATGCTTTTCTTCTCAAGACTTTGTTACGGCATGGTGCAAATCCAGATCTGAGAGATGAAGATGGGAAAACTCCATTAGATAAAGCTCGAGAAAGGGGCCATAGTGAAGTAGTAGCTATTCTTCAGTCTCCAGGTGAGTAGTGAATTCTTTCCTTCTAGGCCACCTGTTATCACTTTCCAGTTTCAGTTCCATAGAGGTAGCTATTTGTAGTCACATTAACAGAATGAAGTAATCACTTAAGAGTCACATAGTCATATACATACATGTATTCTTACTTTTGAGGAGTCTTTAACAGTTTATATTCATAAATTCTTTGTAGGACTATGACTACATGATTCTAGAGTGACCAAAACCTCGAAAGTTCAGGGAATTTAAAGATAGCCAGATTTGGATATTATGCAGATGAAGTAATCTGGCCAGTTTTTTGTTTTGTTTTGTTTTGTTTTGTTTTGTTTTGTTTTGTTTTGTTTTTGAGTTAGTCTCCCTTTGTAGTTCAGGCTGGACTTGAACTCATTATGTAACCCAGACAGGCCTTAGACGTGTAGCTATTCTCCTGCCTTAGCCTCTCAAGTGCAAGGACTACAGATGTGCAGCACTACACTTGGCAGCCTGACCAGATTTTTTTTTAAGAACTGATGAATGCAGAGCCTCTGAAATTTTTAAAATTATATGGAATATTCAAAATTCTCCTTTAAAAAAACACCATCAATAGATACAATGCCCTAATTTCAGATTATTGTTAATCAGAGATGATCATAATTTGTTGTTTTTTCTTTTGTTTTAGTGCTCAGAATTGAACCTAAGATTGCTTGTATGCTAGGCAAGTGCCTTACCACTAAGCTATAATCTTAGCATAAGGTTCATTTTCCTTAGAGAAAATTTCTAAAAAAGTATTTTTTAAACAATACTTTGTCTGCAGGTGACTGGATGTGTCCAGTTAATAAAGGAGATGATAAGAAAAAGAAAGATACAAATAAAGATGAAGAAGAATGTAATGAACCCAAAGGAGATCCAGAAATGGCACCAATATACTTGAAGAGATTATTGCCAGTGTTTGCACAAACATTTCAGCAGACTATGCTTCCTTCAATAAGGTAGGTATTCATATTATTTGTACTTGTTACTAAAATTATACCATTATATTGTTTTATTTATCTCCATTTTCCAGAAGGATTTAAGCTTCAATGTTAGAGTAATAATAAAAATTAGACTGAAAGTTAGAAAGTCATAATATCTTTCCTTGTAGCGATCTGTTTTAAGAGAAAGTGGTTGGAATATCAGGATCATATTCTTAGCCTGTTTTTTAGCTCCTTGAATACTAACTCATTAGAGAAACTTGAAGTATAGCAAATTTGTATTGAACTTTGTGGAGGCCTCTGACAGAGTCAGTGTGAGATGGCCACTGGAGGAGTTACACGCTCAGCTTGGCTCTTGTTCCACTGTACTTTTGCAGGTTTGTGGGGAAATAACAGGCAAGTTATCTGAATTCCCAGAGAACTCTCAAAAACTGTCTGTCACCCACCACTCTGTATTGTTACTTATTTCCTCACTAGCTTGCAAAGAGTTAGGATTAAAGGCTACTTAATATTTCTAGGGAGACATATTTGGAAATATGGATGGGAAACAGTATGCACAGATAATACTAAGTTGTGAGTTAATCCATCAGCATGTCTGGGTGGCTTTCCTTTTATTGTATATCCATAGTGAATGCAATTTATTCCACTTTTTTCCTTTTCCTCTTTCTGTCTTTTTTCTTTTTTTGTACCATGGATTGAACTCAGGACCTTGTGCTTGTGAGGCAGGTGCAGTACCACTGAGCTAAATCCCTGGCTCTATTCCATCTTTTGTTAGTAATGTGGTCCAAGCTATAGAGTAGCTTGGTTGCTATAGTATCCTCTTAAGTAGTCTGTTTTTCTTTTTGTCTTGCCTGTCTATAACCTATTTGTATATATTAGGCTGAATTACATTTTAAATTTTTAATTATATCGCATCATAGTACTATTTCAACATTGTGTAGATTTTGTTTGGCAATGAATAAAACTTAACCTCTTCAATCCTCAGACTTGCAAGGTCTTATGTTATCTTCAGCCAGCTCTTTGACTTCATTTATCACTGTTTAACCCCAACCCACTTAAACTATGCTAGCATTCGTTCTGTTTTTGGAACACTTTAAGTATATCTGTATTATAAGGTTTTTATACTTGTTTTTTATGTGCTTGAGATTTTTTTACCAGAACTTTTGAATAGATGGTTGCTGGGCTGGGGATTTAGCTCAGTGGTGTTGCTGCCTGCCTCACAAATGCAAGGTCCTGGGTTCAATCCTCACTGGTATGAAAAGAAAAAAAAGAATACATGGTTGCTTCATATTCAGATTTTAACATCCACTGAAGTTTGTTCAGCTAATTTAAATTTATTCATTAGTCGTGTTTTACTATCTTCACAGAACTCAAATTATCTGAAATATCGTCCCTTCTTTGTTTCCTTTTTTTTTGTTTGGTTTTTTTTTTTTTTTTTTTTTTTTTTGTTTTTTGAGACAGGGTCTCACTATGTAGTTGAGACTGACCGGGAACTCACTATGTAGCTCAGGCTGGTCTCGAACTCTTAGCAATCCTCCTGCCTCAGCCTCCTGAGTGCTGGAATTACAGGCATGTGCCACCACGCCCAGCCTTTGTTTCCTTTTTTATAAAAATTCTTTTATTGTAATACTGGGGATTGAATCCAGGGCCTTGGCACATGCTAGGCAAGTGTTTGGCCATTGAACTATACTTCTAGTCCCTTTTACTCTTCTTCTTGTTTTTGTCTGTCTCTCCTCTGAAATAAGCACCATAAGAGCTGGCTTTGTATATGCAGTATTTCTACAAAGGGCCAGGAGGTATAGAAATGGGCCTGATCCTTTTGTTCTCAGCAGATATTTAATGAATGATTGAATAAATATTTTGTTAGGAATTTCAAGTATTTATGAAGTACAGGATATGTTTAGAAAGCTCAGTAAGTAATATTAAGAAGGTAAACAGGAGCTTTTTATGACCTATGAAGAAAGGCCTTTGTAGGTCACGATTATGAGTATGGACTTTGACTCACAGTTAAAGGACTATTAAAGACCTGTGAGGAAATTTGACACAGTTAGATTTCTGATTTATACAAGTCACTCTGGCAGCCTTGTGGAGAGAAAGATTGAAGTTGGTTAAGAATGGAAACAGACTTCTTAAATATGCATTGCAATAGAAAATTTAGGCAGCAGTAGTAGAGTTGGGAGATGGATTGCATAGGGATTGGTGACCAGTTAGATGTGAAAGTAAAGAAAAAAATTGAAGGGTAACTACCAGCCTTTTAGTTGAGTGGGAATTTGAGTTTGGTCGTTTTATCTTTAGGAGGTTTATAGTTTTTTTAAGACTCAGGTGCTCAGATGTCAGTTTCAGAGTTGACATTGAAGTTCAGACAATGTTTTACGTAGAAGAGAAATAGCTACAAAATAATTGACTGAGCATTTAAGCGCTTAGTTTTTTAGGGGTGGGGATTTAGCTCAGTGGTGCCTTGCAAGGGCAAGGTGTCCCATGTTTGATCCCTGTACTGCAAAAAAAAAAAAATAAATAAATAAAGTTTTTATCTCTTCTCCAAATAGCTTCAGGGCTGCAAGAGTTAGTGGGAGCTTTTTTAAAATTTTTTTTATTTTTTAAAAAGACTTGTTTTTTTTTTAAATGAAGTTTAATGTTTTTTATTAGAATAAGATGGATTTATTTTTTAAAGGAAAAAAATGGTTGAGGAAAGTAACTTCAACAAAATACAAACCTGTGTAAAAAAAAATCCTAATGTACTAACATTTAAACAGAAAGCACTTAAATATAATTTAGTATCTAGGCACATTTGGTCAGGTATTAATAATAATTTGTTATCATTCAAAAGTTTAAACTGGATCTTCAACTTGAAGTTTAATTTTCAATAAAGTTTTAAAGGACTTTCCATCCTCTCATTAAAAGGATGTTGAGATGTATTTGGAATAGAACTGCTTTGTGAAAAAAATACATGTTTAGGGCCGGGGATTTGGCTCAGTGGTTCTGCCACCTGCCTCACAAGTGCAAGGGCCTGAGTTTGATCCCTGGTACCAAAAAAAAACAAAAAACAAAAACAAAAACAACAACAACAACAACAACAACAAAAATATATATATATATAATGTTTAGCATAGTTCCTAATATGTTAAAAGTCTGTGAAAAATGGTAGTTCATTTTTTGGAATTGCTTAGCAATATTAAAGGAGAATAGATTATACCCTGAAATTTTAAAATTTCAGATTAAAATTTTGTTAGAAGATTATAAACAGTTCTGAGTGAGGTAGTTAAAGGAGTCTGTGTATATGCCAGCATTAACTGTTATAGCCTGTGCATTGTTGAGCAAATAAAAGGTAAACAACAGATCAGTGAAGGCTTTATAACAGGGTAGCAGTATCAGTGGGGGAGTAGTTTGTAAAAAATCTGATTTTTTTCTTTTTCTTTTCTTTTTTTTTTTTTTTTTTTTTTTTTTTTTTTTTTTTTTTTTTTTGAGACAGGGTCTTGCTATATAGCTCAGGCCTGCCTTGAATTCATGGAAGTCCTTCTGCCTCAGCCTCCCAAATGCTGGGACTGCAGTTGTGCACCACCACACCTGGCCAAAATTTGTTTTCGAATTTGGCAGATTCCAAAGTCAGCTTAAAAAAAAAGAGGAGATTATTCAAGAAAAATATTGAATAGATTTAAATCTTTAATAATAATATCATTATAACTAGCAGAAGACTCTATACATCAGTGGAAAAATAGTCTCCCCACAAGAGCCAGCTACAGGGGCTGGGGATTTAGCTCACTGGTGTCACCGCCTGCCCTGCAAGGTCCTGAGTTTGATCCCTGGTCTCCCCCGCCCATGTATGTATGTGTAACTTGTGTGTGTGTTTGTTTGTTTGTTTATTTATTTATTTATTTCCTTTCTGGTACCAGAGATTGAACTCAGGACCTTGCATTTGCAAGGCAGGCCCTGTACCACTGAACTAATTCCTGGCCCCAGGATTTTATTGAATGAAGTTTTCTCAGATCATTTAGGGGAAGGTTATTTATTAAATGGTACTACAATATCTGCTTTGTAGTTTGACTTAGAAATTTAATTTAGTTCTTACCTTATACTCTAAATCTAAAGGAATTCCTGAGAATTTGAAATGTATTAAGATGGGTGCAGTGGTACACACCTATAATCCCAGCACTTTGGGAGGCTGAGGCAGGAGGGGCATGAGTTCAAGACCAGTCTGGGGCTACCTGGCGAGTTTAAGGACAACCTGAGCTATATAAGGGAAACCCTGTCTCAAAAAAACAAAAAAATAAAAACAGTAAAGTGCAATATAAAACTATAATACATAAATACCAATTTTATAACTGACTAAATAGCTATTAACAAAAACTGGTAGGAACTAATCCTGGTAATTCAGGGAGTTTCTCCTCTGTCCATCCATGATTTTCTAGGCTGTACTTCAATTTGTAAATAAAAAACATTACTTCTTTAGAGAAAGTTGAATGTTATGAATGCAGCTTGTTAGTAAATACAGAGATGCCATGCTGTAGAAATAGCTTTGTTAGGTGCACTCCTAGGATATTAATAGGCAATTTTGTCTCTCTTTCTGTTCATTTACCTCAAAGCTAATGATATCTGCAGCTTCGAGCCTAGAATATTGTTAGATGATCAGAAAATAATTATTACATGAATTTATTATTTACTCATAATAGAACAGTCTCTTAGTCTCGTGCAGTGGTAGCAAACCTATATGCACCTGTTCTCCATTTGGCTATTTGTATCATTGAAAGCTCTAAAAGATTCACCATCAGTGGTCTAGTATATTTTCAGTGTTTGTGTACTTTATTGTGTGGCTTTATGAGCTACACCTCCTTTAGTCAGAACAGAGTAGTGGGTTAATAGAAGGAAACAGGCCTATCACTTGTTAGTAGTGGGAATATTTTGGGGTATGGGATTATTAGTCTTTTTATTTATATGGGAACTAGGTATAGTGAGCATGAATTTTAATATTGAAAAGGCCAAAAATACTTTTAACTCAGGGCTGGGGATTTAGCTCAGTGGTGCCGCTGCCTGCCTCGTAAGTGTGAAGTCCTGAGTTTGTTCCTTGTACCAAAACAAAACACTTTATTTCAGAATTTCCTTTTCATACGAAATTCCAGGTGTTTAAAATTAATAGTTTTATATTTATTATAGGCAATTTTAGATTAGTTACCATTTATATCATTTATTTTTGTAGGATAGTAATTATATTGCTTTTTACTTGATTTTCTGAAGTTACATTGTGTTAACAGTAGTGCTAGTTAAATGTTAAATAGAGTAGTACCTTTTAAAAAAATTACAGAAATGGGCCAGGGATTTAGATCAGTGGCACCATTCCTGCCTCGAAAGCATAAGGTTGTGAGTTCAATCCCTGGTGTGCAAAAAAAAAAAAAGATTACAGAAATGATAGGTGCTTGCTTTGGCAACTCATATACTACAATTGGAACAATACAGAGAAGATTAGTGTTGCCCCTGTGCAAGGATGATGCTCAAATTCATGAAGTGTAACATATTTTTCTGGAAGATAAAATAAGTACAACTCTTGAAGACATAGGCCCAGTTAAGGGCTTTTTGAACAGAATCCCAGTGGCAGAAGAAATGATAATGAGAATCAACACATGGGATCATAGCAAATAAAACGCTTCTTCATAACAAAAGAGACAACTAACAGAGTGAAGATACAATCTACAGAATGGGAAAAAAAGTTTTGACAGCTATTCCTCAGACAGAGGACTAATACCTAGAATATATAAAGAACTAAAAAAAAAAAAAATTAGTCCCCTCATAATAAAAGACCATTAAAAAATGGGCAACAAAATGAACAGATACATCTCAAAAGAAGTTCAGATGGCCAATAAATGCATGAAAAAAAGTTCATCATCTTGTATCCAGCTACTCTACTGAATCTGTCAATTAAGTCTAGAAGTCTTTTGGTGGAGTTTTTTGGGTCTTCAATGTAGAGTATCATAGCATCAGCAAATAATGATAGTTTAACTTCTTCCTTTCCTATCTTTATTGCTTTAATTTCTTGCTCTTGTCTAATTGCTGTGGCTAATGTCCAGAACTATATTGAAGAGGAGTGGTGATAGTGGGCATCTTTGTCTTGTTCCTGATTTTAACATGAAAATTTTCAGTTTTTGGTCATTTAATGTGATGTTGGCTGTTGGTTTTTCATAGATAGCCTTTATTAAGTTGAGATATAGACCATCTATTCCAATTTTTTGCAGGGTTTTTAATCATGAATGGGTGTTGAATTTTGTCAAATGCTGTTTCTGCATCTATCGAGAGGATCATGTGGTTTTTGTCCTTGACTTTGTTAATATAGTATATTACATTTATTGACTTACGTATGTTGAACCATCCTTGTTCCATTTGACCCAGCCATCCCTCTGCTGGGTATCTTTCCAAAAGAACTAAAAGAATCATCACAATGAAATAATTAAGTCACACTTGTGTAAATATTGAATAATTTCTCTGGTGTGAAAAACTATAATTGTACATAAGATCCTAATGATATAATTGACAATGTGAAATAGGAAGAAAGGGGCTAAAGGGGTAGGGAAAGTGGAAAGGGCAGGGGAAAGGCAATAAGGGAAAAGAAAAAAAATGAGGAAATGAAAAAATGGAAATAAAGTATTTGTAAGTAGTGAAGGGAAAGGGAGGAGGGGGTGAAGGGAGGGGAGGGGTAAGGGCAAAAATGAAAACCAAGACCTGTCACTTAAAGGTACAAGATCCCAATAATGAATGTAACTTTACTGTATATCTAAAATGTACCAATAAACTCAATGAGGAAAAAAATACATACTATCATACAGAATGTTTAACTAAAAAAAAAAAAAATCCAATTACAAATGCTGGTGAGGATTTAGGGAAAAAGAAACTCTACTATACTCTTGATGGTACTATAATACAATACACTGTTGATGGTACAAGCACTGTGGAAATTAGTGTGGAGGTTCCTCAAAAAACTAAAAGTAGAGCTAGGCGTTGTGGTATAAGCCTGTAATAGCAATCGGGGAGGCTGAGGCAGGAGGATCGCTGTGAGTTTGAGGCCAGCCTAAGCTACATAGTAGTTCTTAGCCCTGTCTGAAAAGCAAACAAGAAACAAAGCAAAATAAAACTAAAAGTAGAAAATCCATTTGACCCAGGTATTCCCCTCTCAAGGTATCTTCCCAGAGTTAAAATCATCATATTTCACGGATACATGCATATCCATGTTTCTAGCAGCACAAATTATAATAACTAGATGTTGAAAATAGCATATACATCAACAGATGAATGGATGAGAAAGATGTATACATAGTGGAGTACTACACTGCCTTTATAGCATTCGTAGGTAAATGGTTGCAACTTGATAACACAATATTATGTGAAATTAGCTACACAAATTCACATATGGCATGGTTTCTCCTAAGAAACCACACACACATACACAGCAAAATAGAAGAGGTAAATAGGAAGTAGGGAGAAATTGAAATACCCTAGTTACATATTCTGTTGTTAAAAATATTTCAGTGTATACTAATTAGTTTAAATTGTAATTGAAAGTTTATCTTAGTTTGTTGAAAAGAAAGCTTGTGTTATCTGGGTTTTTTTTTGTGTTTGTTTGTTTGTTTTTTTTTTGGTATGGGGGAATCAAACTCAGGACCTTGAGCTTGTGAGGCAGGCTCATGCCATTGAGCTAAATCCTTGGCCCCTGTTTCTTTTTTGTAAGAATCTTTTTGACTTATGTCTTGTACTGAGTAACTACTTTGAAGATGATGATATACAGTTTAATAACTATTTGTCTCATTATTTTGTTCTGAAAATGTTTTATTTTTTTCATAAAAAGGAATAACACATTGTCAGTTTAATGAGCTCGATATTTTAATAACAGAAAAAAATTTCCTCAAAATAGACATAAAGTATTGTACCAGTATTTTTCTTTTTTCCATTCTCCCTGTGCTAGTGTAGTCCTTACTTTTCTGTATTTTTTGTTTTTTGGTACCAGGGAGCAAACTCAGGTCCTTGTGCTTGTGAGGCAGAAGCTAGAACCACTGAGCTAAATCCCCAGCCCTTCTGTATTGTTTTATTGTTTTTTTATTGTACTTTTTAGCAGAGTAAATAAAAACTTAGTATCAGACACTTTGATTCTTACTAAACCACAGTTGCATTTTGATTTATTTTAGTTTTATAATTTGGCTTTATAAAATTCTTTTCTTTTCAAGGAAAGCAAGTCTTGCTCTGATCAGAAAAATGATTCATTTTTGTTCTGAAGCACTGTTAAAGGAAGTTTGCGATTCTGATGTTGGCCACAATTTGCCCACAATATTAGTGGAAATCACTGCAACTGTTCTTGATCAAGAGGTCAGTTTTTCATCTTCCTTGAAACTCTTGTACCTTCACTTTCCTTTAGCTAGTAGTTAGTGAAATAAAAATTTGGTTTTAATTCCAATAAATTATTTTGTTTGTTCCCATTACTGGATTTGTCTGTTTTAGGAAATAAAACTTGTTTTTATCATATTCCCTTAATTTCTTTGCCATCATGTACTTCTTTTCTTTTCCCCCCTCCAGGATGATGATGATGGCCACTTGTTGGCTTTACAGATCATAAGGGATTTAGTAGATAAAGGTGGTGATATCTTTTTGGATCAACTAGCCAGACTTGGTGTAATTAGCAAAGTGTCAACTTTGGCAGGTCCTTCCTCTGATGATGAGAATGAAGAGGAATCAAAACCCGAAAAAGTAGGTGGTCTTTTAATTGTAACCACATCATGAACAGAACTTGTTTTGAGGAAATGAATATTTCAATTTGTGATTGTTCTTGTTAAAACAGTGGTGCTATGGAATAGTACCACCTGCACTATTTTAGTTGATCACTTTTCTTTTTAAAGTTTTTTATTGATAGGATTTGAATTGTACAAAGTTCCAAATTTAGTAAAGAGTGTCAAGATACCCTCCGCATTCACTCACTAGGAACATTTTACTCCATTTGCTTTATCATTTTCATAAAAACTCTGTGTCTACATTTTAAGAATATTATTTGAAGGTAAGCTGAATATAGTATATCCCTTTTATATTATATCTAAATACTTCACCCAAAAAATAGCATGTTCTTGATAGGCATAGGCATAAATACTGTAATCCCAGCACTCCAGGAGATGGTAGCAGGAGAATTTCAAGTTGGAGCCCAACCTTGACTATTTAGCAATTTAGTGAGATCCTGTCTCAGAATTAAAAAAAATAATAATAAAATGGACTGAGGATATAGCTTACAGTTGAAGCCTTGGGTTTAATCAACACTATCACTATCATAGCCATAGTAAAGCGCAGCACATTTTCTTGTGTAGTACTAATACAGTTAAAGTCAGAAAGCTTAGTATTTAGGAGCTGAGGATATAGCTTAGTGGTAGTATGCTTGCCTAGATTGCCTGAGGCCCTGGGTTCTGTCATCTACACCATGAAAAATATTTCTTTGAAATATTTATAGAAAACTAATAGCTAATCCAGAGACTGTGTTTAAATTGGCCATTGTCCTTAATGTCCTTCATATCACATTTTTTTGTGGTCCAAAATCCAATTGAGGGGCACATATTACATTTACTGATCATGTTCCAGCCAACCTGCAGTAGTTTTGATAGCCTTATTTTTTTCTTTCTTACCCTTCAAAGAGGGGAGACCAGTAATTTGAACCAAGAGATTTGCTTTGCATTTGTGTCTCTCTTTTTTTTTTGGTACTGGGGATCGAACTAAGGTCCTTGTGCTTGTGAGGCAGGCGGCCGAACCACTGAGCTAATCCCTGGCCCTGTGTCATTTTTTTTTGTAATTATATTCAGGTTATATGTTTTAGTAGGAGTACTATAAAAGTTATGCTGAGCCCTCTTTGCATATAAAATGTTTTCTTTTGTTGATGTTAACTTGGATCACTTGGTTATACCACTTGATTTCTTTCTTGGAAAGTTAATCTTTTTCCTTTGGTGATTAATAAGCTTGTAAGGAGATAACTTAAAATTATGTAAATATGTTGTTTTTATTTAATATGCTAGTTCCATTGCTTCTTGACCTCTAAGATCACGTGGATATACTAGTTCCAATATTTTTGGATAATTCTTTCTTTAGACTGTAATTATGATATACCCCATCTGTCTCTATTAATTACTAGCAATATTTATTCCTAACATGTAGTGAATGTTTATATTTATGCAAAATAGTAATATTTGTGAGAAAATGGTATGGTATGGATTATGATTACAAAATTCTAAGGGAGGTGAAAGTGTGTATGTGTTTCCTAAATCTGGTGATTGATTGACATTAATGGGAGGTGGCTTTTTGTTGTTTTTTGTACCAGGGATTGAACTTGGGACCTTGCTCTTTCAAGGCAGGTGGTGGAGCCACTGAGCTACATTCCCAGCCCAATGGGAGTTTGAAAAACAAAATAAAACCTATTGTCTATGTTCATTCCTTTTTTTATTTTGTTTTTTGTGCATTCGTGGGGATTTGCCCAAGAATTTGGACATATGAGCAACCTCCTGGAATTCTTTCATTTAAGAAATAGGTTACTGCCAGGCATGGTAGTGCATACCTTGCTGAGAAAAGATGATTGCTGAGAGAGTTTGAGGCCAATTATACATATAAGCCAGATGTGGTGATGCATGGTTATAGTTCGAGCACTGGAGGATTGCCGTGAGTTCCAGGCCAGACTGGACTACACAGCAAGATCTTGTTTCAAAAAAAAAAAAGAGACACAAAAGAAAAGAAATAAATTCTAGCAAAACCAAGAGAGACTTTAAGGAATCTTTTTTATGTGTACATGCAAAAGATTTATAACAGCCAAGGCTACCTTGAAAAGGAACAAAGTTGAAAGATAAACACCAATGAATTTCCTTTTATTTTTTCCTTTTTTTTTGCATGTCTTCTATAAAGGAATAACCAAGAAAGTATGACAGTAGTATAAAGACAGACTGATGACCACATATATATGGTCTATTGATATTCAGCAAAATTAAGACAATTTAGTCAAGAAAGGGTGATATTTTGGAAAAAAGTGGATAGCAAATGTATAACATTGAACCCCAACGGTTAACATATATAACATATATAAAGATTAACAAGGCCTCTACAAAAGAAAAAAAGTTTTTAAAAAATGATTTTTGGCTTTGAAAAGTTTTTTTTAATGGATCTTTTTAAAAATAAATTTTATCCCATCCCCTCCCTACGTACAGAAGTTAAAATGGATCTTTAAAATGTTATACTATAATTTAAAAATTAGTAATTTGAATTTCATCAAAATTTTGCTTTTCAGGGCCAGGGATTTAGCTCAGTGGTGCCACAACTGCCTCGCAAATGCAAGGTCCTGAGTTCAATCTTTAGTATCAAAAAAATTTCTTTTTTTGCTATTGAAACATACTTAAAAGCCAGTGGTGGTAATGCATGTCTGTCTTCCCAGAACTTGAGAGGCTGGGGCAAGGCCTGCCTGGGCCTCATAGCAAGTTCAAGGCTGGCATGGACTAGATAGACTCTTCTGCAAAAAAAAAAAAAAAAAAAAAAAAAAAAAAAAAAAAAAATTAAAAAAACAA
>NW_022900929.1:54164448-54190414 GCF_012274545.1 Fukomys damarensis | reverse complement strand
TAAAAAAAAAAAAAAAAAAAAAAAAAAAAAAAAAAAAAAAAATTTGTCAAAAGAGAATTCTGTCAGATTTTGCTTAATATCTGGAGTTTTTGTTGTTTTTTTTGTTTTGGCTGGCCCTAAAGATCAGATGCAAAGTTTTGTGCATGCTAGGAAGAGCTTTATGATTGGGTTATATCCATAGTCCCTTTGCCTGTCATTGTTACGGACAGTGAAGTGCTTATAAAGCTTATATTTGATTATTTTCCAAGCTGATCTTTTTCTTTCTTTTTTTTTTGTGGTACCGGGGATCAAACTCTGGTCCTTGCGCTTGTGAGGCAGGCAGCAGAACCACTGAGCTAAATCCCTGACCCAAGAAAGAATAAGAATAATAAATTTGTTCTAGACTTTAGTCGCTCTCTTACTCTATAGAACATTAGTACTTGTTCTTTCTGTATAACTGTATTTTATGTTATCCAACCTCCCTCTACTCCAACTCTCCTCTTTTCTCTCTGCTAGTGACCATTATTCTACTCTATTTCAGAAGATAACTATATTTTAGCTGTCACCTCTGAATGAGAATAAGCAGTATTTGCCTTTCTGTGGTTGGCTTATTTGCCTTATATCACTTAACATAATGTCCTCCATTTCCATCCATGTTGCCACAAGTGACATGATTTTAATCTCTTTTTAAATGGCTGAATAGTAATTTGTTGTGTATACATACCCCATCTTATTTAAAAATTTGTTCTTTTTTTTTTTTATGACGCTGGGTATCATACTCAGGGTCTTGTATATGCTAGGCAAATATTCTACCCCTCACTTAAGTCCCCAGTCCACAATTTCCTTTTTTTTTTTTTTGGTACAAGGGATTGAACTTGGGACCTTGTTCTTGCATGGCAGGTGGCAGAACCACTGAGCTAAATTCCTGGCCCCAGAATTTACTTTTGAAAAGTTTTTCTGGTGATTCTTTTATACCTCATAGTTTGAATACCAATGATCTGGTGTAAGCTTTCATTTTTTATAAATGATGAGTTAGTTCCAGAAATGTAGTGAGTTTACCAGAGTCTTTGAGTATTAAGTAAATGTATTAACTAAATGTACGTAAAGCTCTTATCCATTGGTATTATGCTTAGGATGTTTAAATTCTAAATTGGATTTAAAGTCATGTTTTAAATATACTTAAGAATATTTGAAATAAGATTTTTCCATGTTTTATTGATTAATTTTATATATTTAGGAAGATGAACCCCAGGAAGATGCCAAAGAATTGCAGCAAGGTAAACCATATCATTGGAGAGACTGGTCAATCATTAGAGGAAGGGACTGCTTATATATTTGGAGTGATGCAGCAGCCTTGGAATTATCTAATGGCAGTAATGGATGGTTCAGATTCATATTGGATGGAAAACTTGCCACGATGTATTCAAGTGGTAGTCCTGAAGGTGGATCGGATAGTTCAGGTAATACTTTGTTTCAGTATTTTCTTAGCTTCTATAATTTGTTCTTATGTTTATATTTTTGCTGCTGTTGTGGAACAGCATATCCTTGATCACGTGCTCAATTTAGTAATAGAGAAAAATTGTTCTATGAACAAGTGTTTCATAAATACTTTTTGTTATATGAGACAAGGGACAGCACTATAACTATTTTTAATTTCCCGTGTTTTAAATAGGACTGTTTTTTTTTTTTTGTCATTTAATGGTAAATCACATGGTATATTGCTATCCCAATTTGTATCTTTTCTCCGAAATCTCAATTTTAAAAAATTATGCCCTATAGGATTGCTTTTACATCTTAAAACTATAATAAATTGAACCAGTGAGAAAATACCAAAGAACAAATCCTCCTCATTCTTATTTTATAAAATGGACATTCCAATAAGTAGTTTCTGTTTTCTAAATTATGGAATATTTAAAAGGAGTGAGGTTTTAAAACAAGTATTTTTGTCTTTGTAGAAAGCAGAAGTGAATTCTTAGAAAAGTTACAGAGAGCTCGAGGCCAAGTAAAACCATCTACTTCAAGTCAACCTATACTCTCGGCACCAGGACCCACTAAACTTACTGTAGGGAATTGGTCCTTAACGTGTTTGAAAGAAGGAGAAATTGCCATTCACAACTCAGATGGTCAGCAAGCTACAATATTGAAAGAAGATTTACCTGGTTTTGTATTTGAATCTAATAGAGGAACTAAACATTCATTTACTGCAGAAACTTCTCTAGGTAAGTATTAGCTTATTTAAGTTTAACAAGTAAGAATAAATATGTTAAATTTAATACTGTGTGTTGAAATGTTCTTCTGTCCTCCCTAAGGTTCAGAATTTGTGACTGGATGGACTGGAAAAAGAGGAAGAAAGCTGAAATCCAAGTTAGAAAAAACAAAGCAAAAGGTATATTTGTGGAATGTGCTTTTTTGGTCTTTTATATTGACTAGGTAAATTTTCAGAGATAGAGAATTTGAGTTGAGAAAACAGCCATATAACATAAGCTTCCCAAATATAACAATTTCAGTTTTACTTTTTTCGTTGTTCACTATTTTCACACAGTATTTATATATAATTTAATAATTACAAGTATATTAAATACCAGCATTAAAACTGAAGCAAAATAAAAATGAGGAAAAAATGAAATTTAAATTGTTTTAAATTTTTTTACTTGTTACTGTCACAAACCTTTAAAGATATATTGAGATTATGAATCATGATATTATATATATATGGTAATATGAACAGATAAAAATAACAGTTTTATAATCTAGACTTAATAGTTTGTAATGATGCAATTTAACTGCCTGATTCTAAATTTAAATTATGTTAAGCTTAGTGTGATGGCTAACTTAGATGAAATCTTTGCAGTTATATATCTTGGTACTCAGTTGCCTTGAAGCTTGTCAAATTTGGTACTAATTTTAACACCAACATTTTGTCCCTATAATTGTCATTTGTTTGGTGTGTAATGCAAATGCTAGAACTTATCAGTGTGAGGCTCACTCATCCAAACTGTTTGGTGCTTGTTGTGTCTTTTAGTGCCCACTGTACTTCAAAAACATAGAACTCAGCATATAGCAGTCCTTGGTTAGGCATGTACAAGACACTAGGTTTGTTCCTCAGCCATTTAAAAAAAACAAAATCCTGGGATCAAATGTATTATTGGTTCTTCTGATGCATTATTAAGTTTTAAAATCATAATAATTTTTATGTTCTATTCTCCATGTATGAATTATTGTTTTAAAAGAATAGCCCATGTAGTTCCAAATATTCAGTATTCAAATATCAAATATTCATATTTTTAAAAAACAAAGTATCAGTTAGATTTAGCTAGAATATTGAATATTTTATAGTAACAAGTATGTTTGTTTTAGCTGGGCTTGGTGGCACACACTTGGAATCCCAGCACTTGGGAGGCTGAGGCAGGAGGATTGCTGTGAGTTTGAGGTCAGCCTGGACTACACAGTGAGTTCAAGGCCATCCTGAACTTCATAGTGAGTCCTTGTCTCAAAAAATCAAAACCAAAACAAAATGTTTGTTTATATACCTATAATGGTAATATAAAAGAGTTTTAAAATACAGTATATAAAGAATACATGTAGGTAGTTCGAATTAGGGGAGAATATATTACTTTTATTTATTTGGCTTTATTTACAGAAAATTTTTTTATTATAAAAAGGCTCATGTCTTCTATTTTTGTTGTGAATGTTCTGGGTTGTCTTAATGCTATTTCCTGTGCTAGATTTTGTTTTTTCTTTGAGACAGGGTCTTACTATGTAGTTGAGACTGACCTGGAACTCACTATGTAGCCTGGGCTGGCCTCGAACTCATAGCAATACTCCTGCCTCAGCCTCCGGAGTGCTGGGATTACAGGCATGCGCCACTACGCCCGGCAGTCCTGTGCTAGATTTTGGAAGGAACCTAGCTTCAATTTTTTTTAGTGCTTAAAAGTTATCCCTTATAGTTTCTGATTGATTGCCCCTGTGTGATGCTTTGTTTTTATTTTTGCGTGTAAGGTCATATTTTTTTTTTTTTTTTTTTTTTTTTTTTTTTTTTGTACTGAGTATTGAACTGGGGTCTTTGTGCTTGCAAGGTAGGTGGTGGAACCACTGAGCTAAATCCCCAGCCCCTAGATTACTTCTAATTTAAAATGTATTGAAGATGTTTGAGGAAAAAAAAAAAACTCCCTCAATTGAATATACGCCAGATGGAATTTTTAAGTTAAACACAGTCAGTTTTCATTGTTTTGTCACCTGATGCGTTTATGACCTTATTTTATGTGTATTTCTGTGTAAAGACACTTTGTTTAACCAGTCAGCAGCATAACTAGTTAACAGTAAACTGGCCAACAGCACTGTCATGCCTAAACCCATATTTTTTTCTATAATATATATTACAGTCTTCTATTTAGAAACTAGACAGGCTGTCAGAACAACAGTGGTGTGGGAGGGAATTTTAAACAGCGTACCTTCAGAGTCTGAAGATACAGCTATATCTCTATCTATATATAATTTTAAATTTTATGCACAAAACAAAATTTCAAGGTATGGAATTTTCCACCGTGATGTCATGTTGGCGCTCAAAACATTTTGGAATATTTTGAATTTCAGATTTTAGGATCAGGGATACTGATCTTGTACATTGTATTGATCAAATAAATTTAGACTAACAGAGAACTGAGATTTCATACTACCAGTGATAAACCAGTGAGTGTAGTAGTCCAATCGTGTGTTTTCATTTCTTATGAAACTGGGTTGGTAGCCAGGCGTGGTGTTCTTGTTTATAATCTCAGTGTTCTAGGTGGCTGAAGAAGAAGGATCAAAAGTTTGAACCCAATTTGAGCATTATATTAAAATCCTGTCTCAAATTTAAAAATGGGCTAGGGATGTAGCTCAGTGCAAATGCTCTGGGTTCAAGCTCTGGTACCTAAAACAACAATACAAAATGAAACCAGGATTGATAGGCACAGTGATCCAGGCCCATAATTCTAGTTGCTTAGGAGGCTGAGGTTGGAGGATGGGAAGCTTGAGGCCAGCTTGAGCAATTTAGCAGGACTCTGCCCCAAAATAAAGAAAGGCTGAGGAGGAGGTACATCTCAGAGGTAGAAGCTTACCTGGATTACTGGTTTACTGTCACCTCTTTTTTTTTTTTTTTTTTTTTTTTTTTGTGGCACTGGGGTTTGAACCTAGGGCCTTGTGCATTCTGGGTAAGCACTCTACTTCTGGTTCATATCTTCTGCCCTTGATTTACTTACTTGATTTGAAATCAGTAGCAGTTGACCAAGTGGCTGTTGTTCTGCATATAAAAACATATTGCAAAGTATACTTATTTTAAATAGAAGTGATTTTAACTTTTAGTTTTAGTCTTAGGTTTATTAACACTTTTTTTTTCAAATAAACTTTATTAAAGCAAAAAAGGAGTATTGTAAGGAACCAAAACTGTCTGTTATTACATTGCATGCACAATAAGAGAAAGGTGATTGCAATACCTGGTATACAAGTACTGAACTCTGAAGTCATGAGTGTAAAAAAACATGAACTACAAAGCAATACAATAATTACAGTGCAGAAAATATGTACTAATGAGCAAAAGGCAACAGTCAAAACAATTGTAGATTTCCTAGTATTGCTATAAATGTTTCCTTAGTGTTTTCTTTGTACTTTTAATAATTTAGAATAGTAATTGAGCATATTTCTTGTAAATCTGCAGAAGATGCATTTACAATCCACTATACACACTGTCTGTTTCATGTCATGGTGAGAAAGCCATCCTATATAGCCAAGCACAACATGCTTTTTCCTTTTTAATATTATACAAAGTTAGTAACAAATGGTGAATCAGTTTGCCAGCATAATTTTCATGTACTCAGAATGGCTAGAAACGTGTCAGTTTTGTTAGCTCCAAGGGATTGTATTCATGCAGAATGACTTATGGCCTTTGACTTTTCTTGAACTACATCTGGCTCCATGCTTGGCAAGACGCAGAAACAGAAATCCCATGAGCCAAGTGGGATTTTGACAAAGCTGCAGAAACCAGAGGTCATTTTGTTGCGCTGTCTACCCATCTTGAAGTTGCTACCTTGTGATTATGGAGACTTATTTAAAATAATGAGTGCTGGGGAAAGCTGGAGTAACTATTTACATTCTTTGGTATTTAACCATAGAGCATGCACGTTTTTTCAAAAAATGTGCTATTAAAACAACTCTATAATCCAACGCCATACTTTCTTACATCTAAACATCACTTTTCATTTTTTCTATGCACCCTCACCTCCCCAGCTGAGTCATTGTTGTGAATGAAAAACAAAACAAAACAAAACAAAAACGTCCCCTAACTCTCAAAACATGACTTCTTTGAGATTCAGAGTGACGTAACATCCATAAACTCTTTAAAGTTAACACTGTTAGAAAGGAATAGTTTCTTTGAAGTTGTCCAGTTTCCAGGACTTGCCATCTTTTCATTCTGAAGGACCTGCCACAATGGAATATACTTTTGGAAGAAAAGTTTTTTCTGTTACATTAAAGTTGGGTTGAGTTAGGTGATGAGTGAAATACAATAGAGACTTTGAATTTACATTACTTAACCTTTCTTTTTTTAGTGGGGGAGGGTACTGGGAATCGAACTCAGTTCCTTGTTCTTGAGAGGCAGGCGACAGAACCACTGAGCCAAATCCCCAGCCCTTAATTAACTTTTCTTTTTGTTTTGTTTCTGTATTTTTTGTTGTTACTAGGGATTATACTTGCATCCTTGTGCTTGCGAGGCAGTCACCAGAACTACGGAGCTAGTAGGCCCCCCTTAATTGACTTTTAACATGGACTCCTCCTGCCTCGGCCTCCTTAGTTGCTGTGATTGTGGGCATGTCCAACCCCAATTTTTATTTCTTAAAATTGTACATATCTGGACATGGTGCCACATGCCTGTAATCCAAGCATTTGGGAGGCTGAGGCAGGAGGATTTCTGGGAGTTTGAGGCCAGCCTGGGCTATATAATGTGTTCAGGGCCAGCCTGCATTGCATAGCAAGATGATGCTGTCTCAAAGAGCAAGCAAAATTGCCTATAGGAGTGTAAAGTGGAATAATAAAATTGTTAAATATAGTGAAAATTTACTTTATTTTGCTTATTTGCTGCGATTACTTTGGTAGGTACGAACTATGGCTCGAGATTTGTATGATGACCACTTTAAAGCTGTTGAAAGTATGCCACGTGGAGTAGTGGTAACACTCAGAAACATAGCAACTCAGTTGGAGTCATCTTGGGAACTTCATACAAATAGACAGGTAAAATCAACTTTTTGATTTTATGACACACAATGAAATTTAGTTCAGTTCTCTCCTCTATCCTTTGTGTTCTGGATAGTTAGCATCAGTAAATTATGGCCCTCAAGTCAAATCTGCCTGCTATCTGGTTTTATATAACTTTGTGATTTAAGAATGGTTTTTAGGGCTGAAGATTTAGCTCAGTGGTACCACCGCCTGCCTCCCAAGCGCAAGGTACTGAGTTTGATCCCCAGTACTAGGGGAAAAAAAAAGACTGGCTTTTATATTTTTCAGTGATTAAAAAAATCAAAAGAAGAAAAATATTTTATGGTACTTGAATGTTATATAAAAGCAAGTTTCAGTGTTCATAGTTTCATTGCACATGGCTGTATTCATTCATTTATATAGTGTCTGTGTATGCTTTGGTGTGTTAAAATGCAGGGTTGAATACTCCTGACAAACTTTATGGCCTACATATAGTATTTTACAAGGGCGCTCTACAAAAAAGTTTGCTAATCTCTGGGAGAGATAATTTGAACTTCTAATCTTGCTTAATATCTAATTTTTATCATGAAAATTGGTGGTAATGGTGATGATGATGGGTGGTAGTTATTGAGGGGGCTGTTTTGATGGAGATAAACTCAGGGCTCCAGTGCAGGCTGAACAGTCACCACCACTGATTTATACATCTCAGCCCTGATAAACTATTATAGGGACAGTGTTTTTGTTCTTTTATTCTCACTAATTTTTTTTTTTCAGTGTATTGAAGGCGAGAACACTTGGAGAGATTTAATGAAAACAGCTTTAGAAAACCTAATTGTTCTTTTGAAGGATGAAAACACCATTTCACCATATGAAATGTGCAGTAGTGGTTTAGTACAAGCACTTCTCACTGTTTTAAATAATGTAAGTTTATTAAATATTAGAGAATAGTACAATATAGTTTAGTATTTTTTTTTCTAACAGTTTAAAAGTCATGGCTGTACTTTTGGTAGTTATTTTTCATATTCAGAAGCTGAATAAATGTTAATTTTTCTAATTTCTCTTGCCTTTTCTTTAAGTTGTATCATTACTTTTAAGCCAGTTTAAACTGAGTGTATTTTGACTTCTAAGTTCTCCAGTTATAATTTATACAATATTTTGTTAAATGAAACATGTTGGATTAATATTTCACTCTTTATTGCTCTAGTTTCCTCATAAGTTGTGTGAAATATCATGAATCTGAAATTCCTAAACTTTATACATAAATAATGATATTTAGGAATTCTATGTGAATATTTGGCAAGAATTTGCTAATATCCTGATATAACTCTTTACCTTGAAAATACCTTCATTGTGGTACATTTTTTTCTTTTTAATGAAAGCAACAGTTTCTATTTCAGTTCTACTTGTCATTTTACTTTCTTGATTTTAGTATTTGTATATGATGGTATACTTTGAAATTTATGTTATTTTAATTTCAGTGAGTCTCATTTTCTTCATAAATTTTGCCATTTGCATTTGTTCCCATTAAAATTAAAGTGATACATGACATATCACTTAGTAATATCTGTGAAACAATGGTATTGGTATATCAGTTTTTTTCTAATATTTCTTTAAGTAGTATTTTAAAAATAGAAAATGTTCATAATTTATAACCTTTTGCATACTTTGGGAAACATTGATTTATTAGCACAATTATACTGACTACTTAATAACATTGAAGAAGAGAAAATACCTGTATGTAAGCTAAAACCTGCTAGCTGTACAGAAAAAATAATTTTTATTGAAAGATTATTTTTTATTGAAAGATTAAATGATTAATACCTTCCTCCAAATGGATAATTTAGTAAGATTTTAATAATATATTAATAATTTTTGTCCTCATTAGTTTTTGATACATTTTTGTTCTTTGATACATTTTCTTTTAGAGCATGGATTTGGATTTGAAACAAGATTGTAGTCAACTGGTAGAAAGAATAAATGTTTTCAAAACAGCCTTTAGTGAAAACGAAGATGATGAAAGGTAAAATCCAGGACTGGTGATGTATTTCAATGGTAGATCAGTTTTGGTGAACCTTTGGCATGCATGCGACAGTGGGCTATTTGTTTCATTGAAAACTTTTGTACACAATGTGTTAGCATATACAAGACTCTCAACCTCCACCAAAACTAAACAAAAACCCCTAATTTAAAAAAATTTGATATCTATAATATTTACACAGTTGGTATACTTCTTTAAGTTTAATACAGTGTCAATACAAAAGACACTTATTTAATTAAAAGGTAGCTTATTATAAATGTATTAGGAAAAATTCAAAATATTTTCTTGATCCAACAATGAAAGAAAATTTATTGCGCGCATATGTGTAGCTGATTACTTAAGATACAGTTGAAAATTTGAACATTGGCTAAATATTTGATAATAGCATTAAGTAGTTTTCATTTTTATTTTTTTTTATTTCTTTCTTTTTTTGGTTTTTTGGAGACAGGGTCTCACTATGTAGTTGAGATGGACCTGGAACTCACTATGTTGTAGCCCAGGCTGGTCTCAAACTCAAAGCAATCCTCCTGCCTCAGCCTCCCAAGTGCTGGGATTACCGGCATGCTTTCATTTTTATTTTTAAAGAATTTCTTTAGAAATACTCAGACTATTTCTGGATGATAAGATAGGCAGTCTTTTTCTTCAAGATATATGGGGAGGATGGACAGGGGATTTTGCTCAGTGGTTCTGCTGCCTTCCTTGCAAGCTCAAGGGTCTGAGTTCAATCTCTGGAAAACAAAAAAGATATATGGGAAGGAGAGATAACGAGTATAGATAGAAATAAATCAGCCATTGGTAGCAAATTGTTGTAGGTAGTCATGGGTCACTCAGGGTGCATAATATATAATATTTTGCTACATTTTTGTTATTTTAAAAATTTTTATTAATACAAAACATGTACATAAGGCCATGTATTTAGCTCTATGGTGCTGCTGCCTGCCTCACAAATGCAAGGACCCAAGTTCGATCCCCATTACCAAAAAAAAAAAATGTACATAACATATCTTAATTCTTTGAATTTCCCCCCCTTCTCCATTTTGCCTGCTTTTGAATGTTCCTGAATTTTTAAAAATAAATGGAATTCAAGTAGTTTTATGTATTATTTCAATTAACATTCTATTGCATATATAAATCTTTATGGATGATAATTTATTGAAATATTACTGTACTGGGGGAGGGGACAAAAAAGAATTAAGATATATTATGTACGTGCACTGACTCTCCACAATGAATGTAATCATTACATACTGCAGACATACTAATAAAATAAAAGGAGATTTAAAAATATTGCTGTTACAAACATTTTAAGTTTTGCAAATTATTACTAAATACTAAAATATGCTAGTCTCAGTGGAAATAACTTTTTATATAAATTCCTTAAGTGGTATCACTATGATAAATATTATGGCTAATTTTAAAAGTTCTTCCAAATTTCAAACTATTTTCCAGAAATATGCCAATTTATGCTCTCATAATGTGTGAGAAAGAATGTTACCCTTTCCATGAAGTATTTTCATTTTTACAACTTTAATGTTTTATATACTTTTTATGTAATAAATAGTAGATAAATTGTTTAAATGTTAAAAAAAAATAACTTCTTTTTTGTACCGGGGATTGAACTTGGGTCCTTGTGCTTGCAAGGCAGGTGACCGAACCGCTGAGCTAAATCCCCGGCCCTAAAAAAAAAAATAACTTCTACATCTGCTTTGAATCCTGTTGATAATTTTATTAGAAAAATGAAATTCTTAAATGAACAAAATTGAGTTAATGAGCATGTCTCTGACTGCTTGGAAATACTCTGATGTTAAATCAAACTTTGGGTTTGCACTCTTGAAAGCAGGGGACTATGTCAGGTTGGTTACAGTAGTTTCTGCATGATCATTTGTGTGCAGTTATAAATAAGCTTTTAACAATTTTTTTTTCACAGTCGACCAGCAGTTGCATTAATTCGAAAGTTAATAGCTGTACTAGAATCAATTGAACGTCTACCTCTCCATTTGTATGATGCACCCGGATCCACATATAACCTCCAGGTAACCATGAAAACGTCAGTAGTTAGTATAGCTGAATGTATCTAGGAACAGTGATATGCTTTTCTTTCTTTTGCTTAATCTTTTAGATTTTTAGATTAAATCCATTTGATTGATCTTTTTTGAACGACTCTTGCTTTGAATCTATTGGCATTTCAATATCTTTTGAAATGAAATAACTGTAGGGAAAACTACATTTATGCATTTAAGAATATTGTCGATAATAACATTTTATATATTATAAATTGAAAAATATTTTATCAGTGGGAAATGCAGATAAGAGTTGGTCTAGAATTTTGAGTTGAGTTCTCTTAGTCCATTTGGACTGCTGTAACAAAATACCTTAGAATGAGTAATTTATAAATAGCAGTTATTTAATGGTCACATTTCTGGTGGTTGGAGTGTCCTTTGTCAAGCACCAGCAGATTTAGTGTCTAGTGAGGACCTCTTCTTAACTGTGTGTCCTCACTGCTGCAGAAATGAACAAGATCCTGAGGTCTCTACCTTTGTGACCCAGTTACTCCCCAAAGTCCCTGCCTACCCTTACCACTGCACTGCATATTAAATTTTAATATATCAGTTTGGGCTTGGTGGGGGTGGGAAACAACAGAAACATTCAGACCATAGCAAGTCTCCTTTTTGTCTCTATGTGCTAAATATGAAAAAAATGTGACAATATTTTAAGTACAGTTTTGTTCATGTCTCTGTCATTGAATAGGAAGAGCCAGGTCATATAAGCCTTTGCTATATGTATTGACCACATACTTGATAGCCTGTTTCTTCTCTGTGTGTTTATCTCTTTTTCTCTCTTCTTCTCCCTCTCTGCCTCTCTCTTACTCTCATTTATTCATTCCATTTTGTTTTTGTTAGTAGCTAGGCTTTAGATGTGAAGAGTTAAAACAAACTTTGACTGCTAATATCCCAGCCCAGATTTTTACCATATCTTCTGTGGGTTGCTTTAGTTTTTCCTTGCAAGTCATCTGCTTGAATATTACCTTTAATTGGGCAGGGGATTTAGGCTGGTGGTACCATGACTGCCTCACAGGTGCAAGGAACCTGAATTTGATCCCAGTACCATTTAAAAAAAAAAGAAAAAAAAATATATATAAAAGCTTTGATTTCTTTTCAATACAGCCTTTAATAAGTGACTGAGGATTTGTATTTTCTAAAGCATTGCCTATTTAAAGGGAACAAAATCTTACATATGTCTGAGAACCTGGTACAGTTGCCAAATGCCCTAGATTTAAACACTAGTGAACTTATCCATGGCGTTCCAGTGTATCCAATATGTCTACATATTTAAAATTATGAAGTGCTACTTTGTGTTTTATTTAGACAGAGTAGTAGGACCATTGGGACTGTATATGGTCCATCCTTTCTAGGCTTTGTATCCTTGGTAATTGAAGGTAATTGGAAAATAATAGTACCTGCTTATATAGTTGCAGGAGCACCAACATCTTTTATTATGCACTCTCTGCTGCAGAAAATTGTGCAAGATCCATCCAAAGACAGAAAGGCTGCAGCTGTGCCCTTTGGTAATTTTAAGCATACAAAACGCACATATAAATATTTAATATTGTTTCTGTAGGAGTCATAGGTACTAGAAATTGCTAGTTCCATACTTGTTACTTACTAAAATGTATTGGAATAGAGCTGAAGATTTAGCTCAGTCAATGGTGCTGCTCCCTGCCTCGCAAGCACAAGGTCCTGAGTTCGATCCCCAGTACCCCCCAAAAGTATTAGAATAAAAATTATTTTAAAAAATTTATTAACCTTAGATTGTATATAAAGGAATAGCTATTTGGCAGCTTTTCAGAAACTTATCTACAAAATGAGTTTTAGCTTAGAAATTTAATACTTCTGTTTTATAATAATTTTTTAAACATACAGTAGTACTGCAGTTTCCCAACTTGATTTTTTTTTTGTTTATTTGTTTGTTTGTTTTGTTTTTTTGAGACAGGGTCTCACTATGTAGTTAGCTCAGGCTGGTCTCGAACTCCTAGTGATCCTCCTGCCTCAGCCTCCCGAGTGCTGGGATTACAGGCATGTGCCACCACGCCCGGCTTCCAATTTAATTTGTTTTTGATTTTGGAGAAGATGGCTGCAGTCATGTTTATCACTTGATGTAGTTTTTGAATCAATATTTGCAAACAGAAGCTTTTGTGTACTGAGATATACTACTGCATGTATGTTTGAAGTTACTTAGAAATTTTAGTTAACAGTTTTCTCTTTAGGCATTACCAACTTATCCAGTGGTTCTTTTTATAAAAAACATTAGAAAACAGGTACTCATGTATCTTCCCATTATGGTTATACCTTATAAAATTCTCAGTTCTGTCGTTGATATTGTGTCATTTTTATAATTCTATGGAAAAAGGAAGATATTTTCTAAAGAATTTTTATCATTCTATACAGATACTTACCAGAAGATTACGATTTCGGTTGGAACGAGCACCTGGGGAAACTGCATTAATAGATCGGACTGGCAGAATGTTGAAGATGGAACCCTTAGCTACTGTGGAATCTCTGGAACAGTATCTCTTGAAAATGGTGAGCTTCTTTCTGGCAAAGGCATGGTGAAATAAGCATGTGGTTTAACCCTTTAGGATAGAAGTTTGGGAAGTATATATCCAGAATATGATAATATATCCAGTAATTCTTTTTTTTTTTTTTTTTTTTTTTTTTTCTTCTTCTCAGTACCGGGGATCGAACTTGGGTCCTTGTGCTTGCGAGGCAGGCAGCGGAACCACTGAGCTAAATCCCTGGCCCCAGTAATCCTATTTTGAGGAATCTTTTGTTTGTTTTTTTGCTTATAGTCCAGGTTGGTTTTGAATTCACTATGTAGCTGGTCTCAAACTCTTGATGATCTTCCCACCTCAGCCTCCCAAGTGCTGAGATTACGGGTGTGTGCCACCACGTCCAGCTTATTGTTAGTAATCGTTCAAGAAAAATGATCTTATATACTGTATAAAAATCTTCTACATAAGGATGTTTATTATGGTTTTTGGTAATGTTGACATAGTAAGTGAAACTCTCATCTCAGGCTGATATGAGGCACAAACCTGTGATCCTAAGGAGCAGGATGCTGAGGCAGGAAAATCCCTGCAAGTTAGAGGTTAGCCTGAAGTATGTAGTGAGACCCTGTAGAAGGAAAAAAAGTTACTTTCATGCCAATCAATAAAATATTATCGAGGGCTGGGGATTTAGCTCAGTGGTGCAGCACCTGCCTTGCAAGTGCAAGGTGTACACACACACACACACACACACACACAAGCAGATTTTTTAAACTTTTAAAATTTGTTTTTAGTTGACAATTAATTGTATGTTTGTTTTGAAATTATATAGCTGCAAGTGTAGAAATGTTTTTGTATACTACAGTCAAATCTGTTTTATTCTGTCCATTGAAATAATAGACTAAAAAATACTGATTGTGAAATTTTTTGGTTCTGGAATTTAAAATTTTCTGTATAGTGTTTTTTGTGGTGAGATAATTTTTCAAATATCTGTAAATGAGCCGGGTGTGGTGGTGCATGCCTGTAATCCCAGCACTTGGGAGGCTGAGGCAGGAGGATCACTGTGAGTTAGAGACCACCCTGGGCTACATAGTGAGTTCCAGGTCAGTCTTAACTACATAGTGAGATCCTGTCTCAAACCAAAAAGAAAAAAAAAAAGAAATCTGTAAATGAATGTTTGTTGTAATAAAATGGTTGAGTTTAAAGATAGAGGAGAAAAGTAACTAATACGTTTAAAAATAGACTGTAAAGGTGAATATCTCCACTATTTTTCTTGGTTTAGGTAGCAAAACAGTGGTATGATTTTGACAGATCTTCGTTTGTTTTTGTTCGAAAATTAAGAGAAGGTCAGAATTTTATATTTCGACATCAGCATGATTTTGATGAAAATGGAATCATTTACTGGATTGGGACAAATGCAAAGTAAGTCATTCTGTTTAAGCTAAAGTGATACTATTCATCTGGAAAAGAATCCTAAGTGTATAATATAATGATTAGCAACTCCTCAGATATCCTGCAGTTATTTTGTGTTATCAGTTAAAGATTATTCAGATTACTTTCTGTAAAGGAAAAAGATGTTTCAGTTGTTAATTGTAGAATTTTATTTAACTTAATATAATTTTATATTTGAAAACTAGTGTGACCAAATTCAGTTGTTTTAAAATTATTAATTTCTGTTTTGTTTTAATAGAACTGCATATGAATGGGTAAATCCTGCTGCTTATGGACTTGTAGTAGTAACATCATCAGAAGGCAGAAATCTACCTTATGGTCGCTTGGAGGACATACTAAGTCGAGATAATTCAGCTTTAAATTGTCATAGCAACGATGATAAGAATGCCTGGTTTGCCATAGATCTGGGTCTCTGGATGGTACCATCAGCATATACACTTCGTCATGCTCGAGGTTATGGAAGGTCTGCCCTGAGAAATTGGGTTTTCCAGGTATCCAAAGATGGACAGAACTGGACTTCTTTGTATACCCATGTTGATGACTGCAGTCTCAATGAACCAGGGTTAGTTGAGGAGTCTTTGTAAATTGGAAAGCTCAGTAAAGAGCTTGGTTTATTTTTCTAATTGTATATTATAGACCTTTCTTTGTTGACACAAAATTTTGAATATTGAAACAATTTTCTTTGTGAAAACAAATTATTTGATCTCAGGTTTAGATTAAATGAGTATAAAGCTAGTGTGTATGTGTGTGTGTGTGTGTGTGTGTGTGTGTGTGTAGCACACAGAAATGAAATTAGCTATGTTTAAAATTGCCATATAGTGGGCCAGGGATTTAGCTCAGTGGTTTGGTGGCCTGCCTTGTTCAATCCCCGGTACCAAAAAAAAAAAATAAAATTGCCATAGTCACATAGTACATATGGATGTTCAACAAATTAATGGTTAGAATTATGGCTGACTTGCATTTTCATTTTAATGTATCTCCCCAAATTTTGTGTATTGGTCACATACACATCTGCGTATCTATGGTATTTTGTTTTGTGTGTGCTCTTTTTTTTTGTGCTGACATTCAAACCCAGGGCCTCATACGTACTAAGCAAACGTTCTACCACTGAGCTGTATCTTCATCCTAGATTGTATGTTATTTAGTACTTATATTTCAGAAAGATTAGTTATACTAAGTTTTAATTGTACGGCCCATTTCAAGGGGTAGAGTGTAGAGTTCAATTGCTTTCTGCATTTGAAACATTATGAAAGGATATTCTTAGTGTTAAGATTAATAGGTAATATTTTCAATTTTCTTAAACTTTAATGTTAAAAATTTTAAGACATTATTTAAAACTGGCTGGGTATCACGTGTGTATTCTCAGCACTGGCGAGGCTGAGGCAGCTCGCTGCAAGTTAGAGGCCAGCCTGAAATACACAGTGAAACTCTTGTTTCAAAAAAAACAAATAGAGGGACAAGGATATAGCTCACTGGCACAGCGCCTGCCTGGCAAGCGCAAGGTCCTGAGTTTGACCCCTAGGTACAAAAAAATAAAACAAAACAAAGCATAAAAACCAAAAACACCTTGTAAAGGGGCCGGAGATTTAGCTTAGTGGTTCCTCTGCCTACCTTGTAAGCACAAGGAGCAGAGTTCGATACCCAGTACCCTCAAAAAACAAACAAACTATGAATAAAACACTTTATAAGAATTAAAAAGTATATTTTTATCAAAAGCCATATTCTTTACTTTTTAATATTAATCATTCAATATTATTAATCAAATTAATAATACATATTTCTCTCTTTTAGTACTGGGGATTGATCCCAGCATCTTGTATGTGCTAGGCAGGTGCTCTTCCACTAAGTTATATCCTCAGCCTTCTCATTTTATTTTGAAATGGGGTCTTACTCAGTTGCCTAGGCTGGCCTTGAATTTAAAATCCCCCTAACCTGGCACCTCAAGTAGCTGGGATTACAGGCATGTGCTATATGCTGGGCTATATTTCATTTTTACCATATATTCCTTCATTTTGTTTTCCATTGATTTCTTGATTCTTACCACAAATTGTTGAGTAAATACAAAAGTTCTTTATTATGTAAGAAATGTTCCCCACCTTGAACATCTTGTTCATTTGTTTTAAAGCATGATTTTCTCTTAACACATTTACAGGTCAACTGCAACTTGGCCTCTTGATCCACCAAAGGATGAAAAACAAGGGTGGCGACATGTGAGAATTAAACAGATGGGGAAGAATGCTAGTGGACAAACACACTACCTCTCACTATCTGGATTTGAACTTTATGGCAGTGTAAATGGAGTGTGTGAAGATCAGCTTGGTAATGAGAGGAAATGAGGTTTTTCTAGCTTTACAACGATTATATTTATAAAGAGTGATTTCGGGTCTTTTTCTCTTAATTTCTATCTTACAGGAAAAGCAGCTAAGGAAGCAGAAGCTAATCTTAGAAGACAGAGACGTCTGGTACGCTCCCAGGTTCTGAAGTACATGGTTCCTGGAGCTCGTGTTATCAGAGGCCTAGATTGGAAATGGCGAGATCAGGATGGCAGCCCACAGGGAGAAGGCACCGTCACAGGAGAACTACATAATGGTGAGTAAGTAGGTGCTTAGCACTTGTGATGTACAGACCAAGGAGTTAAATCATAATATATCTTTTCTTTTGTTATTTCGGGATACTTTAGGGTTAATTATATAAACATATCAGAAATATGTGGAGCAATTGATAATAACCTTACATTAAAGCTGGATTTGTTTTTTTTTTTTTTTTTTTTTTTTTTTGGTCAGACTCACTATTTAGTTCAGACTGGCCTTGAACTCACTAGGTATTCCAGGCTGGTCTTGAACTCATGGCAGTCTTTCTTTGTCAGGCTCCTGAGTGCTGGAATTACAGGTGTGCACCAGCATGCCCAGCTCTGGAAAAAACTAATTTAGAAATGAGAGCAAATTTTTAATTCTTGAGTTTTAATTAGAATGTTGTTGCTGATATTTATGTGACTCTTGACTTAGTATCTAAGTTGAATATATTCAAGACATTGTTTTCTTTACTATTTTCAAGTTTCCTTTGGGCTTGGTTTTAATTTCTCAAGCTTTTTATCTTGTTTGTCTCAATATTTTTTTACTGCAGTAAGGTCATATGGAACACCTTTTAGTAGATGAGTATTTCAGTGTTTCTCAGTCTGCCAGCTTTTTTGGAGTTTAAATTTTCATGTTTAGTAGGGCTTATTGTGTAAATCAAGTTCATATTTAGCTTTTGATTCTTAGAGATCTCATTGACATTATTACCACTTAATAAGTTATTAACTCCCAAAGGAACTATACTAATTTTTTATAACTGTATGGTTTATCAGGAGATAATTTGCCTAAACAATAGTGGGTTCATTCCTGTTAATTTGCCTGGCATTCATTTTTTTTTTATTTTTAAATTTATTTTTATTTTTTAATTAATTAATTTTTTTGGTACCAGGGATCAACCTCGGGACCTTGTGCTTGTAAGGTAGGCACAGTGCCACTAAGATAAACCCTGGCACTAGGGTTGTTTTTTGTTTATATTTTTGGTACCAGGGATTGAACTCAGGACCTTGTGCTTGCAAGGTTGGCACAGTGCCACTGAGCTAAATCCCTGGCCCTGCCTAGCATTTAAAAAAAAAGGTTCATATTTTCAATTTACACCATAAATGCATAAGTTGAGATAGAGCACACTGTTGCATCTCAAGAGGGTACCTCACTCAGTCTGAGAAGAGGGAATAGACTCTGAGTGAGGAAACAAAAGTGGTTATCCTGATGATACTATTGTTGGTAATGTAGAGCACTTCTTTGTGCAGTCATCCCTAGGAAAGGCATATTTTTTCTCTGTCACAGTCAAAACTATCTAACTTCTCTCATCTCAAGAGAAAAGCTACAAAAGATATGTACACACACACACATGCTTTTTTTTTGTACTGGGGATCGAACTCTGGACATTGTGCTTGCGAGGCAGGTGGCAGAACCATACACCATATGTTTAAAAAGTCATAATAGAAGTGATAGTGCTTAGAAGAATAGCTAACATTTAATTTCATAATATGTTCATGTTTTATATGATAAAAGCATTATTTAAAGAAATCCCATTTTATTATATTGCCTTTGAGTTTCTGTTCCTTGAATCACCACACTACCTAATGCATTTTAATAGCATCAAACCCTAATTTTAAATTACTATAAATCATTATAATCAAAGCAGGTTTACAGTCATGCAAAATTTATAAATATCAGTTCATATGATGATAATACTATTCAACTAGAAATGTAAAATGTTATCTTGGTGATACTTAAATTCATAATCTATTTCCCACATTATTTTGGCCTTGAAACATGTAACTTGGTGAGAGGTGGCTAGTTTGGGTCATGTTGATGCAGTTCATTTCTCTCTGGATGGAGTCATCTAGGAAACAACCATAAGAAAATCAGAATCTTAATTCAAGAAAATCTGTTTGCTGATTTATAAATACAGAGATTCATTTTCTACTTAAAACCTTTATGTCACAGAGGTTTCTAGTTTTGTTGTTTTTGTTTGTTTGTTTGTTTGAGACAGGGTCTCATTATGTAGTTGAGACTGACCTGGAACTCACTATGTAGCGTAGGCTGGTCTCAAACTCTATTCTTTGTGTGTATCTTTTGGGCTTAGGTTGATTTTTTTTTTTTTTTTTTAATACCCTTACATTTAGTTGTAGTATGTATGTACTCCTTCTTAGTTACATTAGAAGTTTTAATACCAGTTTAAACAATGTTCTCAACTTTAAAATAAATGATTGAAACTTTAAAATATTTTTCCACATTATATACTTCTGTTCTGTGTTGGTAGAAAATACATTTATTTCATTCCCCAAATATTTAATGCCTATTATGTAAAGTTACTTTGTTAAACTTCAGATATTCAGTGATCAAGAAAAAGTATGAGCCCTTGTATTCTCAGTAAAACAAATAAACTACAATTACAAATTTTGGTAAGTCCTGTGAAGTTATCAGTGTATTTTTGGGTCATTTAATACAAAGCTCATTTTAATTTAGGATTGGAATATGTTCTTGAACCTTTCCTTTGCTCAAACTTTACTGTGTAGCAAGAGGGCTAGTTAAATGTTGGTTCTTCAGAGATTATTTCAGCATACAGAATAATTTGAAGCATTTGATCTCACCTAAACTACTTATGTAGATTTGGGGTAGTCACTTTCCCTTTCAAGGAACTTATTTGCAAATAATCCCCATAGGCGATTCACTATTACTTCTGCCCCCTGAGTTTCATCATAAACATATGTATGGGTGGTTGGATAGCTGCGTATGCTGGTGTGTGTGTGTGATGGAGCTTATACTTTGTGGGTATGCGGGTAAAGTATTTTTAAATGTTGCCAAAACTTGCTATACTTTAAAAAATGTTTTATGTGTTTTCCTCAGAAGTAGTTTATTACACTGAAGAAAGATTAAAAATTTCTACTAATTTTCTTTGTAGTAGTCAGTTTACGTCTTTGCTTTAGGATTTTGAAGTTTTGTTTATTACTTTGAAAAGAGTATTATTTTCCAAGTACAAGTAAATATAGATTGAATACCATTCATGTCATTAGTTTTTCACATGTTAATAGCTTTAGCATATAGGTTCTAATCAAAGCTCAGCATGCTTTTTAAACTTTGTTTTTAAAATGTTCTGTGCTTATTCATAGTTATTGAATTTAATCATAAGAGAATCAAGTAACCACTGAACTTTGAGAACACAACCGAAATGCTTAGTGTTTTATTTGAACTAGTAACCTGAAATTTTCTACAGGTGATATATAAATATTTTATCTGTTGTTTAGAGGGGTTTGCTCAACCTTAGAAATTAATGGTAAGCCAGCACTTTTTTCTAGAAAGAACATTTAATCACATAGTCATATTTAGTGATTTAAAATTTTTTTCATTTACTTGCTGAAGTTGCAGTATGGAAATATTTGTATCAATCTTAACAATTTAAAAAAAATTCTTCCATTTAAAATATAACACAATAAATGTAAACATGACCCTTACATTACTTTTAAATATCACTAGTCTTTAACAGTTCAGAAATAAGGGAAATAAAAGGGAGAATTTTAAAGGTTTCCCAGAAATGTTTACAGTATCTCTCTCTTTCCTTAGTATAATTTTGTCATGAGAATTACATAATAGAGATCTTCAAATAGCTAGTGTAGTTATATATAGTCAGATATCATTTCAATTAATTAGCATCCAAAATTTACATTTTAGCTAACAGACATTAAATAACTGTAGAAATTCAGAGAAGTTCAACACTGATGGAAATGCTGATCCCATATTGTGGAGCTACTGTCTGACACGCTCCTGTCTGCTTTCTACTGGGTCTTACAAACTCCTGTCCCTTTCCAGGCTGGATTGATGTCACCTGGGATGCTGGTGGCTCAAACTCTTACCGTATGGGCGCAGAAGGAAAATTTGACCTCAAGCTTGCACCAGGGTACGACCCTGATACAGTGGCATCACCCAAACCTGTTTCATCCACTGTTTCAGGCACAACGCAGTCATGGAGCAGCTTGGTGAAAAACAACTGTCCAGACAAGACATCTGCTGCTGCAGGCTCCTCAAGTAGAAAAGGAAGCAGCAGTTCTGTGTGTAGCGTGGCCAGTAGCAGCGACATCAGCTTGGGTTCGACCAAAACGGAACGGAGATCAGAAATTGTAATGGAACACAGTATAGTTTCAGGAGCTGATGTCCATGAACCAATTGTTGTTCTTTCATCTGCTGAAAACGTCCCTCAAACAGAAGTAGGGTCATCTTCCAGTGCAAGCACCAGCACCTTAACAGCGGAGACGGGAAGTGAAAATGCTGAAAGGAAGTTAGGCCCTGATAGTTCTGTTCGTACTCCTGGAGAGTGTAGCGTAATATCTATGGGAATTGTTAGTATTAGTTCTCCTGATGTTAGTTCAGTATCTGAATTAACTAATAAAGAAGCAGCTTCACAACGACCCCTTAGCTCTTCGGCAAGTAACAGACTATCAGTGAGTTCTTTGTTGGCTGCTGGGGCCCCTATGAGCTCTAGTGCAAGTGTACCTAACCTGTCCTCAAGAGAAACATCTAGCTTGGAAAGTTTTGTAAGGAGAGTGGCAAACATAGCACGGACTAATGCCACGAACAACATGAATCTAAGCCGAAGCAGCAGTGATAACAACACTAATACTTTGGGGAGGAATGTGATGAGCACAGCAAGTAAGTGAGCTTTTCCTTCTGGAACCCAATGTTTTTTCCACTGAGGGATGCACTCTTGTTCAGTGTGTTCTGGCTGCAATCTTTAGAACATTAACCATGTTAGAGACAACTACCTCAGATTTAATGCTTCAGAGGTATGAAGTTAACTTCTATAGAATCATTCTAAAAATTGAGATCAGCTATGAAGATTCTTATTGTGAAAGGATAAAACAGTAACACCTGCTTTTCTCTCCTTTATAATAAATGGTTAAGCAAAATTGCGTGAAGCAATATGAAACTATTAAACATTGAAGCCAGAGCTTCACCCTGATTAAAACTTTTACTTAGCCCCTAAATTGAATGTAGCCCCTGAAAGTTATTTAATTCATTTAATTCTGATTTAAGTTACTACTGGGTCAAAGAAACGCCCTTAGAAAATATATTGGAAATTATTTTCATTAAGCTAGGCTTAATATTTTGAAAATAATAGTGCTTTGAAAACAAGAATTTTTAGTTGGATTTCAGTTGGGTTCCCAAAGTTGTTTTTCAGTCTTTTCGTTATTAGTGTGTTTCGTGATCTCAAAAATATAAATCTTGGTTTTAATAAGGTTATCGTACTACTAACATTGATTTGCTTAATTTTTATCTTTAGCTTCTCCTCTTATGGGTGCTCAGAGTTTCCCTAATCTGACGACACCTGGTACCACATCCACAGTGACTATGTCGACATCCAGTGTTACTAGCAGCAGCAATGCAGCTACAGCTACAACTGTTCTATCAGTTGGCCAGTCATTAAGCAATACCTTAACCACTAGCCTCACATCAACGTCCAGTGAGAGTGACACTGGACAGGAAGCAGAATATTCCTTATATGGTGAGTTACACTTTAAAATAAATGTATTTAAATATTGATAAAATGATGCTTTTATGATGTTTTTCTCCTGGGGTAGTTAACTTTTTCTTAAAAAATTCTCCATATAAATACAAAATCTTCCTTTAAGATGAAAAAGCTCATTGATATGAAAGACTTAAAAATTATGAGCCAGGTGTGGTGGTGCATGCCTGTAATCCCAGTGCTCAGGAGGCTGAAGCAGGTGTATTTTCTTGAGTTTGAGGCCAGCCTGAGATACAGAGCAAGATCCTGTCTCAAAAAAAAAAAAAAAAAAAAAAAAAAAAAAAAAAGATAATAAAAATCACAGATAATCTATGGAATTTCATGTGTCATCTTTTTTCCCTTTTGTCACTAGTGAAGTTTTAATGAAGAACCATAATAACAAAGATAGTTGATAACCTTTAGGAATAGAAGTATAATAGTAAGCTTTGTAAAGTGATATTCCTTATACACTGTTGTGGTCTTTTGCAAATAAGTCCCTTGTTAGGTAACATTTGAATTTTTCAAATCTATTAAATTTTGCGTAGAAAGTTTTGTAGTTCATCATCATAGCTTCTATGTTATATAGCCAGAGGTACAATTATTTGACTCAATTAAAATATCTTTCTTTTGACTTAATTTGAAAATTAATTTTTTTTTTCCTAGTTTGATGGTGCTGGGTTTGGACCCAGGATCTCCTCATACGTGCTGGGCAGCGCACTGTCACTGAGCTATATTCTGAGCCCAAAGTAACACTTTTTATAGGAAATGCAGAAAGTAAATCTATAGTAACTACCTTCCAGATCTGATTTGCTGCATATTATTTCATTTTTTTTCTTTTTAACAGAAAGGGTTAAATCCTTTCAACCAGCTGGGTTTTTGTTTGTTTGTTTGTTTGTTTTTGCTTTGTACCCAGGATAGAACTCAGTGCCTTGTACTTTTGAGGCAGGTGGTGGCACCACTGAGCTAAATCCTGGCCCCTCAGCCAACTGCTTTCACTAAGTACATTTTAAAAATATTTTCACATTATTGGGATGGGTTTTGAGAACATTTGAAATGGCTGCCAAATATTCCACTGTTTGTATGTTCACTATTCAATAAATTCTGTATTTTGTATATCTAAGACACTCTGGTTTGTTTTTGTTTGTTTTGTTTTGTTTTGTTTTGTTTTGTTTTGTTTTGTTTTTTGGTTTATTGAGACAGGGTCTCACTGTAGTTAAGACTGACCTGGAACTCACTATGTAGCCCAGGCTGGTCTTGAACTCACAGCGATCCTCCTGGGATTACAGGTGTGCACCACTAGCGGGGCTAAGTTACCCTGTTTTCTTTCCATGAATGAAATGTGCATTGCATGTGAATGTGTGTTGCACAGTTGTATCTTTATAGACTTTCTTAGGATAAATGCCTCAATTGCCTTTCAAAAGGCAACTGTATTCCCATTAATTGAAATACCCTTTATCACACATCCATGATCACATTAACTATTCTTCTTGTGTTTGTTTTTTGTTTTGTTGGGGGGAGAGTTCCAGGAATCAAACCCCAGGGCCTTGAACATGTTAGATGAGCACATTTCTACTGAGCTATATTTTTTTGAAAATTATTTTTGGTTATTTTAAAGATAAGAAAATTTATATGGAGATGTGTTTTAAGTACATGTTATGTATACCTCACTTTAATAGGTTTTCTTCTTTTTCTGAGAATATGGTCTCCTATTCTAAACCAAAGATTGGCTTTGATATTTTATGATTTTAGGATAATTATCACATTTGTTTCTATGAAGAAATATTAAGTGTTGTCTGTTAAGTGTGTGTGCAAAATGATGGTGATTATTATACCAAAGTCTTTTAAATTCATAGAGTAAGTTATTTTCCAACTTATTATTTCTCATGAGAGATCTTTACCTTTACTCATTTGTTACTAACTTTAATTTAAAGCTTTAGTTCTGGATTATATAAAGTTTAAATAGGCTGTAGATGTGTACTAGTGGGTAAAAGTACTAAAAAGTTAGGACTACTGGATGACTTTTAATAATTGATGATGATGAAAATTTCCTTTTCTACTCGAGGCTTTACGACTTAGTATGTAGAATCAGTATGACATCACTTCTTATATCTGTATGCACAATATGTATAAACTTTTACTTTTTTACATGTTGAAAAACATGATTTAATTGTATGATGTCCAATATGTGGTATATGGAAATTTTATGCTCTTAAATGCTGATAAAACAAAAGATGAGAAAAATGAACTTCAGTAAATTGTAATATATGAGATAGAATTTCAGTGCATAAAGATAATTGTATGGTCTTTAAAAAATAAATCATTCTGGCTGAGTATAGTGGTACACAACACTCTGGAGAATGAGGCAAGAGGATGACAAGTTCAAACTGAGCCTGGGCAATTTAGCAATTTAGCTAGACTCTGTCTCCAAACAAAAATTTTTTTGGAAAAAAGCTGAATATGTAGCTCAGTATGGAGGCCTTTAGTTCAGTCCCCAATACCACCACCAAAGAAAAAAGGTGAAACATACTGGTATGGCGGTATACCTATTATACAACCCACTCAGGAGATTACAGCAGTGGACTCACAAGTTCAAGGCCAGCCTGCATAGCAGAACCCTATTTAAAAAAAAAAAAAAAAAAAAAAAAGTATAACCA
>NW_022900929.1:54132698-54164426 GCF_012274545.1 Fukomys damarensis | reverse complement strand
AAAAAAAAAAAAAAAAAAAAAGATAAGTCTACAGTTTGAATTGGTTTGTGTACCACCTTATTGCAGTCATGAGAACCACTACGTAAACTAAAAGATGGCCCTTCACATCTGTAAGGGGTTAAAATATTTAACCAAGTTTAAGATCCCATTAGCTATAAAACACTTTTTGTCATTAACGTTACAAATATTGCATGCTAGCTCCAACGTGCTACTTATTGCAAAACACATTCTGATTTCAGAACACGTGTTTTGAAAAACTGTATGCTTTAGAAACTTATTAAATATTATATCAGGCCTCTTTCTTCTATAGGCCACCCAGTAAATGGCACTAAATATTTAATCTTTTGTAATTACCAAACCAAAAAATATTTGATTCAAAGGTCTTTAAAAGCACATTTCTAAATAATCGCCTACATGTTCTTTAGAAATATATTGTATCTCCTTCCTTTAATTCTGGTATGTTAGGAAATGTTTTTTGTTTTTTGTTTGTTTGTTTTTGCAGTACTAGTGATTGAACCCAGAGCTTTCACATTGAGCTACACCTCCAGCCCCTTTTTAAATTTTTAATGTGGGGACAAGGTCTCACAGTCATTATGTTGTGTAAGCTGGGTTCAAACTTTCAAACTTGCCTTAGCATCCTAAAGTGCCTGCATTAAAGATGTGTGCTGCCATGCCTGGCTTTGTTAGCAGTTTCCCCCCGACCCCTTCCAGGTCCAGTTTTAATCTCATTATCGCCCCCTCTTTCAGTTTTTATGACAAACAGCTTGTTAGCCAGATCTAAAGCCAGGTCTCACTGATTAACATAAATTGTTTTCCTTTATAAGTTTTTTCATACATACCTCATACATATATATTGGTTTATTTGTTAGATGCTACTGTTTCCTCTAGGCTCCATAAAGACTCAGATCATACCTAGTTTGTTTACAACTATATGTATCAGGTGCCTGACACAGTTTTTGGCACACAGTGTGTACTCAGTTAGCTATCTGTGGTTAGAATGAGTGCGTCCAAAGTATTTTCTTTCCATCATGTTGAGCTTCCTGTTACTCAGAGAATAGCAGTAGAGTTTGGGGAGGGTTTTTCTGTTGTTGTTGTTGTTTTGTGTTTTAATCCATATTGTTGACCCTTTATGTTATGCTTTTGTAGATTCAAATATAGTTTAGGGTTATTTGCTGTCCTGGGTTATTTTTTGCCATGCTTATGATTTATTCTCCATGGTTAATTTATTCCATATGTGTGGTAGTGGAGCATGGGTGGCATCATTAAGTGTGGTCTCTTTACTTAAACCTTTAGAATTTTGCCTCTGTTCTGTACAGCCCAAAATGCAAAGTTCTCTTGCTGTACTTTGTTAATCATGTTGACAATAAGGTTGTTGGTTTTGTTTTCTAGATTTTCTTGATAGCTGTCGTGCCAGTACTCTGTTAGCTGAGCTAGATGATGATGAGGATTTGCCTGAGCCTGATGAGGAAGATGATGAGAATGAAGATGACAATCAGGAGGACCAAGAATACGAGGAGGTTATGGTAGAGAGAGAATCCCCCATTTTCTTCCCTCAGATAGGGTATTAATAATTGAGGGGTGGAAAAGCTAAGTCATAATTAAACTTTGAAGGAAGGATATATGGCACCAGTACAAAAAATGTGCTTAATTAAGAAAAGTACTCTTATGCTTAGCATTTGAGACTTTATATTTGAAAAACAGTACAGTTTACATGATATTTTAACACTTAGAGGTGTGTAAAATTAGAGACAACTATAGTAATCTTAAAGAATATACTTTTTGTAGTTCTTAGCCAGGCATGATGGTTCATGCCTGTAATGCTCAGCAGGCTGTCGAGGATCACTGTGAGAGTTTGAGGCCAGCCTAGGCTACATAGTTCAAGGCCAGTCTGAACTACATAGTAAGACCTTGTTTCAGAAAGCAAAAATGAAAGCTGAGCTTAGTGGTGCACACAAGTTCAAGGCTATCCTGAATTACAGAGTGAGATCCTATCTCAAAAAACTTAAAACACTAAAATATAAAAGACAACAAAAAATTTTATAGTTCAGTAACAGTTTTTAAGTTTTTAGTACTTAATTTACAAGCTGTGTTTGTGTATTTTCTTATTCTAACACAGATGAATGAGGTGGAGGCATAAAAATATAAAAATAGCCCATATTATCAGAGTTAAGTAGAAAAGTAGGGATGCAGGCGTAGGCATTGTGATTCAGAGCTCTCGATGTTTAACCACTGTGATTATCTTCTAATTGAAAGATGTGCCTTAAATATCCTTTATTGTAACTTTATATTTTAAGTTTCTGTGTATAACCCAGCTTGGTGGTCCTTGCCTATATTCCCAAACACTATAGAGTCTGAGGCAGAAGATCTTAGCCCTGTCTCAGAATGTAAAAAGGAGTCTGGGGGTATAGCTCACTGCTGCCTGGGTTGACTCCACAGTACCATCAAAAGAACAAAACAAAAAAACTTTAACATTTTAAAAATTGAAAAGCTAAGTTTAATGAGGTAAAAACATTTTTAAATGCTTTGAATAAATGTTGCTTAGAAACTGCATTATTTCTTACAAAGCAGATTAGTATAAAATGTATAATGTATTAAAATATTCAATTTATTACCTCTGAAGATTGTAATTAAGAGGTTTTTAGTGAAACTTTTATTAATATAGATCGATAGTTTCAGATCAAGGCAGAATGTTAGTGATATACATGAATAAAGTAAATAGATATATATCTCTCGACATTTTTTTTTTTTCAGATTCTAAGACGTCCATCCCTGCAACGTCGTGCTGGCTCCCGCTCTGATGTAACACACCATGCTGTCACCTCACAGCTCCCTCAGGTACCTGCCGGAGCAGGAAGTCGACCTATTGGGGAGCAGGTAATACTGTTGTGTTTATTGTACAGATTGTGCACTTTTTCTTTCACAGAAAAGCACTAAATACGTATAATCATGTGTAGGTAATGTGGGAAAGAGGGAGAGGGAAGGAAGCTACTAGCGTTACAAAAATAAACTTCCCCTATTGCTTGGGTTCCATATTCCAACTAGAATCCTTGATTGCTCTGGCATAATGCAAGTGCCAGTTACTTACTTGAAACCCCTTTGTTTTGGCCTTTTGATAACAGTAAGCACATAATAGGTACTTGTCATTGTCGTGGTGGTGGTGGTGGTGGAATATGTAGCAATAACAGTCTTATAAATATTGATAACTAATAGACGATAGGTGTAGTTCTCAACACTTTATATGTGTTGGCTTATTTAATTTTTTCAAGAATTCTTTGAATGTTTATCGTTAGCCCCAATTGTCAAATGAAATGATTTCTGGAAAGCAAACAAACTGTGGCTCCTAGATGCAAACCCAGATATTCTGATTCCAGAGCTTGTTGTAAAATCTATTGTAAAAGTTAATTTCAGTTAAGTATGCAAACTATAAGGAAGTGTGTCTATTTATCATCTTGACAGTTAATCAACATTTTATCTGTCATAGCATAATTTAAAGCAACTTTGAGGCTTTTTTTTTTCAGGCAGTGTTTCCCTTTGTAGTTTAGGCTGGCCCTGAATTTAGCATGTTGCCCAGGCTGGCTGAGAACTCTCAACAATCCTCCTGGGATTATATGCATGCGCCACCATGCCTGGCTGAGGCATTCTATTTTGTATGTAAATAATTAAGTTTGAAATGAAATTTTTAATTTAAAAAAAACTTACTTTGAAATAATAAGTTCATAGAAAGTTGTAAAAATATCACAAATAGGTCTTATGAGTCTTTTACCCAGTTTTTCCAAATGGCTTAATGTTTCACTGAAATATCAAAGCTATGAAATTGATGATGGTATGGTACATGGGAATGTTTTTTTTTTCATGTTACCACATTTATGGATTTTTGTAGCTGTCATTGAATGCAACTTACTTTTGATAAACTGAAACAATTAAGCAAAATAGATACCTGTAAATGTTAGCTTATTCCATACTTACATAATATGGCAAAATAAGTACAGAGATTATAAAGAACTTTGCATATCACTTTTGGAATAATAGTTTTTATTCTTACAATTTTAAATTATATGTGGAATTTTATTTTAACAGGAAGAAGAGGAGTATGAAACTAAAGGAGGACGCCGGAGAACATGGGATGATGATTATGTGTTAAAGCGGCAGTTTTCTGCTTTGGTTCCTGCTTTTGATCCTAGACCTGGTCGTACTAATGTGCAGCAGACAACCGACCTAGAAATTCCACCCCCAGGTATAGTATATTTGAATTAGGTGATCTGACTTTAAAAGATACCAAATAAGATTTATACAGTTTGAAAAGTAAGATGCTCGTTATGCATATAGGCTATAAGTAAAAATTTGTTGAAAAGCTCTCTTACTAGTTCTTTAAAATATGTGTGTTTTAGGAGGATCGCCCTGAGTTTGAGGCCAGCCTGGGCTACATAGTGAGTTCAGAGTCAGCCTGAACTACAAAGAGGGATCCTACCCCTCCTCCCAAAGTATACATATATATGTTTTAGAGAAGCAAATTGCAAATTTTTTATTTCATTTTATTTTCTTGTTCCTGGAGATTAAACCTAAGTCCTGCATTTAACCATAGACTTACGTTGCTAACTCACAAATCATTTTAAACTTTTAAATTAGGCTTGGTGGCGTGTGCCTATAATCCCAGCACTCTGGGAGTATGAGGCAGGAGGACTGTAAATTCTGGGTTTTGACATGTGTCAAAATAAAATGTAAAGGGTGAGGATGGGGTTTATAGCTCAGTATAAAGGTATTCAGTCTCCAGTACCCAAACACATGTATGTGTGCAAAAAAATAAAAATAAAAGCACCTTGTGTTTTGTATTTTCACTATCTTTAATTCATCATGTACAAATGGGAAATTTTTTCTTCTGTTTTCTCCTGGATAAAAACTGCTAAGAATTTATTCGTATCAACTTTGAGTAGTGCTCTATTGATTTTAGTTATAGCCTCTGGAATCAATTGGCCTGGACACCTTCATCACTTAAAACTTTTATAAGGCATGATAGCCACCTTAATGGCCTTCCTAAAGTTATTCAGGGCTTGCCAGGCATAGAGGCTTATGCAGTTTGGGAGAGTGAGGATTGCAAGTTAGAAACCAGCTTGAGCAATTTAGTGAAACCGTATCTCAAAATTTTAAAAATAACCAAAAAGGCTGGGGATGTAGCTAATTGCTTCCCAGGTCCAATCTGTAGTACTAGAAAACATTTTTAAAAGGGTGGGGTAGAGTTCCAGATCCATCCTAACCTCTGGAACCTATAAATACATGTAGCTTTTGTCATGTGACAAGAGATTTCGCAGATATAATGAAGTTAAAACTTCTAAACATGGGGAGATTATCATGAATTATCAAGTGGGCCCAGTATAATCCAAAGAGTCCTTATAGAAGGAGTGCAGAGAAGTCAGAGAAGATAATGTGACTAAAGATCTTTGAAGGGACCATGAGCTAAGAAATGTGGATAGTGTTCAGAAGTGAGAAAAGTCAAGTAAAGAGATTTCCCTAGGGCTTGCAAAAGGAATGAGTCTTACAAGTCTGTTTCAGACTTTTGATCTCTTCCTGAAGAATGAGTCTTGCAAGTCCATTTTATACCTAATCTCTAGAACTGTGAGATAAAGAGCAGTAAATGTGTTTTTTAAACAACCCAATTTATAATAATATTTTTACTGCAGCAATAGGAAAGCAATATATCAGGTAAGTCCCCTAAACTTGACTAATCCTAAATTTTCATATATCTTACATGGAGGGAATGATAGTCTCTATCTGATTAAACATATTTAAAGGGGTTAGAATGGTGACTGATGTGTGCCTTAGTAGATATTAGATACTGTTAACTAGGCCATAATCCTTACAAAAGAAGACTTAAATTGTTAAGTCTGGAGTATGCTATTTAGTTGATAGATACTGTTTTAAATATGAATGTAGGTACACTTTGTAATGTACTATTCTATGGGTGAATGTGAATTTAGGTTGAATTAAAATACTTGAGGTTCAGCCAGGTGTGGTGGATTAGGCCTGTAATCCTAGCATTCGGGAGGCAGAGGCAGGAGGATTGCTGTGAGTTGCAGGCCAGCCTGGGCTGCATGAGTTCAAGGCTATGTTGAACTATGTAGGGGGGACCTTTTCTCAAAAAAACAAAGAAATACCACTTCAGCTCTTGGGAGACTGAGGTAGGAGGATTTCCATAATTTCAAGCCAGCCTGGGCTACACAGTGAGCTCAAGGCCAGCCTGAACTACATAACGAGACCCTTTCTCAAAATAAAAATCCAGGTGCAGTGGCACATGCCTATAATCTCAGCTACTTGGGAGGCTGAGGTAGGAGGATCATGAGTTCTAGGCCAGCATGGACAATTTAGTGAGATCTTATATATAAAAACTGCTGGCAATATTGCTCAGTGATGGAGTGCTTGCCCAGCATAGGTGACGCCCTGGATTCAATCTCTAGTCTCACCCTACCTCAACTCTCACCCCCTCCAAAAATATATATTCAAGGAAAAGCTAAAACCTAGCTTGGTGGCACATGTTTGTAAGCTGAGCATTCAGGAAGCTGAAGTAGAATAGTAGGTTTTTTTTTTTTTGTACCTGGAATCCAACTCAGTGCCTCATGCTTCTGTCAGGCAGGTGCCGTGCCACTGAGACACATCCCCAGCCCTAAGGATATAAATTTTGAGGCCAGGCTGGGCTATATAGTGAAACTCTTAACAAAAAAGAAAAAAAAAAGGGAGGGAAGAAAGGAAAGTGAGGGAAAGGGAGAATGAATCGGTATAGACCTTTTGTAGAAGTTTTTGGCAGTGTATTTCATATATTCTAATGAAGTATTTTTGCCACTAGTAATTATACTAAAGAATATTAGCATTCTGTTTTATATACATTGATAACTACAAATATACTAAATATGTTGTCAAAATTTTGAAAAGTTGTTATGTCCAGTAACAGATAGGGTTCAGTTACAGTACAGTAACAGTAGGATGTCATGTATGAATAAAATATTTTAGATGGCTGTCATGATAAGAAACAAAGATTCAAGAGCTAATAAAAAGGAGCTCCCAATACATTATTAGCCTAATTATATTTGTGTGTGTTTACCTTAAATCTAACTCATTCACATAGTGTAAGTAAAAGTTTGACTGGTCTTTGGCCCAGAAGAGTTTTTTCTTAATACAGATATTTTTAGTTTTCTAACTGATAAAATAAAAAATGTTTCCTAAGTATTTGTAGAGTTATGTGCTTCCAAAAAAATCCATATCTTACATATATGTTCTGTAAGGTACATGCAATTATTTGTAGTTTGGAGGAAGACAAACTGGAAATGTTCAAGCCAGAAAAGTCTTAAGTAGATGACATCATTTAGCTAATAGATGCCAAAATCAGCTTCCCTCCTTCCTTCTCTTTCTTCTCTTCCTTTCTTCCTCTCTCCCTCTCCCGGTTCTCCCCCTCTCCCTCCTTCCTTCCTTCCTTCCTTCCCTCGCCGTCTTTTTTCTTTCTTTCTTTTTTCTCCAGTATGGCATCAATGAACTACATCCCTAGCCCTTCATTTGGATTTCATGTAGCTTTACCACTTCAGTACAGTTTTCTTTTCTTGACTCTTCTTTTAATATGACTCTTTTTTACATATCTTCCCAATTTTCAGGAACGCCTCATTCAGAGCTCTTAGAAGAAGTTGAATGCACTCCATCACCTCGCTTAGCCCTCACTTTGAAAGTAACAGGTCTTGGAACAACTCATGAAGTTGAATTGCCACTCACCAATTTCAGATCAACCATCTTTTACTATGTACAAAAATTGCTTCAGTTATCCTGTAATGGCAATGTGAAATCAGATAAACTTAGACGTATTTGGGAGCCAACATACACGTGAGATATTTTAACTTTTTAACTTTTAAGTAGATAATGTCATAACATATGAGCTAAGAAGCATTGTGTTTGTATATTTCAGATTGTAGGAGCAGATAAAAGCACTTTTGATTCTGATGGAGAATGCCTCAGTTTTACAACTACAAGGGCATTTTGAAATACTAATCATTGAAAAGCATGCTATTTGAACTCTTTGATCAGTATTGTGTATGAAGTCCTAAATATTTTCTCTTTGGTCCTTATTTCAGTTTGTTTTTTGTTCATTGGCAAATAATTATCAGTGATATTAGGTGTATTTAACATTTGTATGTCTTATATCTGTAATCTGTGAAATGAGAGTAGTTGTGAGTAATAGATGAATTAATATATGTAAAAAGTTTTTTAGTATTGCTGGGGATTTAGCTCAGTGGTTCCATTGCTTGCCTCGCAAGTGTGAGGACCCGAGTTTGATCCTCAGTACAAGACAGTTTTTTAGTAGTTTCAACGGTGTAGTAAATGCTCAATAAGAATTACTTAAGATGGGCTTAATGGTGTACATTTGTAATCCTGGCACTCTGGGAGGATGAAGCAGGAGGATCTCAAGTTTGAGCCTAGTCTGCGCATTTTAGCATCTTAGCAAGCTCCTGTCTCAAACTAAAAAATGAAAAAGAGCTGGGCATGTAGCTCAGTGTTCTGATTTCAATCTCCAGTACCACAGGAAAAAACTATTATAAAATAATCACTGTTTCATAATAACAATGTAAACAATAAATTACTGCCTTATAGTTGTTTAACTTGTTAATTTTTTTATGTTCTCTTAATATCATTGATAATCATATAATGTCTGGTGAAAGTAATTTAAATCCTTTTGAGATAGAACAGAAGATAATATGATTCCCTTCCTTCAATTTTTCTTAGATTTGAAAAATTGACTTTAATCTCTTATATGAATATAAGCTCTCCCAGTCATTGTTATTCCTAGCCTTTTCAGGTAGACACAAAAACTATCCCATTTTATTTTTACAACAATGTATGAATGTCATTTTGCTTTAACAACAATATATTAAAATCCTAAAACTTGGTATATGACATAGAACTTTTTTTATCTTTAAAAGTTCTAGATTTGATAAGTGCTTCTTTTGTGAAAGTGCTAAATGTATGAATCATAAGTTGGGAATATAGTTTCTGCTACTTTCTTTTATGTTTAACAAGTTGGTAATTGTTTTCTTAAAGCTGAGTGGCACACACCTGTAATCTTAGCTTCCTAGGAAGCTGAGGGAGGAGGATCACAAGTTGGAGCCCAGCCTGGGCATCTTAGTGAGACCCTAGCTCAGAAAAAAATAAAGAAGGCTGGGGGTATAACTCAGTGGTAGAACACTTTCCTAGCATGCACAAGGCCCTGGGGTTTGATCCCAACACTGAAAAAAAAAATCTTGCATTCAGTGTTTAATGCAGCATAATATCTAGTGAATGATGCCATGCATATAGTTTTTAAAGAATTGGAGCCTTACTGGAAGTAAGTACAAATCATTTGATTAACTTTAATGTCTTTATGTTTAGAATCATGTACAGAGAGATGAAGGATTCTGACAAAGAAAAGGAAAATGGGAAAATGGTAAGTTATTTTCAGAAAATGGTTATTACTCTTGACTACTAAAATAAAAGGAAAAACTGTTGCATTTGAACATTTGAAGGGAAAAGAATGACTAACTGGAATTCTTTAGATTATGTGCATGATCTTAAATCTACCTCATGTAATGCATGTGAACTATGATAGACTTTATATTTGGGAAAGGCCAACATTTGGTTTTTCCTACTGTAGGGTTGCTGGTCTATAGAGCATGTGGAACAGTACCTTGGCACTGATGAATTACCAAAGAATGACTTGATAACCTACCTGCAGAAGAATGCAGACGCCGCTTTTCTGCGCCACTGGAAATTAACTGGCACTAATAAAAGTATTAGGAAAAACAGAAATTGTTCTCAGCTCATAGCTGCATATAAGGTATATATGGGCATCAAAACACTATTTTGAGTGGCTTTATGCTTTGTTTCGTGTCTTTAAAAACTTCTTATGGGGCCGGGGTTGTAGCTCAGCTTTAAGAGCGCTTGCTTAGCCTGTGCGAGGTATTGTGTTGGATTCCCATCACCACACACACACTGAGACTTTTTTAAAAAATGAATTTGCATAACATTAATAGGGCAATGCTAAAATTTCAGGTAAGGTTTGTGGCATCGGATCTCAGAATAGAGTTCTTTATGGATTTTAATGGTTTAATTTGTCATTTTTAATGGTTTAAAACACATTGATGGCTTTTTTGTTACATGTTACTGTGTTTATATTTCCAAAGAAGAAAGCAGTTATGTGAAAAATTCCAACCTTTTCAAAGTAATATTGAAAGAATGGCAGTGAGTTTTTGAAAATGTGATTAATGGACAATTTTGTTAATTGTTTCTTCAGGATTTTTGTGAACATGGAACAAAGTCTGGATTAAATCAAGGGGCCATTTCTACTCTTCAAAATAGTGATATTCTTAATCTGACAAAAGAACAACCTCAGGCCAAAGCAGGCAGTGGACAGAACTCTTGTGGAGTGGAAGATGTTCTTCAGCTTCTTCGTATTCTGTATATAGTGGCAAGTGACCCTTATTCAAGAATATCCCAAGAAGGTCTGTAAAAACCCTTATTTCATCTCTATAGCATTTGAAAAGCCAGTTTATTTCATTAATTTTGTTAATCAATTTTATAGATGGTGATGAGCAGCCTCAGTTTACTTTTCCACCAGATGAATTTACTAGCAAAAAAATCACAACAAAAATTTTGCAGCAGATTGAGGTAATAAAGTCACCTTGATGAACTTTTCATTCTAAAACTGTTGGACTCTACAGTATTCTCTTTCCTTTATTTTCTGCCTCTTATAATACTTCCTTTCCCACTTATTTAGTAATTTGGGCCAGTAATTATTAAATACATTAAAGAATTGTGATTGCCTTTTAGTACTAAAATACTATTATTTGTTAATTTGCAGGAACCGTTGGCTTTGGCTAGTGGGGCTCTTCCAGACTGGTGTGAACAGTTAACCAGCAAGTGTCCTTTTCTAATACCATTTGAAACTAGACAGCTTTATTTTACATGTACTGCATTTGGTGCATCAAGGTAGGGAGTGCATCTTTTTATTTTTTAGAATAAAAATTTTTTTTGTTACATAAATTCAAAATTTATAAATACACTTGCTTGTGGTATGGAAGATTGAATCCAGGGCTTTGTGCATGTTAGTCATGTGCTCTACCATTGAGCTACATCCCCAGTCATTCTTAAAATTTTGAGACAGGATCTGTTGAATTATCCAGGATGGCATCTTAAGACCAGTGGTGATGCTAGGTATGGTGGTGCAGCCTGTAATCCCAGCACTCAGGAGGCTGAAGCAGGAGGATCACTACAAGTTTGAGGCCAGCCTGGACTACATAGTGAATTCAAGGCCTGCCTGAACTGCATAGTGAGACCCTGTCTCCAAAAAGAAAAAGAAAAAAAAAAATGACTGATGGCAGGCAGGAACAAATTTTGTGTTCTTGTAAAAAGTTGTCATTGTTTAAAATTTTCCATTTTCATTTGTATATATTCTTTATTGGAGTAGTATGGATTGAGTCAGATACTTCTATCAGCTGAGGTTTACTAGCATACACAAATAATTGTTGAAATCTTAGCAGTACCGAATAAAGTGTTTGTAAATAGCTCTAATAATTTTTAAATATATATCTTATGACTATCATTTTTGTCTTACAGACTATACTAGTAGTATACTACTTAATGCATTATATAATTTACTTAATTTTGTATCTCTGTCTTCCTTTCCTAGGTAAGAGTTTCTTTTTTTTTGGTACTCAGGTCCTTGTGCTTGCAAGGCAGGTGGCAGAACCACTGAGCTAAATCCCCGGCCTTTTTCTTGTTTTGTTTTTGTAGATAAGCATTTCATAAGGGGAAGAAATTGTGGTTATTTTGCTCCCTCATCTCACAAAGGGGCCTGAAACACTGTGTATCTATAGTACATTATTGGTGTTCAATATTTTGTGGAATGATCATATATCTTGAATAATTCATCAAAGTAGATGTAATCATAATTTTAAATATAGCTGTTTTCTTTGCTGTTATATTTTTCTAAAATCTAATACCATTTACAAAGCATTTATATTAAGAGAACTGTAGGCCTGTTGTAAATGGTATTGCTTAGGATTTCTGTTCTGTAGATGTGGATATTGATTCTCAAAATACATAACTGATTTGAGATTACAAAAAAAATAGTAGCACGCATGAGTAGGACCTTCATCTTATTCTGAGTTAGAAGTTATTTCTTTCACCCTAAATGGATGAGCTTTGTGTTGTTTAACCATTCTTATGGTGGTTTTCAGTTTGTGTCGTGGAAGTATAGGTGAGTATATTTTAGTTTCTTTGATAGGGACTGTTTGTATTTTTTATGCATTCTGTGAGACTGGACAACAGATTTTAATTGCTAAAATAAAGATGTAAAGGATAGACCCAGTACTTTTCTCAGTTTAGAGAAAATTATAATAAGAATTTCATAGATTTTTTTACTTAGGAAGCAGTAGTTTTTATGCAGGAAAAAAATTAGTATTTATCTGGGGGTGGTGGCATATGCCTGTAATCGAAGCACTCAGGAGTCTTAAGCAGAACCAATTACAAGTTGGAAACCAGCTTGAGTGTCATACCATTTAAGGCCAGCCTGGAGAATTATATAGTGAGACACTGTCTCAAAAATGGTGGGAGCCTGAGAATATAGCTCTGTGTGAAGGCTCTGGGTTCAATCCCCAGTAATGCAAAAAGAAAAAAAAAAAGTTAAACACCCAAGGAAATACTAGATTTCTTGTATTATTTGGCTAGTTTAACAGTACATTCAGCTGTCAAAGCATGTTATACCTACAAACATATTTTTCTATTTCAGAGCAATAGTATGGTTGCAAAACCGACGTGAAGCCACTGTAGAGCGAACAAGGACTACAAGCAGTGTAAGGCGAGATGATCCAGGAGAGTTTAGAGTTGGTCGCCTCAAGCATGAAAGAGTAAAAGTTCCACGAGGTGAATCACTAATGGAATGGGCTGAGAATGTCATGCAAATACATGCGGATCGGAAATCAGTTCTTGAGGTAACTCATATAAAATAACATTGTTAAGGGAGAAGAAATGATACTTAGTGAACCAGCCAATCTTAACTTTTACTGCTTAAAAGTCAGGTAAACTTGAAAAGGGATTTCTTTGAGGAGGCCTTTTTTTCAGGCAGACCTGGCCCACCTCCTCAGGAGTCAAGATCTTTCAAGGTTTTCTTTTATGGAGAGTCTATAGTACTGGAGGTTGAACCCAGTGCTTCATACTAAGCTATCTCATACCCCACTTTTGTCCGGGAGGGGGATTCTTTTTATTTTTTATTTTGAGATACACACTTTTTATTTTTTATTTCTTTTGGTACCAGGGATTGAACTCTGGTCCTTGCGCTTGTGAGGCAGGCACCAGAACCACTGAACTAAATCCCTGGCCCTTGAGGTAGACTCTTAAGTTGTGTAGGCTGGCTTTGAATTTATAATCCTGTTGCCTCAGCCTCCCAAGTAGCTGGTGGGATTACAGGCACATACCACCATGTAAGGTTTAAGATCTCATATATTTAATAAGCAGCAAAGAATATTTGCACTTGTGCTGTGGCAGAGTCTCAAGGCCACTACCCACTTCTTAATGAAGTTGAACTGAATAATAATACGAAGGATTCTTTTCATTTTTTAAGACGGAGACTTGTTATGTAGCCCAGGCTGACCCCAAACTCAAAGCAATCCTCCTGCCTCAACTTCCTGAGTGTTAGGATTATAGGTATGTGCTACCATACCCATCAAAGATTCTTTTTTTTTTTTTTTTTGTACTGGGGATTGAACTCGATCCTTATGGTTGCAAGGTAGGCGGTGGCATCACTGAGCTAAATCCCCAGCCCTGTGGCCTTTTGTTCTGTTAAGCTGTTCAGTTAGATAATCTGCATTTTGGCAGTATACTGTTTTGTCATATTGTTTCACCTACATTGTGCTTGGTATTACATCATTAGACTGTATAAAGAGGCATTACAGTAAATGACAGTATGGAATTTGATATGTTTGCTATATAGATGCTGTTGTAGATATTGCCGATTATATGCCCTAAACACAGTATTACTTATTGGAGGAACTGTGGAAATACCTCTATCACAGATGTGAACTAGCTGGTTTAACCTTTTGGATCTCAAAGTGATTGTGAAAATGACTAGAAGTCTAGACAAAGCTTTATTGCTTTCACTTTATATACAATCTTTCTTTGCCTTTGTTTTATTTCTCTTTGTATTCCTTTTTTTTTTTTTTTTTTTTCTTTTTTTTTTTTTTTTTTTTTTTTTGCAATACCAGGGATCAAACTCAGAATCCTGTACTTGGCAGGCAGGCACAGCACCATTGAGCTACATCGCCGGCCCATCTATGTATTCTTTTAGCTTAGATAGTCCTCAGCTTTTTCTTTTACCATGTGCTGTATGTTTTTATAAGAAATTTCAATCATTTTTTGATTTGACTAAAGTTACAAATAAGTGGAAGAATTTAGGTGTTGTTATCATGAAGAAATATTTAACAATCTGTACACCATCTTTTTCTTGGAGCTAATGATTTAAACTTTTATCTGAAAATTATTTTTTTCCTTTGGCGTAAAAAATTAGATACAGTGGTACCTTGGTTGATGAACAGTTTTGTTTGCAAACAGTTGGGTTCACAAACAGAAGGATTTACAAAATTTTGTTTTTGTTTGCAAACTCTGCTACGAGTGACAAAATGACTGTGGTCATCTTTTCCAAAATTGTAAAACACATTGAGGTACTACAGTAATTATTCTGCAGGGTTGTTAAAAGAAGTAATTAATGTGTGAATAATGCTTAAGTGTGTAATTACAACCAAAGGCATTCTTTAGAATCACTAGAGTAAAATGCCTATGTTGTTTTTAATATACCTCATTGCTGTTGTTTAAAAAAAAGCTATGCCACTGGATCAGATAAGACATTTTTAGTGTTTTGAAAATATATTAAAATAAAGAAACGGTACTTTAGGTTCACTTTTCTCTATCATTTATTTGTTCATATTTTAGGTTGAATTTTTAGGAGAAGAAGGTACTGGCCTGGGACCCACACTAGAGTTTTATGCTCTGGTAGCAGCAGAATTCCAGAGGACTGATTTGGGAGCATGGCTTTGTGATGATAACTTCCCAGATGACGAATCTCGTCATGTAAGATTTATTTCTCATTTTATGATCTGAGTTACGAGTCTGCTTTTGGAAAGTGTTAGGTTCCACATTTAGAACTTAGCCAGATTTTCTGACTCTACTTTTATTATTAAATACTCTTGGCGTTATTAAAATATTTCTAAAGGATAGAATTTATTCAATAAAAAGATACTTAATAAAAATACATATAAAATTTTAGCTGAATTCATGAAGATGTTTAACGTTTATTGGTGTTTTTCCTTTGGTAAGATGATGATGATAGGTGTAGTACTGTTACTGTTACTTTTTGTTTAATTTTGTTTGCATTTTGCCTCCAAAAAATTAGGTTGATCTTGGTGGTGGAGTGAAACCTCCTGGATACTATGTGCAGAGATCATGTGGACTGTTCACAGCACCATTTCCACAAGATAGTGATGAGCTTGAAAGGATCACAAAACTCTTCCATTTCCTTGGAATTTTCTTGGCCAAATGCATTCAAGACAATAGACTTGTAGACTTACCTATTTCTAAACCTTTCTTTAAACTTTTGTGTATGGGTGATATTAAAAGCAATATGAGTAAACTCATCTATGAGTCACGAGGTGATAGAGACTTACACTGTACTGAAAGTCAGTCTGAAGCTTCAACAGAAGAAGGTCATGATTCGCTCTCAGTAGGAAGTTTTGAAGAAGATTCAAAATCAGAATTTATTCTTGATCCCCCTAAGCCCAAACCCCCCGCTTGGTTTAACGGAATTTTGACATGGGAAGACTTTGAACTAGTGAACCCACACAGAGCCAGATTTTTAAAAGAAATTAAAGAGCTAGCCATCAAGAGACGCCAGATTTTAAGCAATAAAGGTCTTTCTGAAGATGAGAAGAACACAAAATTACAGGAACTAGTGTTGAAGAATCCATCAGGTTCTGGACCTCCACTTAGCATAGAGGATTTAGGGTAAGCTTTGTTATATGCATTTTTTAACCTTATGAATAATTTCTAAAGCTTCTGTTTCTCTGTCTCCATTGGTTTGTAGTATATGAGTGAACTATCAGTAGTTATGTGCTATAAGAAATGATATCTTTTTGAACCTTGGTTTGCTAATACTATAATATTGATACTTAGAATGCCACAATATATCTTACTAATCATCAAGCCTCTGGAAGGTTATCTGACTTTCCAAATTAGGAATTTATATATCTTATGCAAAAAGCCTAAGCCAACAATGTATCCATCCTACTTGGCAAAGCTTAAAAATAGTTTGGTTGAAATGTAAGCTTTCTCAACTGCTTCAAAACGTTTAAAAAAATTTTTTATTTTTGGAGATAGGTTCTCACTGTGTAGTCCAGGCTGGCCTTCAACTCAGTGTGTAGCTCAGACTGGCCTTGAACTCTTAGCAATCCTCCTGCCTCAGCCTCCCGAGTGCTGGATTACAGGCATGCACCACCATGTTCAGCCTTTTATAATTTTTTTTTTTGTATAATTTTTTTATAGTTATCATACCTTTTAGCATACTTTCCTGTTTTGGAGTTGACTGCAAGTTTTCGTATTTTCCTTTTATGTTTTCTGGTAAGACTGGAAAGTTGTTGGTAAGTGGAAATTTGGAAAGTTTCATAAATAGTTTTAAAGTTAACAGTGTTTCAGTCAACAGTGTACCGTATATACTCATTGAAGGTGGTTCCTTTTTTTTTTTTGTACCTGGAGTCAAACTCAGGACCTTGTGCTTGCAAGGCAGGTGTGGTGCCATTGAGATAAATCCCTGGCCCAGTTCCATAACATTTTAATTGAGCTAAAAATTTCTGTCACCTCGCATTTTTACCATATCTTTTGTATGTTCAGACATTTTTTTAAAATTAATTAATTTATTTAATTATTTTGGCTTTTTAAGACAGGGTCTTCCTAAGTAGTTCAGAGTGGCCTTGAACTCACTATGTAGCCCAGACTGGCCTTGAACCTACAATGATCCTCCTGCCTCAGCCTTTCAAGTGCTAGCATTACAGGCATGCACCAACATGCTCAGCTGTTTATAGACATTTTTTAGACACACAAATGCTTACCATTATTTAATCATTGCCTATAGTATTTAGTACATTACGATGCTATGCAGGGGCTGGGGATTTAGCTCAGCGGTTTGGTGGCCTGCCTTGCAAGCTCAAGGACCCGAGTTTAATCTCTGGTACCAAAAAAAAAAAAAACAACAACAGCAACAACAACAAAAAAAGATGCTATGTATTTTTCTAGAAGAGGGGCAGTAGATTACATACCTTATAGCTTAGGTGTATAGTAAACTATACCATCTAGTTTTGTGTAAATACATCATATATATGTACAACAACAAAATCTTACCCCTCTGAAGTAATGAGAACCTACTTTTAATCCTTATCTGTTTATTCATTTGTAAGTGGACATAAGGTTGCATACATTATCTATTACAAGAAAAGTTAAACCATGAGGCTGGGTATTTAGCTCGGTGCTTTTGGTGCCTGCCTCACAAGTGCAAGGACCCGAGTTCGATCACCGGTACAAAAAAAAAAAGAAAAAAGAATTAAACCACAAGAAGAAAGATATATTAAACTTGCCGGGCGTGGTGGCACACGCCTGTAATCCCAGCACTCGGGAGGCTGAGGCAGGAGGATTGCTGTGAGTTTGAGACCAGCCTGAGCTACATAGTGAGTTCCAGGTCAGTCTCAACTACATAGTGAGACCCTGTCTCAAAAAAAAAAAAAAAGAAAAAAAGAAAAGAAAAAAATATATATTAAAGTGTAAATCACATGTAAAAATGAGAGCACAACATTGTATGATGCAGAGCTAGTGAGCTCCAGGCTTGGTAGTTACAAGACACCTTTCAGGTTTCCTTATTAAATGATATATGACTATTTAGGTATTTTTTCCTAAATATAAATATTTTTTGTATACAGTGTGACTATAGTGAAGCAATAGTATTTTCCTGAGGGAAAAAGCTCAACTCTTTTTTTTTTTTTTTGCACCCGGGATTGAACTTGGGACCTTGACCTTGCAAGGTAGGCAGCTGAACCACTGAGCTATCTTATAAGTATTTTTCTACCATAACTCATTGCAAAAGTCTTTATTCCATTTATTTTCTCCAATCAGGGGGAAATGAATTATGGAAAGATGGTGGTTTCATGCAATCAGTCAGACATGTTTGAGAACAGTTGATATAGAAGTTCATTTGTTTCCTTTTTTAATCTTTTTTAAAGCCTTGCAAGTTTGGGGATCAAACCCAAGGGCCTTGCACATGCTAGGCAAGTGGTTTTTCCACAGAGTTTATATCTCTAGTCCTGGCCCAGTAGATTCTGTGCATAGAATTTTGCTTTTAAAAACTGGGGTTTCGGGTACAGAATTCTGCATTTAATCTCCAGTACCATTAAACAACATACAGACCTCATGTTTCCATCTAAGATGGTGTATTGATCTTATTGTTGGAGAAGGGGGGCATTCATGGTTTGGCAGCAGTGTTGTGAACATTAAATACCAGTAGTTACTGAGTGTCACTTAATCTAATCTTTTTGTTCATTCAGTTTAAATTTCCAGTTTTGCCCCTCCTCAAGAATATATGGTTTTACAGCTGTGGATCTCAAGCCAAGTGGTGAAGATGAGGTAAAGATTTTGCAATTAATATATTTGTTAAGTTGTAATACATCCTCTTAACAAGGACATTTGTACTAGGTGCTACTAAATTCATCATTGGTATTAATAATAATACTGGCAATTCTTTTGCAGATGATAACAATGGATAATGCAGAAGAATATGTGGATTTGATGTTTGACTTCTGTATGCATACAGGTATTCAGAAACAGATGGAAGCCTTCCGAGGTAATTTGAAAGGGTAATTCTTCCTCCGTTTACTTTTAGACAGTGGAAATTAAGGTCAAGGCTGCTGGTAATCACTATATGTGCCCTCCAGTTTCCTCTACTCTTTTAGACAGTTAGGTCCTACAGAGTACTCAGCATGTGTTGGATCATTTGCAAGGTGTACTCTGTCCTCATTTTGCACTCATGGAGTAAAACGGGACCTGCTTTTGCTCCTGCCTTCATTTGTTACATATATTCTACATTACATGATGAGGATGAATTAAACCATGAAAATTCATCAGGTAAAGATGGGACAAAAGTATATTAGGTTGTAAATCACTTCTGAAAAAACACAGATTTGTCTACTTGTATGATACAGAGCTAGTGAGCTCTAGGTTGGATAATTATAAAAATTTGGCTTGTGACCATAATGACTGAATATTTATTCTCTCTTTTCACATTTTTCATGTTAAAACAGATGTCTGTACTTAAGACCATAGCACAGTTTTAATTTAAAACTATTCTGATTGCTGGGCATGGTGGCGCACGTCTGTAATCCCAGCACTCAGGAGACTGAGGCAGGAGGATCTCTGTGAGTTCGAGACCAACTTGGGCTACACAGTGAGTTCCAGGGTAGTCTGAACTACATAGTGAGACCCTGTCTCAAAAAACCAAAACAAACAAACAAACAAAAACCCAAAAACTATTCTAGTGTATAGTTATTCAAACATTTATGAATTGTTTCCATCTTAATTTAATTGATTTGAAATTTTGTTTTTTGTAATTGTAACTATTTAGAAGTTTTATGTTTCAGAGTTGTATGTTCCTTTTGTCTATATATGTATAATGTAGATGGATTTAATAAAGTTTTTCCAATGGAGAAGTTAAGTTCCTTCAGCCATGAAGAAGTCCAGATGATTCTTTGTGGCAACCAGTCTCCATCCTGGGCAGCGGAGGATATTATCAATTACACTGAACCTAAGCTGGGCTATACACGTGACAGGTATGTGTTGATAATTTTGAAGATGTACAAAATTGTTTATATTTAGAAATTTTCTAAAGAGCTATATAACTCAATGAATTACATTCATAAAATAAATGAGAAAGCAGGGAAGATACTTTTTGTTGTTGTTGTTACCGGGAATTATAATCAGGATCTTGTGCTTGCAGGGCAGGTAAGTGGTGGCACCACTGAGCTAAATCCCTGGCAAACAGTGAAGATACTAGGATGCATATCCTTTGATAAGGCTGAGGGTATATAAAAAGCCCATTGAGGGCTGGGAATTTATCTCAGTGGTTTCACTGCCTGCCTCACAAGCACAAGGACCTGAGTTCGATCCCCGGTACCAAAAAAAAAAAAAAACAATTAATTTGTAGCTCATGTTAATATTCCTTTTCTCCTTATGTTCTAAGTGTTTTTTTTTTTTAATTGGGTAAATTGTAAACCATTAGGCTACATTGTATATATGTCAAACTTTTTACTGAACAGAAGTGTACAGTTGTGTGTACATCTTAGAGAATTTTCACAAAATGAACGTACCTATATATTAGTATCCAGAATAAAAATTTCATGGCTCCTTTTTCTACCATATTCTTATCCAGTAATTAAATCACTGTTCATTGATTGATTTTGCTTTCTTTTTAGCTTTAATAAATGAAATTATATGATCTACATTCTTTATAGTTTCACTTAATAGTATGATTATGAAATTCATCCATGTTGTGCCATATAGCAGTAGTACTTTTTTTTTCTTTTTTTTTTTGGTTCTGGGGATCAAACTCGAGCCCTTGCACTTACAAGGCAGGTGGCAGAACCACTGAGCCAAATCCCTGGTCAGCAGTAGTATATTTCATTGATAGGAAGTATTTTATTACACAAATTTATTACAAGGTAATTAGTTACTTTATCAGAACAAAATGGTTATTTTGTCCCTTTTAAGAAATTTAGCCTCATAAAAATTATGTGTGTGCATCTTGAACTTTTCTGATTTCTAACTTTTTTTTTTTTTTTTTGGTACCGGGGATTGAACTCGGGTCCTTGCGCTTGCAAGGCAGGCCACCAAACCACTGAGCTTAATCCCTGGCCCATGTAACATGTTTGATCTTACATTCCATTGCTGTTATCGTTCGTAAGTGTAAGATAGTCTTGGGGGTGGGGCCGTTTGAAGGGCTTTTTTTTTGGTTTATCTTTGGTACTGGGGATCGATCTCATGACCTTATGTTTGCAAAGCAAGTGGCAGAACCACTGAGCTAAATCCCTAGCCCTGTCTAAGGTTTTAATAGTAGCATATATCAGTCTATTTCATACTTATCCAATAGTCTTTAGATAATTGTATTCTTTGGATATGTGGATATTATTTTTTGGCATTAGTTAATTGCCGGTTTTATAAAGTAGTGGTGGTGTTTTCCACTTAAAACCTGCTGTCAAATCAGTGTAACTGGACTTTTCTTCTTTCAGCCCTGGTTTCCTGAGATTTGTGAGGGTTTTATGTGGCATGTCTTCAGATGAAAGGAAAGCATTTCTGCAGTTTACCACTGGTTGTTCAACTCTACCCCCAGGTGGACTGGCCAACCTGCATCCCAGGCTCACAGTTGTACGCAAGGTACAGACCCTCTAGATAGTACAGGATTTAAATGAAATTTAGTTACTTAAGGTTGAAAGGAAGAATAAAATATTTAAACTGACAGTCTTGTTATTTTCACTTTCTCTCTATAGGTTGATGCTACTGATGCAAGTTATCCATCAGTCAATACATGTGTACATTACCTGAAGTTGCCTGAATATTCTTCTGAGGAGATCATGAGAGAGCGCTTGCTAGCTGCTACAATGGAGAAAGGCTTTCATCTCAATTGAGTTTTGAAGTGCAGTGGGAGACATCAGACTTTCAAAATATTAGTGAAGCCTATTGTGTTTGTGTGCAAAGAAATATATGATCCTCCATGCTAATGACATATGCCTTTTTTTCCACCATTAAGGCTTTCAGAACATGTGGAATAAATTTCTTAGCTGCTAGTGACAAACAGATCCTTTAACTACCCAGCCAGCAGGTATATAGCACAGAACACTGTGTTGATTTACAAGGGCTTTATGTGACTGGAATAAGGTGGTCCTACTTGACTGTCCCAAAGAGCAGCTTCTCAGACATCAGTGTTCAGTGGTAAATTTCTAACAGTGTATTTATGTAAGTTTGTCATTTCATTCTCAGTACACTACAGTTGCCATCACTGATCTCCATTTGCTGGCTTTTAAGCTACTTGGGTCAAAAATCTTTCATTCTTAAAACAGAGAGTTAATGAGCATCTCAAGCTTTTTCTTTTCCTTTTTAATGATGCCTGCACTGTCAGATTATTCTAGTGTTTTCTCTTTTGTTTGGCATATAATCATGCACAAATTTCTTTGAGGTGGGAGTATATTTTTATTTCCTAAATGCCATACTATAAAGATCAAATTCTTAAGTGTGTTTGTGCAGCTGAAACATATATATTAAGGGAGGGGGAGAACACTGGTCTAGGTGCAAGGCACACTTAAAGCAAGTTTTATGTTTGGTTGTATTTTCTTTGTATATTATAAACATTTATTTAACTTGTTGCAGTTTGAAGTAAAAAATTTCCAAAATGTTTGCTCAACAATAATCATTAAAATGTTTGCAGCGTACAAAACTGTGTCATGTGACTAATTCAATGCCATAATCAGATCTAAAAGCTTAACCACATAATTTTAATTCTGTGTTTTTTGTTTTTGTTTTTGTTGGTTTTTTGAGACAAGGCCTTGCTTTGTAGTTCAGGCTGGCCCTGAATTCACTGTATAGCCCAGGCTGGTCTGAAACTCATGTCAGTTTTCTTGCCTTGGGCTCCCAAATGCTGGGGTTACAGGTGTGTGCCACCACACTTGGCTATAATTTTCATTTTAAATGGTTCAAATTTAGTTTTCTGATAAATCAAATACACATGTTTAAGTACCACGTTTTTCTGGTGTGAGAAACTGAAAGTGGAAATATGGACTAAAATGTACATAGACATTGGCAAATGAGAAGGAAATGATGTTCGAATGAGAAAGGGAACAAGGGAGAGAGGAGAGGAAAAGGAAGGAGGGACAAGAAAATTGAAGGAAAAAAATGAAAACAAAGCTTTTATTCCTAAAGGGTTATGGGGAAAAAAGCAGCAAGATATATTATATATCTGTACATATTCCCTATGATCAATGTTACCATATGTATCTAAAATGTACCAATAAATGTTTCAGGAAGAAAACATTTAGTTTTCTGAGATTATGACATGAAGAAAATACACTTTTCTATAGTAAATACACTTAGTAAAATTGGAAGTTTAGAAGAAATAAATATTCACATACACGTGATTCATTTATGTTCAGTTGTAAAATATTCTTCAGCTGGAAATTGTCAGTTTTGTGTGTTAACTTTTAAGCAAGTCCACCATTACCATTGTTATCTGCAGCAAGTCTAAAATCAAGAATTTTATTTTTTTTTGAGAAAGGATCTCAATGTGTATCCCAGTCTAGTCGCCTCAAACTCGGGATCCTTGTGCCTCAGCTTCCTCAGTGCTAGGATTGCAGGAGATGCCATCTCACCCAGTTCAGAATGATTTTTAAATGTTAGTATGGAAAGAAATCACTAGAATATTTCTATTTTCCAGTTTTAAAGAAGGGGTTATGTTTACATTTTTCAAGCTCCTGTTATTAACAAATTTATGTATATAGGTGGGGAATTAATGTCACTAGGCCTGATTTGCCCAAACAGCTTTTTCTGAGGCACTAAGAGCATATTTGAAATACTTACCTTTTAAAAAGGTGCATTATGACCTTTCTACATTAGAGGAGATAACTCCTAGTCAAGGATTTGAGAGTTGTCCTTTGATACCCTTACAGGATTGGTTGTGGGATCCCCTATGGATACTAAAAATTAAGGATACTCAAATTTCCTATATAAAATAGTATAGTGTCTCTGCATGTAATCTATGCCAGTGGTGGAGAACCTATGGCATGTGTGTCACAGCCAGCTGTTATCATTGAAAGGGCGAAAAGGTTCACCATCACTGACCTACAATCCACATCCTCCCCTATTTATTTACTTATTTATTTGAGACAGGGTCTCACTGTGCAGTTCAGTCTGGCCCTAAAGTCAGTGTGTAACCCAGGTTGGCCTTGAAGTTGCAGTAACCTTCCTGCCTTAGACCCCCAGGTGCTGGAATTGCAGTTGTGTGCCACCATGCCTGGCAAATTCTTGTACACTTTAAATCACCTCTGGTTACTTAATATCTAATACAGTATGTACTATGTAAATATTTTTATTAGTACATGTTTGTAGTACAAAATGATAACATTAATTGAGGGGTGTTGGTACCTGTATGTGACATCTGTTTTTACCCCCCTTCCCCTTACCTATCTCCCTCTATCTCTTGGATTCATTTTTTAAAATTTTTAGTCTTATGTACATGACTTACTTCCTTTTTTTGGTACTGGGGATTGAACTCAGGACTTTGTGCTGGTGAAACAGATGGCAGAACCACTGAGCTAAATCCCCAGCCTCTGTGCATGAGTTACTTCACTTCATCTCAAGGTTCATCCATTTTCCTACAAAGACTCATTTATCCTTTGTGGCAGACTAGTACTCCAGTGTAAAAATTTCACATTTTCTTTATCCAGTTACATGTTAATGAACATGTAGGCTCCTTCTAAGATTTAGCTATTGTGTATTGTGTTGCTATGAGCATGCATATGCATGTATCACTGTATTATTGACTCAGGGCTGGGGTTTTGGCTCAGTGGTTTTGCTGCCTGCCTTGAAAGCACAAGGGCCCGAGTTTGATCCCCGGTACAACAAACACAAAAAAAGGATCAAATAATATGACTGGCTCTTTTGGAAAGATACCTGGAAGAGGAATATCTGAGTCAAATGGAATATCTAGTTTTATTTTTTGAGGAAGCTTCATACTGATTTCAGCAGTGGTGGTACTAGTTTACATTCTCACCAACAATGAAGGGTACCATTTGATTCAGTGGCCATTCTTTTTGGAGTGAGATGGAATCTGTGTTGCTTGAATTTGTATTTCTGTTAATGACCAGTAATGTTGAATCTTCATATATTTATTGGCTATTTGTACTACCTCTGAGAAGTATCTCATCATTTTTTTTCCTTTTTTTTTTTTTTTTTTTTTTTTTTTTTTTTTTTTTTGGTACCAGGGATCAAACTCAGGCCCTTGTACTTACAAGGCAGATGCTGGAACCATTGACAATGTAAATCCCCAGCCTTAGAAGTATCTAATTCAATTACCCACTTTTTTTTTTTTTGTACTGGAGATCGAACTCAGGACCTTGCACTTGTGAGGCAGGTGGCAGAACCACTGCACTGAATGCCCGGCCCTTTGTTGCCCACTTTTTGACTGGATCTTATTTTGAGGGGTCTAAATTTTGGGGGGAGGCTTTTTATATTTTCTAGATACTAGTGTCAGGAATAACTGGAAAAAAATTTTTTTCCTATTCTATAGGTTGTCTCTTTGATCTGGAGGCGGTTTTCTTTGCTGTGCAGAAGATTTTTAATTTGATAGGATCGAATTTTGTTAATTCTTGGTATTTCTTGTGCAACCAGGATATTGTTCAGAAAGTCCATGCCTATGCCTGTGACTTCAAGAATTTTACTTATGTTGTCTTCTAACATTGTTTCTATTTTAACATTTAGATCTTTTATCCATCTTGATTTTTAGTTTAGTACATGATGAGAGATAAGGGTCTAGTTTCAATGTTCTGTATGTGGATAGCCACTTTTCCCAGCACTAAAGGCTATCTTTCCTCCAGTAAGTTTTTGATACCCTTGTCAAAGATAAAGTAGCTGAGTGTGCTTGACGTTGTTTCTGTATCCTCTGTTCTGTTCCATTGATTGATGTCTGTTTTTTTCCCAACACCATAATATTTTGATCACTGTTATTTTGTAGTAACTTGAGCATTTTGTAAAACTTGTCATTTTGTAGTAACCAGAATTTTGATGTCTCCTGCCTTGCATTTATTGCCAGAGATTACTTTTACTATTCTAGATCTGGTCTAGTTCCATATGAATTTTAGCATTGTTTTTCTCTAGTTCTGTGAGTACTGTTGGTATTTTGATTGGAATTGCGTTAAATCTGTGTATTGATTCTAGAAATATGGCCATTATGACAATATTGGTTCTGTCTATCCAAGAACAGGAGATACCTTTCCATTTTCTGATATCCTCTTCTATTTCCTTTCTCAGAGTACTGTTATTTTTGTTGAGATCTTTTACTTCCTTGGTTAGGTTAACTTGTAAATATTTAATTTTTCTTGATGCTATCATGAAAGATACTCTTTCCCTAATTTCTTTCTCAGTGAGTTTATTATAGGTGAACAAGAACACTATTGATTTTTGTGTGTTGACTTTGTATCTGGCTATGCTACTGAATGTGGTTTATTGGTTATTGGTTATTTATGAAATTTTTTTGGTCTTGAGTATCATGTCATCTGCAAATAATGATAATTTGTTTATCTGCTTTTTAAAGTCTAGTTGTATTTATTAAGTTGGGTGTTCCAGTATTTGGTTCATACATATTTATAGTTGTTTTCTCTTCCTGTTGAATTGTTCCCATAACCAATATGTAATGAACTTTGTCTCTTTTGGCCAGTTTTGGCTTGAAATCCACTTTGTCTGAAATTAGGATAGTTACTCCTGCTTTTTTTACAGGTTCCTGTTGCATAGAAATTTGATTTTTAATCAGAATCTGTGTGTGTGTGTGAATTTCTTTTTGAACTAAATGTGTTTCTTCTATACTGCATAATGTTGGGTTTTGTTTCTTGATCTATTCTGTTGGAATGTGTCTTGATTGGGAAATTGAGACCATTCATATTGAGAGTTATTACTGAATATTAAAGTATTTTCCTCTTGTTGATTTCCTTTTTTCCCTTCTGCCTAAGTGCTCAGCCTCTAGATATATTCATTCTATTTGATTTACTGGTATTGTTGATTTCATTGTCCCTTTCTAGGATATCCTTGAGAATTTTTAACTTTTATTTATTTTATTGGTACATGTAATGTATACAATATAATGATATTCACTGTTGAAATTTGTACCTTTACATAATCTTGATTCTTATTTTTCTTTGAGAAATTTTTAAATGCTGGTTTGGTGGTCATGAATTTTTTGAGGTATTCCTTGTCATGGAAATAACTTATTTCTTAATTTGAAAGAAAGTTTCGGATTTATAAGTCTGGGATGGAAGCTGTTATCTTTTAGGACTTGAAACTATCCCAAACCTTCCTGGGCTTTAAAGTTTGTGTTGAGAAGTCTCCTGTAATTGTAATAGGGTTTCCTTTACAAGTACAAGTATGTGATTTGTTACTTTTTCCTGCTTTTAAGATTTTTGTCCCTGTGTTGGACTTAGAGTATTTTGGCTATAATGTAACACGTAAAGGTTCTCTTTTGATCATGGCTACTTGGGATTCTATATGTCTCACCTGTATGTTTATTTCCTTTCCTATATTTGGGATATTTTCTGCTAGTATTTTTGTAAACAAGTTTTTTAATGCTAATTGTAGTGTCCTCTGATTTTGCACTTATTCCAGTGAATCTTTTTGTACCATCTATAAGCTCTTGGGTCCAGTTTTTATGTTCTCTAGTTTTTAAGGTATCTGAGTTGTTGGTCTTTGAAAGCATCCCTATCTTCTAATTCTGAAATTCTTTTCTCACATTGTCCTCCTCCCTATCCATACCTTGTTTCTTATGGCTCTTACCTAGTCATTGGGGGAGGGTAACACTGAGGACCCTAAGGCGAAGCCACCCTGTAGCTGTTCTTAAGTCCCAGATTCAAACATTTAACCCTTTTCCAGAATTGGTGTCCAACCCTGCACTCTGTTGAGCAACATGGCAGGCGCCTGCGCTGTTCCTGCAAATCAGGACTGCAGTTCCTACCCAGAGCCTCCTGGAGCTCCAGTACTCACCTTCTACACAGGTTAGTCTCCTAGGCCATGAACCATGAGCCATGAGCTGGAGAGAAAGTCCAGACTGTCTGATTTTCTTCTGCAAACTGTGGTCCCAATATTTGTTACTGACAAAAAAATATCCTGTATGTGTTCAGAACAGGTGCAGTTCTGCACCCCCAAATATTGTCAGTCTGTTGGTTTAAGTCCACAGATGTGGAACCTATGGATATGAAGGGCTGACTATATTTTTATTTGCTACATGAGAATATTGTTTGTAATCAGAGGCAGCATTTAAATATTTCACCTTTTTGCTAGCTTTTACTTGGGAGACAAAAAGCTAAAGCATAATAGTAATATGTAAATTATGACATGTTGCAACCCAAAAGATATTTATGTTTTCTTCAATACAGTCCTGAGTACATGACTAAAATTCTGTATTAGGTTTAGAAGTATCTATATTTAGGTCTTTTTGTATATAGTATTGCCATTATTTATAAAATGCCTGTCAATAGTCAACTTTTACCAAGAGTAGGTTGACAAAATGGTTGGCAAACTGGTCTGCTCCCTGTTTTTGTATCACCCATGAGTTAAATGTAGTTTCAGAATTTTTAGATGGTTGAAAAAAGCTGAAATGAGAAGAGTATTTTATAATAAATTATATTGATGTGTATAAAATTTCATTGTCCATAAGGTTTTATTAGGAGACTCATGTTAATTCATTTACACACATTTATGTTTTCTTCAGGCCAGGGATTTAGCTTAGTGCACCGCACCTGCCTCACAAGTACAAGGTCCTGAGTTTGATCCCCCAGTACCAAAAAAAAAAAAAAAAAAAAAAAAGTGAAGTCCCATATATTTGCTTCTGTACTACAATGGTAGAATGCAGTAGTTAGCAGAGACCATGTGTCTCACACAAGGCCTAAATTTTTTTGTTTTGTTTTGTTTTTGGGGTTTTTTGTTGTTGTTTTTTTTGGTTTTGTTTGTTTGTTTGGGTTTTTTTTTGTACCAGGGATCGAACTTGGGTCCTTGCACTTGCAAGGCAGGTGGTGGAACTGAGCTAAATCCCTGGCCCTTAAAAAAATTTTTTTAAGCCTAAAATATTTACTGTCAGGTCCTTTACAGAAGTTTGCTGAGCCCTATTCTAGCAAGTTGTCAGGAGGTATATTGATGAGTCTTATAACTTTTATGTAACTATTTTACTAAGTAGTTTATGAAAGTGAAAAATCACTTGAAGTGAAATGATTTTACTGAAGTCACATGATTTCACAGCCTGTAAGTACAAATAGTCAAATTGCATTTTACTTTGAGTTATGTGAAATGGTCTCCAAGTATACAAATTCTTGAGTATTTTTTCCTGTGATACCTGTTTTTTAAACTCTATTCTCTCAAGGTGCTAAAATCTGTGCCAAGATGTATTTCAACTACTATTTTGGTGTGACCTAAAAATTAATTTTGTTCACTCCCTAGCTACTTTGGGTGTACCAGTTCCAGCAGTTACCTGAATGTACTACTGATTAAGTGCCTACCAAGTAGGGCAGTGATTCTCGACTAATGTGTCTAAGACAGACTTCCAAAACACTGTGATATAGAGTGGGCTTTCCCTAGACCTTGGCTACTTAATAAAAAGGTGGATCTATATATATGCATACCACTCATTTCTTCCTATAGGTCAGCAGCCTTTCCTCCACCTTCCTGAAAGTGTTCAAAACAACAGGTTTGTGGGCCATCACCTGCCTCAAGCACAAGGACCTGAGTTCAATTGCCGGTATCCCCCCCCAAAAAAATAGGTTTGCTTTTGAAGTCCACTCTAACAAAGTCTTCTGGGTCTTTATAGACTAGAAACTTTAAAATATATAAGTAGATTTTTAGAAAAGGATAACTCAAAGCCTCCTCTTTCCCTCATCACACAAATACACAAAGGAGAATAGCACAGTGCTGAAGGGTCTGGCTAAGTTGTACAGGCTGGCCTAGAACTTGGGATCCAACTAGCTTAGCCTCTCAAGTAGCTAGGAGTGTGTCTACCATGCTTAGCTTTATTTTGCAGGGAGGCATGTGTCACTGTGGAGACCAGGCTGGCTTCCAGCTCCTTGTGATCCTATCTCAGCCTCTCAAGTCCTGGGATTACAGGCATGTGGCATAATGCCAGGCTTTTTGCCTGGCTTTACTAGGACTTAAGGAAAAAGATACCATGCAGAAGATAATTCTACTCAAAATGCTAATATGTTTAAGTTTTAAAATTTTATTGGCTTACAGATAACTGCTGCACATTCTTCTCATTGCCATCTTGGTATTTCTGAATTTAATTTGCAAAAGAATATACCAAAAAGGGTTCCTTTAAGGACTCAACAAAATTTAAAGTGGGAAAAATATGCTTGCTTCCAGTTAGAAGAAAACACAACTTGGGCTGGGGATTTAGCTCAGTGGTGCCACCGCCTGCTTCACAAGCCCAAGGACCCGAGTTCAATCCCTGGTACCAAAAAAAAAAAAAGAATACACAACTTATCTTTCAGTTAAGAATAAATTTTAATTTGTACAGATTTTAAAAATACAGTTTGTTTTCCATTTAGGAACTGGGGGGCATTTATTATGTTTGGAAGGATACCCCATTTTGCAGTGTGTGGTCTTTCAGGTTCTTTTGGGCTACGGATGTTGAGTGGTATTCCATGGTGTTCATATATCCTATATTGTCTGGTAGAACCTTCCATTCAGCTTTCTGACATTTTATCAAGAATTACTAGAGGGGCAAGAATTCTTGCCCTGTTAGTTTCCACAATGCAGCCATTTAATACCATCTCATCCAAAATGATGTGTACTTTATCTAAATTAAACATTATCTAGCATCATATTAAGGAAATTAGCATTCAAATTATAAAAAAGTTAACATTTAGTAAATAATAACATACAGCTTAGCATAGAATTTCCCTATATAGGCCTAAGCATGAGGGTTTTTTTTTTTGGTAGGGAATTCACAAAATTAAGGTTGGTATCCATATTAGAAATTATTACTTTCACATATACAACCTACTCTTAACCTTGGTTAAGCTAACACAATACACATAAAAATGAAAGGATACATTTTTTAGCCAAAAGGTTAGTGTGTATTAAGAGCTACAGAAAAAAGTAACATTTGGCAAGAGAATGAACAATGTTGTCTCCTGAGATAACAACAGCAGCAATGATGTGTTGAATACTCTTGTTCTAGGCATTGTATTGTGTGCTTTACATATTTCATTCTTCTCTACAACTCTGAGGTACACATTATGTAGTATCCTTATTCATCCAGGAGCGAATAGCTCAAAACCATTGTGTAGTACTGGAATTTAAGCCCAAAGTTTGGGTTATTTTTTTTTTTAATTGAGTTTGTTGGTACATTTTAGGGTTACAGTACAGTTACATTCATTGTTGGGATCTTGTACCTCTACATGACAGGTCTTGGTTCTCATTTTTTCCCCTTGTCCCTGCCCTCCCTTCACCCTCCCCTCCCCTTCCCTCCCCATTTACAAACACTTTATTTCCATCTTTTCATTTTCTCACATTTTTTTCTTTTCCCTTATTATCCTTCCCCTACCCATCCCATCAAAGTTTGGGTTTGACTGTTGTTTATTCTAGGCTTCTCAGGCTACCAAATAGACACCTTCCTTCAGCCCCCAAATCTCTACTCCAAAACAAACTGCCTTTATAATCCTACAGTATCTTCACTTAATTCACTGTCAGACTTGTGAAAACAATGAGAAATGAATAGAGGCAAGGTTGCTGAGTATGTTCCTAAGGAAGATGAAAGTACTGAGTTTCAGAGCCAGGGATTTAGCTCAGTGGTTCTGCCACCTGCCTTGCAAGCACAAGGGCTTGAGTATGATCTCTGGTACCAAA
>NW_022900929.1:54125903-54132687 GCF_012274545.1 Fukomys damarensis | reverse complement strand
TTGTATGTAGAAAAAAAAAAAAAAAAAAAAAAAAAAAGGAAACAAAAAGGGTTTAAGGGCCAGGGATTTGGCTCAGTGGTTCTGCCGCCTGCCTCACAAGTTCAAGGACCTGAGTTCAATCCCTGGTATCCCCCCCAAAAAGAAAGTACTGAGTTTCTTTTACAAATGCAGAGTTCTGAAAAATCATTTCTGGTTTATAGAGCCCTTTTAGCTTATTGGTATTCTTATTGAATAAATTACTCTACTACATAGGGAATTAAGAAATAGACAATAAGGGCCTGGATTTAGCTCAGTGGCACCACTCCTGCCTTGAAAGTGCAAGGTCCTGACTTCAATCCCTGGTACCCCCCCAAAAAAAATAGACAGTAAAATCTGGCAAACCTGAAAGAGCCAAATTCTTCCCTCAGGAACTTTCTTCATTTGAGTACCTGATTTTGCTTATGTGAAGGAAGGAATTGGAATCAGATTATGCAAATGTTGAATGTTTCTCAATTTTACACACTAAAATGTGAAGTTTTTGTCTTCAAAGAGGTCTGTTTAAAAAAAAACCAGCTTGCTTCAAGTAGACAAACTTCATTCAATAAATAGGTGATTAAATACAGTAGGGAAGTTCATAATTAGTGAGTCTTGGTAACAAATCATTACCATGTGATTTTTCTCAGTTATTCCAGATGCTCACAGTTTGTACTGTATTTGCTTAGTGATGTACATCTGTAAGGAGTGAGACAACCTGTGAATGACTTCTAAGTTTCCATTAGACTTTGTATTAACATCTCTTTAAGCTCTATGCAGATAGCTCTTCAGCAGCATAAACTTTTTCAGATGCCAATGGGAACTGTCCTTAAGTGACCCAGAAAAATTTAAAAAGCTTTACTCTGATATACCTATTAATAATGTCTTCCAATTACATTGATGATTGCTTTGTTCTGTGGCCAAACTGGGACTGGAACAAATGTTAGGCTTTTGACTCAAACCTGTTCACCAGCCCAAGAAGCCAGAATTTACAAGACTTAATTTGAGACTTAGTGGAAAAAATAACCAGGTAAACAAAAAGACATAGTAGAGGAGCACAGGTTGCTATGTGAAAACCAGAAAAACCTGCAAAACCCTGATTGTATTCATTAAGGGAAATGGAAGCCTCAGTGCCTTTGAAAATGCTGATTGTTTTCTTTGAGACAATGTATTTGAATATTAACCTATTTGAATTGGTTCAGGGATCAGGCTGCTCTGAGAACTGCTCCATCTCTGGCAAGCAAATGATGAGAAGTTCAGATGTCCCCTTGAGCAACTGCCAAAAGTTTTGAGACTGAGCTCAGATTTTACTGCTGAATTGTATCAACCCCTGACATCCCCACTTTGCAAGGATAAAGTCCTTCAGCAAGTCTGAAGGTCTCAGTATCCTGGAAACTTGATTTACTCAGCAAGGCCATTCTGTACTTTGGGCCCATGACTGCCTGTCTGTGTATCTGGCTCAAATTCTAATAATCATGCAGCTTTTGGCATTATATGGGAAAACCACAGACCAAAGCCAATGTGAGGCACGGCCTGATAGCTTACCCTGGGATCATATGACTCCTTCAAAATAAGAATCCAGCTGTTGTTCACATCTTGATTTGGTTTGTAAGCAACTGTACACACTAGTCAAACCAAGATTTGGGCATTTGGGCCTTGTGCCAGGAAAGCAGGGACTAAAAAACATCCTATATGCCAAGCCCCATGATAAACATAGGCAAATACACTTCAACCCTGACATTTGGAATAGGAAGAAACAAGAAAGGACTGGACTAGGAGTCTGTTAATTTAATCAGCTGAGAATGACCACTGCAGTAGGAACTTAACATTCAAGCTATATTGAACTTAACTGACTCTAAAGATCCTTAAGGCAGTTTCTTTCTTTCATGGGCCTTGCAGACTTGACATGGACTAGAAAGAGTTTCCCAAAGAGCAGAGTTAGTGAACTTCCACTTTCAACCAAAAAGCCTAGGAGCCTTTCTGAATTTTTATGTAATGTAGATTGGAGTTGAACATCATAAGACCATTAATATTAGTGCCACTTAAAAATTTGGGGGAGCAGGGCATGGTGGTGCATACCTGTAATCCCAGCACTCGGGAGGCTGAGGCAGGAGGATCACTGTAAGTTCAAGACCAGCCTGGGCTACATAGTTCCAGGTCAGTTTCAACTACATAGTGAGACCCTGTCTCAAACCGCCCCCCCAAAAAAATTGGGGGCAGTTCTGGTGATGAACCCAGGGCCTTTGCACCTCATATCCATCCCTTTTAAAATTGTAAAACAAGCGGCAGGGATTTAGCTCAGTGGATCTGCTGCCTGCCGCACAAGGACTTGTTTGATCCCTGGCACCCCCCCCCAATAATAATAATTCGAAAAAATAAAATTGTGAAACAAGGTCTTACTAAGTCACTAAGTTGTCCGGGTTGGGCTCAAATCTGTGAATGTGAGGACTGAGTTTTCAGGTCAAGGTGGGCTCCCTCTGTGCCCCCTCTATACACCCCTTGCCCAGAACAAAGCTGCAAAAGTTCCCTTCTGTAAAATTCCATTCTGTGTGACAGTCTCCCTGTGTTTCTGTTCCTCTTTTTAGGGCAAGCTGTCTTAGGGCATCTCCACCCTGTTTCTGTTCCTCTTTTTATGATCTAAAGATGAATTCTTCCTGCTTAAAATAATCAATGTTTTTTAAAAGGAGGATTGATGAAACTGATTTAGCCAACATAGGTACTAGTCACAGCTTATATAGGTAGCCACTGCTTATAGGCATTAGTCACTGCTTACATAGGTAGTCTTTGTTAATTATAGAATTTGTTTAATTACATATTCTTTAAAAAGAGGAATTGATTCTGTGAACGTAGGCATTAGTAATTTTCCAGTAAGTGCCCTCCCAGTACCCCTCAAATATCCAATAGCAAGCAACAGCTAAAAATAGGACCTATAAAAGGAAAGAGTCTCCCTAACCCTATATAACCCTGCTTCAAAGATGGATCTGGGCTCTCGGTCTGAAGGCGCTGTGACGGTGACACCTGAGGGTCCAGGCTCAAGCTTGCAATAAACTCCTCTTGTAATTGCATCGGACCTGACTCCTTGGTGGTCTTTGGGGACTTCGAGACTTGGGCACAACATGATCTTCCTGCCTCAGCCTCCAGGAGTGCTAGGAATTCAGATGTTGTTAAAAATACCCAGCTAGGAATCAATTTTTAATTAAAGTGATTAAAATGTTTAGAGATTAAAAAAAAACACTCCAAACAAAAAACTATATGTGATGGCACATGTCTATAATCCCAGCACTTAGGAAGCTGAGGCAGGGGGTCACATGAGTTTGGACATCCTGGGCTACACAGTGAGTTCAAAGCTGGTCTGAATTACATAAGGAGACCCTCTTTCAAAAAGGCAAAATGACAAAAAAGTTTACTGTCCTTCACGAATTTTGAACTCTGGATCATAAAACATTTTTCTAATATAGTATTATAATGCCACTGTGGTGGTGTGGTGGTCTTGTTAACCTTTAATAAAAACTAAGCAGCATCAACTAAAATGGAACCTTCAAAGCAATTTGAGGGCAAAGCCCAGCCTACAAACTAAAATTCCTAAGTGTAAACTTTGGTCTTAGGTTCCTTGGCTTCTGAGTCCTTTAACACAAAAGTAGGGTGGGAAGATACTTATCTCATTATTAAAATCAAATTCAATTTTCCAGGAAAGTAGAAAAGCTGCCTAGGGCCATCGTGTTGATCTTTCCCACAAGAATGCAAACACCACTGTAGAGAATGAGAGTGCTGCACAGCCCTGGAAAGACTCTCCTGCCGCAGAGGCTTCCTATTTAGGCTTCGTTTGTGCCTTCTCAGTCCCACCACTGAACAGGAGTGTGTGTACCTTTTTCCTTAAATATCCCTTCATCTGAGAACAACAGGACACTCAGGTATAATTTTGCTTACAGTTTCTAAGTAGGCTTATGCAAAATTAAATATGAAAATGTTCAAATAAGCCTGTCATCTGACTAAAACAGAACCCAGAATTGTGAGATAAAGAGTGGGGGGAAGGCAGGGGGCCTTGCTTGGGAAAGAGTAGTGAGTAGCGGATGGATATGGTACTTCAAGGACTCGGAACACAGTGAAAAGGAGTGGCTCATGCTAGTGGGAGACAGTGAAGACAGGAAGGCAGAACTCTGGGCACTGTAACAGTCACATCCCTTTCCTGAGGGAATGGCTGACTGCCCCTCGGATGGCTCATGACAGCACCAGCTAGCACATGTGTCACGGTCCCATTCCTCAGTGTATTCCCTTCCATCCCTGAGGCTCCTCAGCCAGCTCTCAGTTGTTGTAGCCTAACTTAGGTTTTCATATTTTCAAAAGGAAAAAGGATGCTTAGAAATCTGAATGTGAACTCCACTTGTGGAAGTTATTAAGCCATGGTCTTAAAAAAAACATTCACAAATACTTTATTCTAGCCAAAGATATGTTTCTCTAAAACCTCTCCTCTCATTCATGAGAAAAACTTTTTTTTGACAACACCAAGATGCCATAGCAACAAGTACTTTACCAATGTTTCATTAGACTAAAGTGCCACAGTTCACTCCAGATGATTAATAGATTTTTAAAAAATTTAGCCAGGTACAGACAGGTATAGTGGCACACACCTGTAATCTCAGCTGCTCAGAAGTTTGGGGCAAAGGATTACAAATTCAAGGCCAGTCTGGGAAAATTAGTGAGACCCTGGCTCAAAGTAAAAAAATAAAATAAATAAAGGGCTGGGGATGTCGTTCAGTGCATAGATACTGAGTTTAACCACCAGTACAGGAGGCAAAAAAAACAAAAAACAAAAAAACAAAAAAACAGCTCTGTGGGGAAGGATCACTGGATCCCAGGAGCTGGGAGGCCAGCCTGGGCAGCTCAGTGAGATCCTATTTCAAACAAAACAAAAGAGTATCAACTTTAATAAAACTTTATCTACCGGTATATATATATATATCCCTCCTGTCAAGAGCCCTGGAAACAGCTCAGCCTCTTCATCTAAAAAGTGATGTTTAACAGGAATTGTTTAGGTTTTTTTTCCAGCTCTAAAATAACTCAGCCCTTATTATTCTAAATATAAGTTCTGAGGAGAGCTTTCTTGTAACATCAGGCCATTCTTGAAACAGTCATATGCTCCAGCTACCTCAAAAGAAATCATTTTGCAATTATGCCATTGATTAATTATGATTGTAATTGTTTTGAGAGAACATGCAGAGAGCTTCAGTTCATTGAAAAGCTGCTACTTTGGTATGGGATGGCTTCCCTGGAGAATGTTTTTTCTAGTATTTCTGTAGCTCCTAGTTTGAATGAGTACCTTTTCAACTTCTCATTAAATCAGGATGAGGTTATATCCTACATAGAGAAGCTCTGTTCTGGTTTCTGGTCCTCTACAGGTATGTGGGATTTTGGGAAATATAGAAAGAAAAGGAGGTGAGCCTTGGATCCTGACCACAGCCTGCCCATGATTCTGGGTAGTGCCCATCCCTGTGGTCTCTATCTTGTCACCCCACCAGGCAGCACTGTGCTAGGTGGGGGCTGAGGTACAGGGAGGGTACAGTACTGTGGCCCTTCCTTATACCCCTGCGTTTGGATGCATAGATAGAATTAAGTATGTTTCTGTTATATCACTTGAAGGAGCATAAAGGTTTTAGAATCAATTTCTCAGGCTTTGGGGCTTTAAAGATTTAGAGAATAAAAACAGAAATGTTCTAAAGAGGTTTTTAAATCAAGAAAACATTCTGTGTACCTTATATTTGTAGCTGGAGGAAGCACAAGGGATGCTAACCTGCTTCCTGCTTCTCTTCCCATGCATGTATGTGGGACAGCTCCGATACCTTCCCCATCTAATTATTCATTGTTCCTACTCCTAGTCTCAGGGTGAGAGAGGAGAAGAGACATCCATAGACTCTAGCAGCAAACTCTGGGATGCCTGGGCATTAACTTTAAAGGCTCCAAATACCAAAAAAGCTGTTCTCTGTACCTTTGTGCAACAGCAGGTGCACCTGAATTGAGGTTAATAAATACTGGCCACCGGTGCTATCCACTGACCATTTTGCAGACAGAGGTGGACCCAGCTCCTTTGAATTAGGAATTGTCTAGAGAATACTAGCTTTGCGGGGCTCCTGAGATGGACACAATTTAGGAAGTTCATCAAGTATCAGTGGCAAAAGAAACCATATGAACTTCATAAACAACATGGAAATTAACACCCTCCTGAACAACCAACGGATCACAGATGAAATTAAAGAAGAAATTAGACAGTTTCTACAATTAAATGATAATGCCAATTCAGCATATTGGAACTTACAGGATTCAATGAAAGCAGTCCTATGAGGGAAGTCTATAGCAGTGAAAACTCCTATCAGGAAAACAGAGCAGGTTTACATAAATAACCTAATGTTGAACCTCAGGCTTCTAGAAAAAGAAGAGGAAGCCAAGCCCAAAACTCATACAAGGAAGGAAATTATAAAGATCAGAACAGAAATTATGCAACTGAGACTAAGAAAACAAATCAAAGAATCAATGAATCAAAGGACTGGTTCTTTGAAAGATTAAATAAAATTGTCTATGGTCATACCACTCTGAACATACCTGATTTCATCTGAAAGATTAAATAAAATTGACAAACTCATAGCCAACCTTAGCAAAAAAAGAAAGAAAAGGGTCGGTAATTTAGCTTAGTGGTTTTGCTGTCTGCCTCACAAGTGCAAGGACTGGAGTTGGATCCCTGGTACCAAAAAAAAAAAAAAAAAAAAAAAAAAAAAAAAAA
>NW_022900929.1:54079113-54125797 GCF_012274545.1 Fukomys damarensis | reverse complement strand
TTTTTTTTTTTTGGTACTGGGGATTGACCTCGGGTCCTTGCACTTGCAAGGCAGGCCACCGAACCACTGAGCTAAATCCCCAGCCCATGTACTGTCTCCTAATAAGGTAGAAAACACAAAAGAAATGGACAGATTCCTGGATATATATGCATTACCAAAGCTGAACCATGAAGACAAAAATTCTAAATAAACCAATATTCATCAATGAAATTAAGATGTAATAAAAACCTACCACAAAAAATAGCCCAGACTGATGGATTCACTGCTGAATTCTACAAGAAATTTAGAGAAGACCTAATGCTACTACTTCTCAAACTCATTGATGAAATTGAAAGAGAAACAATACTCCCAAATTCATTCCTGGAGGCAAGCATTACCCTGATCCCAAAACCAGAGAAGGATTCAATCAAGAGAACTACAGGCCAATCTCTCTAATGAACAGAGATGCAAATATCTTCAATAAGATATTGGCAAAAAGAATGCAGCAAATCATCAAAAAGATTATACATCATGACCAAATAGGATTTATCCCAGGGATGCAGGGATGGTTCAACATACACAAATCATAGACCACATTATCAGAGCCAAGCCCAAAAACGACACAATCATCTCAATAGATGCAGAAAAAGCATCTGACAAAGTCCAACACCAATTCATGATAAAAACCCTACAGAAAAATGGGATAGATCTTTATCTCAATCTGATAAAAGCCATCTATGACAGAACAATAGCCAACATCATACTAAATTGATAAACTGAAAGCTGTCACTCTAAAATGAGGAACAAGACAAAGATGTTCACTTCATCACTCAATATAGTTCTGGAAATAGACTGAACAATCAGACAAAAGAAAGAAATATAAGAATAAGGAATGGAAAGGGAGAAGTTAAATTATTATTTGTGGATGACATGATACCGTATGTATAAGACCCCAAAAATTCCACCAAAAGATTTCAAGATTTAATAACCAAATTCAGTAGCAAAGCTGGGTACAAAGTGAACACTCAAAAATCAATAACATTCCTGTACACAAAAAACAAACTCAAAAATTAGGGAAACCACACCTTTCAAAACAGCATCTAAAAACATGAAATACCTTGGAGTCAATCTAAAGTGGAAGTAAAAGACTTTCATATGGAAAACTATAGTACTTTGAAAAAGGAGATCAAAGGGTATATCAGAAAATGAAAAGATATCCTTTGTTTTTGGGTAGGAAGAACTAATATGGTGAAAACAGTCATATTTCAAAATTGTTATACAGATTTAATCAAATCCCAATCAAAATACCAATAGCATGCCTCACAGTTAGAGAAAAGAATTCTAAATTTCATTTAGAACCAGAAGAGGCCTGGAATAGCAAAAGCAATTCTGGGCAACAAAGGCAAGGCAGGAGGCGTCACCATCCCTGACTTGAAATTATTCTACAAGGTTATTGTGATAAAAACAGCATGATATTGACAAAAAAAAAAAAAAAAAAAATAAAATAAAAAAAAAAAAAAAAAAAAAAAAAGAGGATCAGTGGAACAGATAAGAAGATGCAGAAACAACTCCAAACATACTCAATTACCTTAACTTTGACAAAGAAGCCTAACACCTTAACTGGAAGAAAGATAGCCTCTTTAATAAATGTTGCTGGAAAAACTGGCTTTCCACCTGCCGAAGATTAAAAGTAGGCCCATATCTTTCACCATGCACTAAACTAAAATCAAATGGATCAAAGGTCTAAATATTAAAACAGAAACACTAAATGTACTGGAAGACAGAACAGGTAGAAACTCTGAAGTCATTTGCATAGGCAAAGATTTTATGAACTAAACTGATCACAGGAAATATCACAAAGGATCAACAATGGAGATCTCTTCTTACTAAAAAGCTTTTGCACAGCAAAAGAGATCATGAACAGAGTGAAGAGACAACCCTCAGTGTGAGAAAAAAAATTTCCCAGCTGTTCCTCAAAGGACTAATATCCAGATATAAAGAAGTCAGGGACCAGGGATGTAGCTCAGTGGTGTGGTGCCTGCCTGGCAAGTACAGGTCTTGAGTTTGATTCCTGGTACCGAGAAAAAAAAAGTTAAAAAAAAATCAGACTCCCCAACTTTTTATATTGTCCAAAAATTTTTTTGCAAAAACATTTATGGGTATATTTTGATACACATAATGATAACATTCATCATAGGGAGTTGTATCTTTACATGATATATCTTGTTTCTTTTTCCCATTCCCCTCTTTGACCCCTCTTTCCCTTATTTACAAGTTTTGTTTCCATTTTTCCTTTTTGTCTCCTTTCCTTTCCTCTTCCCACTTCCTTGTTTACCTTCTTATGTGAACATTTTCTTTTCATTTTTCAATATCTGTTACACATTTTAGTCCTCATTTTCACTTTTGGTTTCTCACATCAGAGAAACTATTCAGTACTTAAACATATGTGTTGGATTTATGTCACTTAGGAGTATGGTGTCAAGGCACATCCATTTAGCTAGAAATGTCTCGAGCCTTTCCTTCTTTATGGCAGAGTAATACTCTATTGTATAAAAAAACTACATCGTCTTCATCCATTCATCTGTTGATGGACATTTGGGCTGTTTCCAAGATTTAGCTACTATAAACTGTGCTGATATAAACATGAGAACTCCGAAATTTAAAGACCCAATCCAATAATGGGCATCTGAAATGAATAGACACTTCTCAGATTAAGTAGAGATGGCAAATATATTAAAAATATGTACTCATCATTCAAGAGATGCAAATTAAAACAATGCTGAGATTACATCTCCAGAAAGAATGGCTATTATTAAGAAATCAACCAATAATAAATGTTGGCAGGGCTCTGGGGAAAAGGATTCCTTCTCCACTGTCAGTGGAAGTGTAGACTGGTGCAACCACTGTGGAAATCAGTGTGGCGATTCCTCAAAAACTAAAAGTAGAGGTTCCATTCAACCCAGCTATTCCCCTTCTTGGTATCTTCCCAAAAGGATTAAAAGCAGGGCTGGGGGATGTAGCTCAGTGGCAATATGCCTGCCTGGCAAGCACAAGGTCCTGAGTTTGATCCCCGGGACCAAAAATAAATAAAAAAATTAAAAAAATAAAAGCAGCATACACAGTGATATATGCACACCCATTTTTTTTTTTTGTACCAAAGATTGAACTCGGGTCCTTGTGCTTGCAAGGCAGGTGGCACAACTACTGAGCTATATCCCTAGCCCACAACCATGTTTACAGTGGCACAGTTTGTAATAGCTAAATCTTGGAAACAGCCCAAATGCCCATCAAGTGATGAATAAAAATGTGGTGGTTTGTTTTTATATATACACAATGGAGAGCTACTCTGCCATAAATAAGGACAAGCTTGAGACATTTTCAGCTAAATGGGTGCACCCTGAGACCATACTCTAAAGTGACATAAATTAAACCCATATGTTTAAATATCACATTGTTTCTCTGGTATGAGAAACCAAGAGTGGAAATAAAGACTAAAACATATAATAGATATTGAAAAATGGGAAGAAAATGTTCAAATGGGAAGAGGAACAAGAGAGGGGGAATGGTAAAGGAAAGAAGGGACAAGGGAAAAAGAATAGAAGGAAAAATGGAAACAAAGTTATTGTAAATAAGGAGGGGAATAGGGATCAAAGGGGGGAAATGGGAAAAAAAGGAAGCAAGATATCTCAGGTACAGGTACGAATTCCCTGTGATGAACGTATCATTATCGTTACATATATCTGAAATGTATCAATAAAGGTTTTGCTTCAAAACCAAAACAAAACAAGCAATCTTAGCTCACAGAATTTGAAGGCTTAAGTAAGTCTACCTAGCTCTGTGATAGGGCAAACTTTCCCTATAAAACAGGCCTCCAGGGCAGTGGGTGTGGGAGGGGATGGGAGCTGGTACAGCTTATTTCCAGCATGTGAATGATTTAGGCCATTGCCTTGCTTGGTCCTGAGGGATAATCAGCCCCACCTGACACCACTTGTGAGAGGGTTTCCACTTAACTAGGATGGAAGGGTTTCAATAAGACAGAAATTTTGTCCTGGTTTCCTGCACTTGGGTCATTTCTTTTTTAAATCTCATCTGTCTTACTCTGTAATGTTAGTTTTGTTGGAAGTAGCACAATCCCATACTAGGGAAAACTGTAAATGGTACACTCTCAGTTGTATCCTGCAAGCTCTGAAAAACTTCCCCATCCTCAAAAAGGCATCAGGGTGGAAAAACTTCTGGAGAAAAAGACTGAATAAGGGAAATCATGTCTGCGACAGGGCTGATTAGGAGGGTTTCCTATGCCTGAAAAAACAAAGATTATGTGCCCTGAATGCTGGGAGAAACCCCTCTTGGCTGTAATTATGGCAGCTGCTTGTTTTCACCTTTTCCAGCCTACCAAGCTTTCCTGACAGTGCAGACCCTAACAAAGCGAACTGCTCCAGCAGGTCCTGGCTGCTTGCTGAAGAACAGCAACAGAACCGACCCAGGGCAGCAGGAAATTACAGCTGAACCTCTACAGGCCCTCTGCATTTCTGCTATGTACCTGGTCTGTGCATGCCCTCCTGGAAAGGTGAGAGTTAAAAGGGCTCTGAGTGGAGCAGAGGAGAGGCATGTGCTTTTAATGTTTTGTTTTCCACAAGGGGATGGTGGTAACCTTTTAAGAATGCAATAGAAGAGAGGCGCCTCCATGAAGTCAAATGTGGGAGTGAAAATGAAACCGGCTTAAAAATGGGAAAAGATACAAATTGTGTGTGTTTTGGTGTGGAAATTAATATGCAAACTAGAAGGCTGGCTCATTCCACAGACATATGCTATACAGCAGAGGGGTGGGTGCAAAGTGCACCTAGCTGGGTGTGGTGGAAACACCTGTAATCCCAGCACTCTGAGAGGCATAGGCAGGAGAATTACAAGTTTGAGCCCAGCCTGGGCAATTTAGACACAGTTAGGTTTTATTAAAAAAAAGAGGAGGAAGCAGCGGCAGCGGTGGCTGTGGATACATTTCAGAGTGAGGCCCTGGGTTTAATTCTTTAAAAGAAAAAAAAAAAAGATAAGCACACCTGTCTCTACTTCCAATAAACATCTAATTTATATAATTTATGGTCCATTGAAACAACTTATCCAACTGTTAATACATATCCTATTACATCTGATTGTCTTTAATTCTCTGAGTATCTGAACTTGTAAATCTTCCTGCATAGGTGTAAGGTTACTCAACTCAGTTACCTGCAGCCATGGCAGGAGCCCAGATTCAGGCTGAGATGATACTGAAACTCTTGTAGTCCACTTCTCTCACTGTGTGAGGGGGTGATGTGTCTTGTCCAAGACTCACAGGGAGCCCAAAGTGGGTCTTGGCTAAGTCCTTCCAACAAAGTTTCTATTAGTCTTGTCGTCTTCCTGATAACTTTTTTTTTTTGGTACTGGGGATCGAACTCGGGTCCTTGGGCTTGCAAGGCAGGGTACCGAACCGCTGAGCTAAATCCCCGGCCCCCTGATAACTTTTTGAAAGGCTCCCCACCCTATGCTCTTTTTTTTGGTACTAGGGATTGAATCCAGGGCCTATCACACGGGCTTGTCTTTTCTTTCTTTTTTTTTTTTTTTTTTTTTTTTTTTTTTTTTTTTTTGAGATAGGATCTCACTTTGTAGTTCAGGTTGGCTTTAAATGTGAGGCAATCTCTTGTCTCAGCCTCCAGAGTGCTGGTCTTATAGGCATGCGACACTACTCCTATCCACAAAGGTCTTTTTAAAAAACTGAGCTATCCAAGGCAAAAGAGATTTTTAATTGCTTTAAACAGCATAGTTAAAAGAGAATGCTGCATAGTGAATAAAAACTAGACCAGTGACTGGCCTTGTGTCTCCTAGGTCGTAGATGTAGGTCACTTACCACTAGAGGGCACAAAGTTTTTCTCAGTTAATTTAAAGTCTTAAATACTGCCTGCACATGAGTTTTATCAACACAATGACATTTCCCATCAATCGTAACAGGTAAATGGCCATTTCTCCAGGATATTAAGTTGATGCAGACATACCAGTTCTGGGCACAAGTACACACACACACACACACACACACACAAATATAAAAGTATGGGATAATTCATATACAAGTTACACACTAAGTATATATAAGTACATTAATAAATATTTGTCACAATTGATGTCATTACTTTAGATTCAATGTTCTCAAAAGACTTCTTTCTTATTTTCAGGAAGCAGCAGATTTTTTTAAGTAAAAAGTTAATTCACACAAAGCCTAGTGGGCTCCTGCCAAGATGTGCAGGTCCACAGTATTCCAATCCCATCTCGTTGTTGTTGGGGTCCTTCAGTACTTTTGATTTAAAGGATAGCAAAGGAAAGGAGAATTCATTCTGCTATGAAAAGTAATGAACACAAGCTAGGTAATTTTCTCAACCATCCCATTAACCAATTCTTAGGGCCTTCTGACCATGAAGACTGGAGATTTATACCTAGAGCCCTAAAAATCCAGTCTCTGGGAAGACCAAGCATTTTCTAGCTGTGTTATATATATTTTGAACAAACTTATCCACATGTTGACAGAAGTTAAATTACTATTATATTATTTATGAAAGGGTTCTGGGGATCATCCTGCACAGTTGCACAAAGATTGAGAAGGCGAGATAGGTGTTTCCAATGGCAAACTGTTCAGGGAACATACTGGACATGGAGTTTAGAATAGGGCCTAGGTGTGTGGGATATATAAGTAGGAAAATATAGGCTAGTTCTGGGGACAACGACCAACTCAAAATGATCTTTAGTGTTATTCGGGGAGTTTCTTCACTGTCAGCTAACTATCTTCAATTAGAATCTCATTCTTATAATCTCTCAGTCTGAAATTATCTCTTACTTCAAATACCTTCGTTCACCTAGTGTTGAGTATTTTTGTTTATAGAATGAAACTTTTACCTTTCTGGTAAAAGGAAAAAAGGCTGCTTTTGATGGCAAGCCATTGAGATGCCTCCTTAATCTGGCTAAAAGAGGAATTACATAAGCAGGGAACTAGCTTTTTCTCCCCCAGCCACTTTTCTGCTCTGCTGCTCTTGGCATGTGGGCTTTCTCTTCATCTGTCTGCTCTCATGGTTGTACTGCAGCAGGTCCAGGGACCATATGTAGGTAGCACCATCTACAAAGAAATAAGAGAAATTTCTCTTCATGGATCTCTTTATTATTTCTTATTTAAGGGCATAAATATTTTTACAGAAACTTTACAGATAAAGATTTGTATCTCACATTCTTGGTCTGACCTTGGTCACATACCAGTTTCTGTATTTGGGCAAGGGGATAGAATTATAGTGTGATCGTTAACTGTTGTGTCACCTTGAGTGAGAAATGCCTAGCTGTTCTGGGTGTGGATGAGTGGTAGAATTACTGAAGAGGGAAGTCCCGCCCTGGATGTGGGAGCATCAAACAGTAGACTTGTAGTCTCAATGGTATAAAAAGGTAAATAAGAAGGAAGTCTCACTTCTGCTTCGTCAGAGGAGATCCAGTCTTCACCATCACCTTTGGATGTCTGTCTCCAAGCTTCCATACAGACTTTTCACCCTTCCAGCTCAGACTTCAGTTTCCAGCACAGACCCTTCCTTTGGTTTCCTGATGCAGATTCCAGCAGGACTCTGCAGTGAGCTCCAGGTCTTCCGCTTTTGACTGGATTGTTCAGTTCTCCAGTGTGTGGATGGCCCCTTTGCTTCCTTCTACACCTATTCTACATGTGGCCATTTAAGCCTACCTTGTAAATCTTAGTGTAATATAATATTTAATATATAATATTAAATCTGTTACTCTACTGAACTCTACCTGATATATACAATGACTGAGATAGGTATCTCTTCCCCATAGTGGCACAGTCATCACAATGGGGATAAAAACTGACTCTTGGTGATGAAGGATCTATTCATTTCCTGTGCTTGTATTACACATTACTACAAATTCAGTGGCTTATAAAAACACAAATTTATTATCTTACAGTTCTGAATGTGTGTTAATTATTATTATTATGTATAGTAGTAGTACTGGGGATCAAACTCCAGACCTTGAGCTTGCAAGGCAGGCAGCAACTATATACTATTTTTATTAACTACTATCATAGCATCGTCCTGTCTATTAAAAAAAAAAGAGTCTTAAAAATAATTCTTTTGCAATATTATTATTATTATTAGTAGTAGTAGTAGTAGTAGTAGTAGTAGTAGTACTGGGGATCAAACTCCAGACCTTGAGCTTGCAAGGCAGGCAGCAACTATATACTATTTTTATTAACTACTATCATAGCATCGTCCTGTCTATTAAAAAAAAAAGAGTCTTAAAAATAATTGTCTTTTGCAAACAAGGGAAAGTTGGGGACTTTGAAAGTCCAGTGCTTCTGGCTGCCTGGTCAGAGCTGCTGGTGCCATTCTGGGTCCTGCTGAGTGGTCTCCCTGCTCCGTGGCACTTACCTCATTAGAATTATAGTTCTTTCCCATGCCCTGGAAGACACTATTGAAAAAGGATACATCTAGTTCACTCTGGAAAAGAGAAAAAGAGTGCACAGGTAAGAAGAGGTGGAGGGGTGCTCTGAGCCAGACAGCCCCTGTTCTGCCTCTGACCTGGGAAGCAGAAAGCCCTGAGTGAGGATTGGGATTTTTTTTTTTTTTTGTATGGAGATTGAACTCAGGACCTTGTAATTTAGAGTTGATTTAAGGTTTATGAAAGGCTCTGCATAGGTTATATGCAAATACTATACAGATTTATGATTTATGAGCACTCAGACATTTTGATATCCACGAGGGTCCTAGGACCAACCCCACAGAGATGCAGGGATGACTACATGCAGTATTAGCCCAAATACATGTGTACAGTTGTAGGGATAGAGACAGACCTATGAAGTCTAAAAGGACATGTACATAGCAGCATTTATCAGTAAGTGATGGGGTTACTGATGATCCTTTTCCCACTTTAAAAAAAAGCTTAATTTTTTTAGAGCAGTTTCAGGTTCTCAGCAAAGTTGAGAGGAAAGTACAGAGATATCCCACACATACTGACCCTGTCCGCACTCATGTAATGCCTGCCCCCTTGTTGACATCCTGCCACCAGAGAAAACACTCGTGCCAGTGTTGTTCAATCTATGGATCTAGACAAATGTATAATAACGGGCATTTACCCTCCCCTTTCTTTCTGTTCATAGGTATTTTCATTTATTTTTCAAGGAAAATAGATGTTTATAACATAAGAAAGTCATAGAGGGAGAAAATGCTAAGCAGAAATTAGTTCATCTGTATGTGAATGGACATTAGTTTGTCAAATGCAGTGTGGAAACCCTCCTGCCTCTGCCTCAACTGCAGCAGCCCTCACGTCTTCAGAAGCTGCTTCCTTTGAAGCTGATTTGGATTTTGGTTTTGAAAATGTAATACTGAGATCCTTCTTTCAGTCCAGACAGCATGAAGCTGATCTCCAAAAACTGAAAATTTGGAAACTGAAAGATTTTTTAAAAAATAGCCCCAAATATTTACAACTCACAAATCTAGCAAGGTGTGGTAGCCCATGCCTGTAATTCCAGTACTTGGGAGGCTGAGGCAGGAGGATAGCAGAGACTTTGAGGCCAGCCTGGGCTACTTAGTAAGGTCAAAGCTAGCCTGAACTATACAGTGTCCCCAAAATAAATAAATATAATAAAACTCATAAATCTAAATACAAATCTTAGTTGCCTTGGTACTCTCCATGAGTGGGGCTGATCTCATTTTCCTCCTCAGAGTACTCTTCCCTCTTGCCTTCTTTTTTTTTTTGCAGTTATTTCAATTTGGGTTTTATTACAATTCTGAATATTACATTTCAACCTTAGTTTTCCTTATTTGCCTTGTGGTGTCATGTTTTAAGAACCTCCGTTTATATATCAAATTTTTGTCATGAATTAAGAGCACCAAATATAAAACTTAACAGTGCTAAAATGATTCCTTTATGACAGTAAAGTCAGTAAAAGATTTGTAGAATCTAAATATTAATACACCAAAATCCCCTCTTCAAGTGAGGAAGTTTCCTTACATGTCACTTACAAGCTAATGTCTTTTCACTTTATATAGATGAAGATGAAAATAAGAGCATGAGCACAATTTTCTTGCTTCTTCAGTCTAAAAAAATGTGTTTTATGGTTGTGAAAGCAAAAAACAAGAACTGGAAGGAAAATAAGTCACTGCAAATGATTAGTTTACAATTTTAAAAAAATAATCAGCATTTATGGAGTCTTCCTCTTTCCCTACACTTTAGGCAGCTATAAAAATGCAGAAAAAATGTGCATAAAAAATAAAAATAAATATGAAGGGCTACTGTAGTAGGCAATTTACACATTTTACTTAATCTTCACAGTATCATGACAGAATTATTATAATCATTCTATAAACAAACTCAGAAGAGTAAAATGACTGGTGCCCAAAGTTATACAAGTAACAGAGCTGAAATTTATTTTCAAATTTATGGCTAACAAGCGTAATCTCTATTATGCAGCTCTGGCTCCCTGAAGCCCCTCTTGCCTTCTTTTTGCTACAGTCTAGATTCTGTACTGGGTCATCCTTCATATAATCAAAGCCCTACATAATCACCTTGCTTAAATTATATACTAAGGTTTACTTCTGCGGTTTATGTGGTCCCTTACTCCCTAAAATTACAGCAATAATTCAGCAATGTGCTATTTATTTTTAGATACTGAATATAGTAATTAAAAAAAAACTTTAGCAATGATAGTGCTCATACCCACTTTTTATTCTCCTAGGTTTAAAACATTGTTATTTTGAGAAAGTTATTCTTTCTTCTTCGTGGGTGTCATGTTAAAGTGGTTAATCATGGCCAGCTCTGAATTGCAGACCCTGATTTGCAAGTAGTTTACCTTCACATGAGAGTAGTCACCAGGAGATAAGCAGGAACTACAGCTACAGGGTCAATATGGTAACCACCAGCCTGATGCAGTGATTTCATTTTAATTAGTTACAGTTAAATAAAATGTCAAAGTAAATCACTCAGTTCTACTGACCACATTTCAAGTGTTCAAAACATATATGGCTAGTGCTACTGGAGAGCAGGGGTATAGGACATTTTCTTTATGGACAGTGCTGGCCTTTGGTACTCTCTCCAAGCAAAAACACAGAACTAGATTTTAAAGCCAGTTCCAATGTTCTGCCCCCTCAAAGCCAGTCTTGGTCTTGCCTGGCCTCTTGCTTTCTCCTACATTTGGAGGGTGCTAACTCCTCCCTTCACAGATGCCCTTCATTATGGGCCCGGCCTGAGATCTGGTCTTTAAAAAAAAAAAAAGAAGCTGGGCATGGTGGCGCATGCCTGTAATCCCAGCACTTGGGAGGCTGAGGCAGGAGAATCGCTGTGAGTTCGAGACTAGCCTGGGCTACATAGTTACTTCCAGGTCAGTCTCAACTCCATAGTGAGACCCTGTCTCAAAACAACAACAACAACAACAAAACAAAACAAAACAAAATCAAACAAAAACCAGATCTCACTATGTAGTGCAGGCTGGCCTTGCACTTGGAATTTTTCTGCCTCAGGCTCCTAGGTGCTAGGACAACAGGTGTGTGGCATAACACCTAGCTTTAGAATTTGTACATTTTTAAAAAATTATTTTTATCATGTTTCAGTTTTTCCTTAGACATCATCTTTTTTTGAAGTATAACTTAAAATAAGTGTGCAGATGGGTGACTTTTCCATTGTGTTCACCATATACCATGAAGGCCTCTACAGCATTTGCAGGACTCCGGAGGGCCCCCTCCTGCCATCTCCCCATTGAATGGCTTATCTTGCTGGTCCAGGAATTAGACTTTGGGAAACAAGCACTGCACTTAGTTGTGAGGACGGACTGGCTGACTGTTCCATGAAAGAGTTTGCCAAAAGTTATAGCTTCTGAACACATGGTTTGCCCTTAGCATGTTGAAGTGCACTTGATTTTACTAATTATAGTAGATTCTATTCTGCCTCAGGAAGCAGAATCTTGGAAACAGTTCCTTCCTAGTCTTTTATATAAAAGCAAAGTAAAACAACTTTGAAAAATAATGAGCTTATACCACTGCTACTCCTTGAGAATATCTAATCAAGTCTCAGGAAGATCTGTGGCTGCAAAGAAAATCAAACTCAATAAACCAAAAACAAAACGAAACCCCAAAACCTAAAAAGACTGTTGGGTTTGAATTTTCACTACAAGCTAGGTAATATAGTTGGTGTGGTTCTGACTAAAAGCATTTCCTCTCAAGTTAGGAATGAGGAAGAATATCCATTGTCACCACTCTTAACTCTATATTCTTACAGCAACTAGGCAAGAGAATAAAAAAAGGGTTATAAATAGAAAAGGAAAAGTCCAAATTATCCTTGTTCACAAATAATATGATCCTATACATCAAAGGCCTTAGGTCTCCACCAAGAGACTTTCAGAGCTGATAAGTTCAGAAATGTAGCAGAGGATAAAATCAACATTAAAAAAGATCAACAGCTTTACATCAATAATGGATTAGCTGTGGAAAAAAAAAGCTGGAAAACAATTTAATTCACAATAGCTTCAAATAAAATTTAAAAATCTAGGGATCCACCTAACCAAGAAGGTGAAAGACTTCTGCAGTGAAAATTTTAGAACACTGAAAAAAGAACTGAAGAAGAACCAGAAGATGAAAAGACCTCCCATATTTATGGATGGGCAGAATTAAGTTTTAAAATGGTCATCTTATCAAAAGTAATCCTTAGGTTTAATGCAATTCCTATAAAGATATAATGACATTCTCCACAGAACTAGAGAAAAATCCTAAAATTCATATGGAAACACAAGAGATACAATAGCCAAAGCCTAAACAACAAGAGCAAGGATGGTGGAGGCATCACAATACCTGATGTCAAATTATACTACAAGCCAGGCATGCATGGTGGCAATATGTCTGTAATCCCAGCACTTGGGAGGTCAAGGCAGGAGGATTGCTGTTGAGTTCAAGGCCAACTTGAGCTACATAGGTTCAAAGCCAGCCTGAACTACATAGCAAAACCCTATCTCAAAGAGGAAAAAAAGTCACTTCTCAAAAGAAGCACAAAATAGCCAATAAGTATATAAAAAACATGTTCAACATTTTTATCCATTGGGGAAATGCAAGTAAAAACTACAGTAAGATTTCATCTTATCTCTGTCCAAGGGTATCATCAAGAATACAAAAAAACAAATGCTGGTGAGGATGCTTCTATACTATTGATAAGAATGTAAATTAGTATAGCTATTGTGGAGGTTCCTCAAAAAATAGAACTACACCACTCCTTGGTATATATTTGAAGTAATTAAAGGCAGCACACCATAATGACACCTGCATACCCATGTTTATTGCGGCACAATTCATAACAGGCAAGATATGGAACCAGCCTAGACACCCATCAACACTGAAAAGATAAAGAAAATGTAGTGTGTGTACACAATGGAGAATTATTCAGGTAAGAGGAAGAATGAAATTCTGTCATTACCAAAAAATGGAGGATCTGGAGACCTCTGTGTTGACAGAAATAAGGCAGAGTCAAACAGACAAGTATTGTATGTTCTCCTTAGTATGTGGAATCTAAAAAAGATAAGAAAGTAGAAGGGAGACTTACTGGATGGGGAAGGGACTAAGAGAGAGGGGTTGGAGTGTGAGAGCAAGTAAGAGGAGGATAAATAGATATGAGCAAAATGTATACATCAATTCCCTCCCATATATGAAACTGGGGAAGAGGTACAGCAGAAAAGAGAGTGGGGTGTGAAAATAATCAAATGATGTTACGTGCATGTACAAATCTGCCAAAATGAAACCCACTAATCTGCATGACTAGTAATAAAAGTGAAAAAAATAAAAGGAAGAAGTGCCATCAAAAGGCAACAATAGCCAGGCGTGGTAGTGCATGCCTGTAATCCCAGCACTTGGGAGGCTGAGGCAGGAGGATCGCTGTGAGTTTGAGACCAGTTTGGGCTACAAAGTGAGTTCCAGGTCAGTCTCAACTACATAGTGAGACCTTGTCACAAAAACAAAACAAAAAAAAACAAAAAAAAAACAGAAAAATAAAGAAAGGCAACAATACTCTTACAAAAAGGATATTTTGGTACTGGCATAAGGACAAACATACAGATGAATGGAACAGAACTGACAGTCTAGAAATAAACTCTTATATTTACAGTCAATTGATTCAAAATGAGGGTGCCAAGATGTTCACTGGTGAAAAGAACAGTTGTTTTTTTTTTCAATAAAAGTTGTTTGAACTAGATAGCTACATGCAAAAAAAATGAAGTTAGGCCTACAACTTACACAAAAATTACTCAGAATGGAACACAGACCTATGTAAGAGCTAAACTATTAAATTCTAATGTGAAAACAGAAGTAAGTCTTTCATGATGCAACTAGATTGGGCAAAGACTTTCTAGGCAGGATACCAAAAAACAACCAGCTAAAAAAAAAATCAATATTAACTGGTTTCCATCAATAGGTCAAAAACTACTGCTTTAAAAGGTACCATCAAGAACATGAAAAGGAAACTATGGAAAAAGAAAAGATGTTTTCAAATCATAAAGGACTTTACTCACAATATATAAAAGACTCTTGCAACTCAACAATGAAAAGACAAATACTGCAATACAAATGGACAGAGGAGCCAGGCACAGAAGCACACATGCCTGTAATCCCAGCAATTAGGGAAACTGAGGGAGGCGGATGGGAAGTTTGAAGTCAGCCTGGTCATCTTAGCTAAACCATGTCTCAAAAATAAAAAAATGGAAGAGTGGAACTGGGTCAGAGCACTGGCATAGCATGTGTGAGGCTTTGGGGTTCAAAATCCAGTTTGGGAAGCCAAAAAGCAGGGGTGAGATTTGTGCAAAGGATTAAGCACTCTTTTGTTTCACAAAGAAAATGTATCAAGCCAAGAAACACATGAAAACATGCTAAACATTATTAGGCAAACCAAATCCAAAATTGATTGGCTTCTATACCACTTTATACCCACAATGATAGTTATAATAAAAAAGATGGATAATAAGTTTTGGGAAAAATGTGGAGAAATGAGAACAATCATATCCTGCTGATGGGAACTTAAATAATCTAGACACTGGAGAACAGTGTGATAGTTCATCAAAATGTTAAATATGAGCCGGGGATTTAGCTCAGTGGCCACACACCTTGCAGGCGTGAGGTCCGGAGTTTGATCCCCAGCACCAAAAGAAGAAGTTAAATATGGAATTATCATATCACCCAGCAATTCTACTCCTAGGGATATGCCCAAGAGAACTGAAAACATGGTTATGCATAAATATGTGGATACAAGTGTTCATAGCAGCATTATTTATAGCCTCAAACTGGAAATAACTCACATGTCTATCAAATGACAAATGAACAAAGAAAATCTGGAATATCTGCACAATAGATTATTAAGCAATAAAAAGGAAAACAATATTATTTATGCTATAACATGGGTGGCTTAATAACGTTAATAAATAACAATAATATGGCTTAGTAACATTATGCTAAGTAAAAGGCATAGTCACAAAAGACCTCATAATTGTATAATCCTATTTATCTGAAATGTCCAGAACAGGCCAGTGTATAGGGACAGAAAGTAGATTAGTGGCTGCTAGGGTCTGGAGTAGGTGGAGGGGGATTTTAGGGGAAAATGTTAATGGATATTATGTTTATAGAAATTTCCTTAAATTGATTATGTACAACTCTGTAAATACTAAAAGCTATATACTCTGAGTGAGTTGTATGGTATGTAAATTCTATTTCAATATAGCTATTAAAATAAAAAGAGGATGGTTTAAACTAGACTCGGATTTCTATAGAGGAATCTAAAAGCAAGGGTTTAGATGGAAATGATACTTAAAGTGAAAAGGGTTCAGGTGTCTTAGTAGGGAAAGCAGAGTGAAGTAAAGAGAGAACAAGTGAGAGCAAAATTTTTTAACTGAGAGAACTATGAAGTATTTAATCTTTGAAGAACCAGTTCTTTATAAAGATCTAACACATACATAGGCTTGTAATTCTTCAGATGAGCCAGAAGGAAAGATAAGGAAAACCTGGCATCATTTGAATTTTAACTTTTACACATTTAAGCTTTATTTTAACATAATCTCGATATACACCTAAAGTGACTCAATTTCTAGAATAATATGCTGAGGCAGCCTACCATTCTTCAGTCAGTAGACTTACCACTCGGCTGAAGTACTCATCTAAAACTTCCACAAAATTGTGGATGAATTCATAAATGGCCATCTCATTCTGAAATAAAGAGGAATACATGTGATTAATTTTAGCATGGCAGCTGAGCACAGTGGTACAAACCTACAGTCCCAGCAGTCTGGAAGGATGAGTCAGGAGAATGGCAAGTATGAACCAGCCTGGGCAACTCAGCTATTTTGGGAGACTGTGTCTCAAAAGAAAAAAGAAAAAACAAAACAAAATGAAAAAACAAGGGCTGAGGATGGATATAGCTCAGTGCAAAGATCCTGTGTTCAATCCCTGGTATTGAGAAAGAAAAAAAATTAGCGTGGCCCTCACGTAAATCAGACATAGGAATTTCCCCAGTTAGCCACCAGGTTTTAGAGCATGTGGCTTAGAAAGGAATAATGTGATCAAACATCCAGAACAGACTTATTAATGGCTTACGTAAAAGATGCTTATTTAGCTGGTTGTGATGGCGCGTGTCTATAATCCCAGTTACTTGAAAGACTGGGGCAGGAGGATCACCAGCTCAAGCCTGGACTGAGCAATTTAGTATTTTATTGAGACCTTGTTTCAAAATTAAAAAAAAAAAAATGTCTAGACATGGTGGTGGATGCCTGTAATCCTAGAACTCTGGGAGGATGAGATAGGAGGCTTGCAAGTTTGAGACTAGACAAGAAACTTAACAAGACCTCATGTGAAAATTAAAAAAAAAAAAAAAAAAGGCTGGGGATGTAGCTCATGGCAGAGGCCCTAGGTTCAACCTCTACTAGCCATCCCCCAAGAAAAGGCACAGGTCTGGGGGTGTGGCTGGGGATGTAGCTCAGTGGTACAGTGCTTGACTAGCATGCTTGAGGCCTTGGGTTTGATTCCCAACATGGAGGGAATGCAGAAGATGCTTCTTAATGGAGGAAATATAGTATAGGACAACTTTAATCTCTAAGACTACCTTCTGAATTTATTTAGACCATAATGCTGATGAAAGTGAAACTTCAGAGCCCAGTGTGTACAGATCTAAACTGTACTAACTTTTATCACCAACTGGCTTAAGTAATTTTTCAGGTTTGTCATACCATTGTTTCTCTATCTATGAAGACAGGAAAAGCACCTCAGAGTGGTTCATGGATAAAAACAATCCACTGAGATTTCAGTGTTTTTAGATCCGAAACACCCTTCAAGGGACTGCATGTGCCTTTGATGTGGGACCCATCTTTCAAGAAATGTAAACACAATGCTGTCATATTTATAATTTACTCTAACTTTGATATCAGCCGGTGTTTAATGTGGTGACTGACTCACACATGTGTGGCCTCTGACCTCATCAGAGCTCATCTGAGCTGCCCCCATTGTGTGAATGAGGGCAGGACACTGGAATGGCTTAGGATAGAGGGAGACATTTTAGGTGGGTGCAGTGGAGTGTGTCTGCCCTTCCAGCTACTTGGGAGGCTAAAGTGGGAGGTCAGTTGAGTCCATAAGTTTGAGACCAACCTGGGCAACACAGTGATACACAGTTTCATTTAGAAAAAAAATTAGCCAGGTGTGGTGGTTTATGCCTGTATTCCCAGCACTTGAGAGGCTGAGGCTGGAGAATTGCTAGAAGTTTGAGGTGAGCCTGGACTACATGAGAGAGTAAAAGGCCAGACTGAACTACATAACAAGACCCTGTTAAAGAAAGAAAATAAGCTGGGTGTGATTCCACAGGCCTATAATATCAGCTATTCATGAGTCTGGGCAACATAATAAGACCTCAAAAAGAAATGAAAAAAAAAAAAAGGCATGAACCAGCCCCTAGGTTTAATCTTCAATACTGGGGGGAAAAGGTCTCACAATAATTCTCATGGAGATAAGTAGGAGAATGAATAAAAATCAGAGTGATCCCTAATTTCCTTGTATTTTTTATGGGCTCTTCTAGTATCTTACCTCAGTGTCATTAACTCCAACCACAATGAAGAGAGCTGCGTACTGCCGATATATCAGCTTGAAATCCTTATATTCAATGAAAGAGCACTAGACAAAGCACAAATAGATAGTAATGTCCTCGGATGAAAAGAGATTTCTTCAAAATGGCATGCATGATCTCTAAGTTCTGGTTTGAGCATCTGCCACACAGTCCTAGAAATATAGAACAGTGAAATGTAAAACCGCCTTTGTTGGCCTTCTCACAGCGTTTGGAGGGCTCCTTGGAAGCATCTCAAGAGGGTGTAGAGAAGTAGAATGGGAAGAAGTCTGAGATCACAGGGCTTACCACTTGTACTCTTCCCATTCATTTCTCAGTTCTGTGTGGAACTAACTCAGCAGCCAAAGCTTATGAATAATGAGCATTTTCAGTTGTCTTCAATGTGAAGATACACAAACATGATAAAGATTCTTTTGTTTCCACCGCCCTCCATGGTGTCTTGGGAAGCAATTAGATATGCTCAGTTATGTACTATTTAATAGTCACTGAGAAGACAAATACAGTAAAAGCATTATGTGCGTGTGACGTGTGTGTGTGTGTGTGTGTGTGTGTGTATAATACATATGTATTCCTTTTTCCTAGATGCATCATAAGAATCAATGTAGATTCTTCTATAAATTATTTAAAGATGGCCTTTGTGAGGTGAGTGCTAGACAAAATCTCCCACTGTAAACACTGCTTCATATGAATTAATAACTAGCTTACCACGACTGAGTGGTGGATGAAACAACTCCCTTCTCTTTCCTCATCTTTCATCTCTCTCCTAAAACCACCTCACAGAGAGCTGTGTGTCAGCACTGTGATTTAGACAGCAGGCTGAAGGTGCAGGGTTACTCTTCCTTTGGACTTTGTCAGGGTGTGCTGACCGGATGTGACTGAGTATAAACTTTATGGCTTTTGGTATTGTGAGATGTTGATGTTGTGTGCATGGCCTGTATTTCAGTTAAAATGATGTTTGATAGTACAGTGACTGTATTCTGTAGAAAGATTCAAACAGGAACACTTGTCTGTTTACCTTTATTTAAAGCATGCAGCTATTAAGACAGGCCTTTTTAGCATTTCCATTCAAAGCAGTGCACACAAAAGGCCAAAGTAGTAATTCAAAGAGAAACTCTGAGATGTCCGAATTGGAAAATACATTTAAAAGCCAAGGGAAGCACATTTACACCATGTAACTTCTGGGCTCTGATGTAGCTTAATAGATTAACACTTTGCAGTGGTTTCCACATGTGCAGGGAAATGGAAAAGTAAGGAAATTAGTGTGTGATTTAAACATGACTTCTGATTTTGCTTCAGCTGTGACTTCCAATGGATTTGATTTAAGACCTGGATTAAATAATTCTCTAAAGTTCTTTGTGAAAAATTGGTTCAGTTAAAAAAAATACTATTTATGGGCTGTGGTAGAGCAGTGGGGGGTGTGTGTTTAGCATGCACAAAATTCTGAGTTTAATGTCCAATCCACACCATAAAAATTCTATCATTCTAATGATTTTATTTAGCCTTCAATTGGAAGGATGGGACTGGGGTTTAACATAGTGGTAGAAAGCTTGCCTAATACATTCAGGGCCCTGGGTTCAATACATTAGAGCCACAAAAGAAAAAAAATTTTGGCAGGATGGACAGATTGTTGTTTTATGTGACTTTTTAACTTCCATTTTTTTCTCATCTACATGATAAAATAAAACAAATTCAAGGGCCGGGGATTTAGCTCAGTGGTTCCACAGCCTGCCTCACAAGCACAAGGACCCAAGTTTGATTCCTGGTACCAAAAAAACCCCCATAAAACAACAAAAACAAAAAACCCAAATTCAAATCATGTTTGTTTTGCTTTCAAATTACTAGTGCTAGCATTATATCGGTATATAGGATATTTACAAAAATGATAATCAAGAAAAAATAGTATCCTTACATGGGAATCATATTATTATCCTCTGGCACAAAATGATATTATTATCCTTGAGTATTCACCTTCATACCAGTCATTTGACCTTCAATTTTGGCTTACAGAGAGCCACCTGCTACAGGCACTCCTAAGAATTCCAAGGGCTGAATTCATATGAACAAAAAAAGATTGTGTTTACTGGCAGGAGTAAATTTAGCTGCCACTTCTATGGTGTACTGAGACAAATATACTGACCTAAGTAAGAACCCAAGACTATTCCTGCTTTTCTTGTTTTTCTGCTCTTTTGGGGATGTAAAGAAAGATATGCTTCCTTAGGTTATCATTCCTTATTTTCCCTAATAGCTGTTGAAGGAACATAGTTCAGAGAAAATGATGGCCCTTGAGACTCAGTAATAACATAACTTTCAATGCCAAGTTGACTGCAGAGATGAAAGAAAAACATCAGAAACTTACTTGTTCACTGGATCGAGAGAGACAGCTCTTTATGACCTCTGTTTCCAGAAGTGTACGCCTATTAATGTCCACGTGTTCATAGTACTTAGAAAGTCGGGTCTGTCCTTGTTTATTCACCATAAGGAAAAATTTTATCATTTTTTTTTCCTGGCCAGTCTTTTCCAAAATAGAGTTCAAAAGTTATGGCTATAACTGGAACATGGAAGAGAAAAGAGTAGAAAGCCAAGGTCAAGTTTCTCAATCATATCAAATCTGTTCTATAGATGAATCAGAAGTAAATAAAATATTATATGGTAACACCAGTTTTCACTGCAGTGAACTAAATGAGATTTTCATAAATAATAACTAAACAAATTTTTTTTGGCTTTTTTGAAGACAGGGTCTCACTATGTAGTTGTGACTTCCCTGGAACTCACTATGTAGCCCTGGCTGGTCTCGAACTCAGTGATCCTCCTGCCTCAGCCTCTTGAGCACTGGGATTACAGGCTTGAGCCACCACGCCTGGTTTAAACATAAAATTTCATTGGTTATCTTCAAAAACAATTTTGGGCAACAGTAACTCTATTCATATTCATTCAGTTTATTCATCAGTTTTGCGGAGCACCAACTATGTGTCAAGCACCAGAAGAATATGGAGATGAAGAAGTGATGACTTTGCAAATCTTTATTTCTTTATTGTGTATTGTCTCATAGGACTGTCTTAGTTACTTTTTTCATTGCTGAGACAAAATAGCCAACATCTAAGTTAAAGGAAGAAAAATTTATTTTGGCTCACAGTTTGTAGAGGGGCTGGCTCCAAGGCAGGGTGGCACGGCAGAGGAGAAACAGTTCATGGTGGGTAGAAGGCAGTAAAGCAGTGAAGTAATTAAGAAGTAGCAAGCAAGAGACAGCAGCAGACCCCTTATATTCTATCCAGGCTACATGCCCTTAGGGCAGGTAGAACTCATACTGAGGGTGGGCCTTCTCATTATCCACACTAAGAACTCTGCCAAACCAATCAGTGGACTAACTTAGTAATCATATACCCTTAATCCCAGCATCATACACTTAATCCCAAAATCACATACTCTGGATCCAGTCATCTCTGAAAAGCCTCACCTGTAACTGCATGAGGCTTGGGGGATGGGGGAGGCACATCTAGACATAAACCATAACAGACTATAAGCTGCAAGAGAAAGAAGACCTGCATGTTCCAGCAGGATTCCCATATCTCCTGCTGAAGGGCCTGTCACCCAGGAAATAAGCATAAATACTGACAGCATGAATGCAAGAGCTGACAGAGCTCTCCTTTTTTCCCTGTCACCTGAGCTGGCTCACATCCTATAGGAGGAATTTAGTGGATCCTGGGCTTTCACCCATTTGGAGGTCTGGGGCTGTCCAGACAATGATTCTTAGCCTTTTCAGGGTTATGTATCTCTTCAGGTGTTTAATAAAGTCAACCCATTCTCCTTCCCAACAGAATACAACAGAATACAAATATGCTCGCCAGGCATCATGGCACAGGCATGTAATCCCAATACTCAGGAGGTTGAGGCAGGAGGACTGTGTAGGTTTGAGGCCAATGTGGGCTACATAGTGAGTTCAAGGCCAGCTGAACTACATAGCAACACCCTGTATCAAAAACAAAAACAAAAAAGAGGACACACATATGCTCTCAAAATTCTACTCACAACTTGGCAATGTGGCAACTTCTAATGCCTCCTCCCTGCAAAATAATAAAAATCAAGGGGAGGAAAGGAACTGTGAAACCAAGCTTGAACATCACAACACCTTAGGAGAGAACTTTTGAAAGGAGGCCTGCTTGAAATGAGATATGCTTCTGAGTTTCAGAGTTTATGATTTAAAAAAAGAAAGAAATATATGGGTATTAGCAGGAGGGTTAAAAATCCTGCTATTTGTAGCCCCCAAAATTAGTTGCTCTCTTCATACATGGTCCAGGACACATCTGCCTCCTAATCTTTTCCTTTGTATAATGTGTCAGGAAATATCTTTGCCAGATCTGATAAATACAAATCAAATCAGAAAAGTAGATTTACCCCTTCCCCAGCTAGCTTTAGGTGCTGGGGGTTCCAGGTAGAAAACTCTTTTATTTCTAGCCTGGTGTGCACCTGCTATGGCAGAGAGGAAGAGGGAGAGAGGGAGGGAGAGGGGGTGAGAGGGGGGGAGGAGAGAGAGAGAGAGAGAGAGAGAGATTATTACTAACTTGCCCCAAGTGCTACATTTATAGGCATGTGCCACTTCCCCCAGCTAAGTGAAGATTTTGATCTTCTAATTTTTTTTTTTAATTGAACTCAGGCCCTTGCGCTTGTGAGGCAGGCAGCACAACCACTGAGTTAAATCCCCAGCCCAAGAATTTCAATGCAGTTTTTGTTTTGTTTTGTTTTGTACCAGGGATCAAACTCTGATCATTGCAACTGCAAGGCAGGTAGCAGAACCACTGAGCTGAATCCCCAGCCCTGATCTTCTGATTTTTATAACTAGCAAAGGTGTTAGACATAAATAGCAGTACAAGGTGCTCAGTTATAACTGGTCAGATGCATCTCCATGTGTACACAGAAGGGGACCAAGGAATGTTGAAGGAGTTTAGGACTTACCAGAGAGGGACAGTTAAGCAACATTTCCAAGGATGACCTAGGAGGAGAGACTCAGGCACAGAAAACAGGACTGCCAAAGCTCCAGAAAGTTCACTATGGCTGCAGTTCATGGGGCAGCAATAATGGTCACAGGAAACCAAGCTGCTCATATAAGTGAAATTGGTGTTAGAAATCACAGAAAAGGCCTGGTATGGTGGTGCATGCCTATAATTCCAGCACTCGGGAAGCTGAAGCAGGAGGGATGCTTTGAGTTTAAGGGCAGCCTGGGCTACATAGTTCAAGGTCAGCTTAATCAGCATAGCAAGAACCTGTCTCAATAAAAAAGAAAAGAAAAACATAGAAAGGAATTTGAGTTTTATTTATGTGCAATGTACACAAGATCTATGGTGAAACTCTTCTTTAGTGGTGGAAATATTAAACTCACTTGTCAAATTTTTCTAAGGCCCTATAATAAATCCTATAAAGTCCTACACTAGGCAGTTTGTGAATATTTAATTATCATAATTATTTTGAGGCTCTTTTTGTTGTTGTTTTTGAGACAGGGTCTCACTTTGTAGTTAAGGCTGGCCTTATACTGTGTAACACATTGCATCAATCCTCCTGCCTCAGCCTCCTGAGTGCTGGGATTACAAATGGGTTCTACCATGCCTGGCTTGAGGCAGACACTTTTATTGTCTTTAAGGTCAAGCAAAGTAAAGTTAGGGACATCAAGATGTCCCAAAACCACAGCATTACCTTGTGTCAGAGGTGCATGGCAGTACATGCATGGATCTGTGATACCTCTAACTCAAATTCATCGTTATTAAATTTGGAAGAATCTTAGGTTTATAGAAAAGTCACAAAAAATAACCATTGTTAGCACCTCACATTGCCATAGTATATTGGGCAAAACTAAGAAAAAATATGTCAGTATTAACTCAACTCCAGAATATACTTGGAGTTCACCAATGTTTTCATAATATCTTTTGTTTTTGCTCTAGCATTCCATTCAGGATACCACATTAGATTTATTAGTAATGTCTTTTTCATCTCCTCTGGTCTATGATAAGTTTCTGAGTCTTTCCTTGTTCTTCATGACCTTAAAAGTCTTGAAGATATTGGCCAGAGGTCCTGTAGAATATCCCCTACCATAGGTTTGCCTAATGTTTTTCTTAAGATTAGACTTTTGTCTGGGGGGAATAATAGCCATAGAAGTGAAGTGTGCTTTTCAACACATAGGGGCATGATAGGGCAAGAATATTTGAGTTCTTTTCCTTAAGCATACTAAAGATGCTTAAGTACTTCTGTCTGACTTGCCACCATAAAATAGGTTGAGTTTTGTTTTTCTTATGTCAAACATTAATATTTTGGTATTACCTTATAAATTCCTAGTGAATTCTTAATGGTGCTGTAAGGCATCTGTAAACAATGGTGTTGTCTTCATCTATAATACAAATGCATTTAAACCAGAATATGGACCTCTCATAACACAAAAGAAAGCTAAAGAAGTTTTCCAGAAAAATGCAATACAAAGAGGTAAGTATTGAAATGTTGTAAAATAACCTCTGGTCATCCACAGACTTCCCTGATAACTATCCAGTGGTCCAGGCTGAGAATCTGTAGTACTGTGGGATCACTCATAAAGTCCCTTAAAGGTAAACAGACTTCTGGGATTTTTTTGTTTTAATCTTCCCAGTCACTTTATTACTACTTGGTACATGCAAGATATACTATATTTATATCTAGAGTAAATGAATGAAATGTTGTAAAATGAACATGGCGTACAGATCCATTTGTATTCTTTGGAAAAGTCTGATTTTAATGTGTAATTACTACTTGCTCAGAAAAATTAGCTGTCACTTTTAGCAGCTGCAATTACAGAGCTCAGTTTCCCAATATGCTGCCTAGGAGGCTGAAAAAAAAAAAAGAAACAGAGGATCATTACAAGGTTGCATCAGCCCAGGTGAACGTTTACAGCTCTTTTAACAATGGTTGGAAAGTCTCTGCTAAGAATCAGTTTGCAAAAGACTCAGCTGTCAGAACAAAAGAGAGAAGATGACTTAACAGGGTTTGATCTACTTCACAGCTTCTTTAAACACAAAACATTAATTATCTTTTTCATGAAGCATTCATGTTGGCTCAAGCCCCGTTACTCTGGGAGGCTGAGGCAGAAAGACTTCAAATTTCAGACAGAAGACTCAGCTAAACCTTGACTCAAAGTATAAACATTTTAAGAAAGGCTGGGAGGGCTGGGGATTTAGCTCAGTGGTTCCACTGCCCTGGATGCTTCGCAAGCACAAGGTACCAAAAATCAATCCCCAGCACCAAAAAAAAAAAAGAGAAAGGCTGGGGATGTAGCTCAGTGTGAAGGATCTGGGTACAATCATCAGTACAGAAAAATTAAAGAAAAAAAATAGTTAAGAGTCCATGATAAACTAAGCTCTACTGAAATATGTGCATTGCATGGAAGAAGTATAGGAGGTGTGGTATAAAAATACTGAATTTAAATTTTAAAAAATGTATTACTGTAAAAAGCACATTGCTGACAGCAGAGATATAGTTTGAAAGAGGCCCTTCAAATCCTGTTTTTCCTTTCTTTTCCTCATTCCACGCTGCAAATTCTTTCTTTTTTCTGTTCTCTTTCCTCAACTCAGTCTCTTGCTCCACGATATTATCCCTCATCTCCTTTTCTGTTTCTGCTCCTGCCCTAACTCAAATTTCTTCTTTTATCATTTTTTTCTCTTTTCTTTATGTTCTTTTCTTCTGTCATTCTACCTCAAACAGTGGTCAGTGGGTTCAAGGGAAAGTGAGCCACTATTGCAGTTAAGGGGACATAGTCTAGTCCTTGTACTTCTACTCTGTCTATCCCTTTTGAATTCAACACTTTCCTCAATATTGTGTGGTCATTCTATATCCTCTGGCTTCACTTGGAATCTTCTCCAATTCTTTTACTTATCAACTCCTCTTATCCTAGCTCTGTCTGAGCCCCCATCCTAAATGGTAAATATACTATGTTGCAAAGTTTGTTCACTACAGACATGTTTTGGACTGCTTCTTGAGTTCAATTTAATTCAAATGATTTAAGGGTGATAGACTAGTGACTACCACAAGTGGTCAGTTTCCAAGTTGTGCTTGATCATATTGTGTTGCTCATTGTATCAGTTGGGATAAAGGATTGTGGTTGATTTGATGAGCTGTTTTCTCTGATGTTATGAAGATGAGAATGTCTGTGAGTCGTTAGAAACCCAGAAGCCAGGGTGCAACTATGTCAGGAAGATTTGGGTGATAACCCAGAGATTAAACCAAAGACAGCCCACCAACAAAAATAAAAATGAGAAAACACTTAATCAAGGCACAAGAACAGACTTCCAGTTCACCAATGGCAAACAGTAGGGCAAATGAGGATGAAAAGGCCGACAGTGAACCACCAGGATACCCTGAACTCAAAGCACAGGAAGTAACAAAACAGATCAATCAGGCTCTAGAAAAATTCAAAACAGAAATAATTTCCCAGATAACCATAGAGATGGTGAGCAAAATGAAAGTCATGATTTGAGACTCTAGAACAGAAACTGACAAAAAAAATAGATGAGCTCAGGACAATGATAGAAGCCATGAAGGCCCAGCATAAGAAAGAAATGGAAACAATAAATGCCCAACATAGGAAAGAAATGGAATCCATAAAACAGATTCAAACAGATATCCAGGAGATTAAACACTCCATTGAAAGTGTAAGCAACAGAATAAAAGAATGTGAAGATAGAATCTCAGATATAGAAGATAAAATTGCAGTCAGTGATCGTGAAAAGAGAGGTCTCTTAAAAACAGTAGGGGATCATGAGAAATCGATCCAACAACTCCTAGATGATGCAAAGAAGAATAACATAAGACTGATAGGAATCCATGAAGTAGCAGGAGAAAATATAAATGACTTAAAAAAGCTGTTTACAGAATTAATGATAGAAAACCTCCTAAACAGAGGGGAAGAATTTGACATTCAGATAAGTGAGGCATGTAGGACCCCAACTAGCCACAATAAAAAAAAAAAATCTACACCTAGACATATAATAATCAAGATCCCAGAAACCCAACAGAAGAACAAAATACTACAAGCAGTAAGAGAAAAGAAACAAATCACATACAAAGGAAAGCCCATCAGAATCACAGCAGACTTTTCAACACAAGCCCTTAGGGCAAGGAGAGCCTGGAGGGAGATATTTTAAGTACTAAAAGAGAACAACCTCCAACCTACACTGATGTATCCTGCAAAACTCTCTTTCAAAATGGATGGGGAAATAAGATACTTCCATGACAAAGAATACCTGAGAAACTACATGAATACCAAACCAGCACTACAAGCAATTCAAAACAAGATCCTAGAAAAAGACAATGAAGGTAACAACAGCATGAGGCCCAACAGAGCAAATCAAATAGGCAAGACAAAAAACTAAAAGGAGAAGGAGAAAAAGTGAAAAGAATCAACAACAAAAGGCCAATAACATGACAATAATAAGTCAGTACATATCAGTTATAACCATCAATGTCAATGGCCTCAACTCACCAAGAGAAATAGACTGGCAGAAAGGATTAAGAAGCAAAATCCAACAATATGTTGTATACAAGAAACACACCTAGAGCAAAAAGAAGCCCATAGACTGAAAGTGAAAGGATGGAAAACAATTCTCCATGTGACAGGAGCCCAGAAAAAAGCAGGGGTAGCAATCTTATTCGCAGACAAAATAAATTTCAAACCAAAACTGATTTAAAGAGACAAAGAAGGCCACTACATCTTGTAAAGGGAACAAGTCAAGAGGAAGAGATGACAATCATAAACATATATGCTCCAAATACTAATGCCCCCAACTATGTAAAAGAAATATTAAGAAACATGAAAAACCAAATAAGCACTAATACAATTGTAGTGGGGGATCTAAATACCCCACTTTCACAAATAGACAGATCATCTAGGCCAAAAGTCAACAACAAAATACTACAATTGAATCAAGCTTTTGAAAGCATGGACTTAATAGACATTTATAGTGTTCCAACCCACAAAATCAGAATACACATTCTTTTCGGCTGCACATGGGTCATTCTCCAAGATAGATCACATACTAGCTCACAGACAGGTTTGAATAAATGCAAAAGAATCAAAGTTATTCCCTGTATATTATCAGATCATAGTGCAGTCAAGTTGGAGATCAATAGCACAGGAAATCATAGGAACTTCACAAACACATGGAAATTGAATAACACTCTCCTGAACAATCAATGGATCACAGAGGAAATTAAGGAATAAATCAGACAATTTTTACAAATAAATGAAAATGCCAGTGCAACATACAGGAATCTATGGGACACAATGAAAACAGTTCTACGTGGAAAATTCATAACATTGAATGCCCACACTAGGAAAACAGAGCGAGCTCAAATAAACAACCTAATGATGAATCTTAGACTCCTAGAAAAACAAGAGTAAGAAAAACCCAAAGCTCGAACAAGAGAGGAAATTATAAAGATAAGAGAAGAAATCAATGCAATGGAAACTAAGAAAAAGATACAAAAAAATAAATGAATTGAAGAGTTAGTTTTTGGAAAGAATAAATAAAATTGATAAACCTTATCTTAGCTAACCTTATCAAAAAAAGAAAAGAAAAGGCTCAGATCCATGCAATTAGGAATGAAAAAGTGAAGTCACAACAGATCCAACAGAAATCCAGAGGATAATCAATACCTACTTTGAGAACGTGTACTCTAATAAAATGGAAAACACAGAAGAAATGGACAGATTTCTAGATACTTATGAATTACCAAAGTTGAACAAAGAAGATAAAAACATTTTAAACACCCCAATTATAATAAATGAAATTGAAAATGTAATTAAAAATTTACCAACAAAGAAGAGTCTAGGTCCTGATGGATTTACAGCTGAATTTTACAAGACATTTAGAGAAGAACTACTGCCATTACTCTTCAAACTTTTCAATGGAATTGAAAAGGAAGCAATACTTCCAAACTCATTCCTGGAAGCAAGTATCACTTTGATTCCCAAACCAGGGAAAGATGCAAATAAAAAAGAGAACTACTGGCCAATCTTCTTAATGAATATACATGCAAAAATCCTTAATAAGATACCAGCAAACAGAATTCAGAGGATCATCAAGAAGATCCTGACCAAATCAGATTTATTCCAGGGATGCAAGGATGGTTCAACATACCTAAATCAATAAATGTAATACACTATATTAACAGAGTCAAGGGCAAAGATGCAAAAAAAAAAGCATTTGACAAAATTCAACACCCATTCATGATAAAAACCCTGCAAAAAATTGGAATAGATGGTCTATATCTCAGCTTAATAAAGGCTATCTATGAAAAACCAACAGCCAACATCATATTAAATGGCCAAAAACTGAAAACCTTCACATTAAAATCAGGAACAAGACAAGGATGCCCACTATCACCACTCCTCTTCGATATAGTTCTGGAAACATTAGCCATAGCAATTAGATAAGAAAAAGAAATTAAAGCAATAAAGATAGGAAAGGAAGAAGTTAAACTGTCATTATTTGCTGCCGATATGATACTCTACATTGAAGACCCAAAAAACTCTACCAAAAGACTTCTAGACTTAATTGACACTTTTAGCAGAGTAGCTGGATACAAGGTCAACACCCCAAAATCAACAGCCTTCTTGTATGCAAATAACAGAGTCACTAAGAGAGAAATTAGGGAAACAATTCCTTTTATAATAGCATCCAAAAAAAAATGAAGTATCTAGGAATCAATCCAACAAAAGAAGCAAAAGATCTCTACACTGAAAACTACAGCACTCTGAAAAAAGAGATCAAAGAGGATATAAGAAAATGGAAAGCTATCCCCTGCCCCTGGGTAGGAAGAATCAACATAGTGAAAATGACCATACTTCCAAAAATGCTATATAGATTCAATGCAATGCCAATAGAAATTCCAACACTATATTTCACAGAACTAGAAAAAAGAATCCAAAAATTCATTTGGAACTATAAGAGACCTAGAATAGCAAAAGCCATCCTAGGCAACAGACACATGGCAGTGGGTATAACAATTCCCAATTTGAAACTATACTACAAAGCCACTGTGATAAAAACAGCATGGTACTGGCAAACAAATAGGCCTGAGGATCAGTGGAACTGACTGGAAGACACAAAAACAAATGCAGATGTACTCAGCTACGTCATCTTTGACAAAGGAGCTGACCATCCTCAGTGGAGGAAAGATAGCCTCTTTAATAAATGGTGTTGGAAAAACTGGATTTCAACCTGCCAAAGATTAAAACTGGACCCTTATCTTTCACCATGCATGAAATTAAAATCCAAGTGGATTAAGGATCCAAACATTAAAACAGAAACACTAAGCTTGCTGGAAGATAAGCTAGGCAGAACTCTTGAAGACATTGGCATAGGAGAAGACTTTTTGAATAAATCCTCAGTAGCATGGGAACTAGCAGATAGAATCAACAACTGGGATCTCACCTTATTAAAAACCTTCTGTACTGCAAAAGAAACCATCAACAGAACTAAGAGACAACGTACAATGTGGGAAAAAGTTTTTACCAGCTGCTCCTCAGACAAAGGACTACTGTCGAGAATATATAAAGAACTCAAAAGAATCAGCCCCCCCAAATATAAAGACCCAATTCATAAATGGGCATCTGAAATGAACAGACATTTCTGAGACAAAGAAGTAAAAGCAGCAAGTAAATATATGAAAAAATGTTCCACATCACTGGTTATTTGAGAGATGCAGATGAAAACAACACTGAAATTCCACCTCACCCCACAAAGAATGGCTACTATCAAGAAATCAGTCAATAACAAATGTTGGCGGGGTTGTGGGGAGAAAGGAACCCTTCTTCATTGTTGGTGGGAGTGCAGACTGGTGCAACCACTATGGAAATCAATGTGGAGATACCTCAAAGAGCTGGGACTAGAGGTTCCATTTGACCCAGCCATTCCTCTGCTGGGTATCTTTCCAAAAGAATTAAAAGAATCATATCACAGTGATGTATGCGCACCCATGTTTATAGCGGCAGAGTTTGTAATAGCTAAAACTTGGAAACAGCCCATTTGCCCATCAGTTGGAGACTGGATAAAGAAGATGCAGTTTTTCTATAAAATGGTATACTACTCAGTCATAAAGAATGAGAAATTAGATTCATTCATAGGAAAATGGATACATATTGAGGATATACTCCTAAGTGAAATAAATAAGTCACACATGTGTAAATACTGAATAGTTTCTATGGTGTGAAAAACTGTAATAGTACATAAGATCCTAATGAGATAATGGACCATGTGAACGGGGAAGAAAAGGGCTAAAGGTGTAGGGAAAATGGGAAGGGTAGGGGAAAGGTAATAAGGGAAAAGAAAAAAATATGACAAAATGAAAAAATGTAAATAAAGTATTTGTAAATGGGGAGGGGAAGGGGGTGAAGGGAGGGCACAGACAAGGGTAAAAAAATGAGAACCAAGACCTGTCATGTAAAGGTACAAGATCCCAACAATGAATGTAACTGTACTGTATACCTAAAATGTACCAATAAACTCAATTAATTAAAAAAAAACACATTGCCATTAATCCCCCTCAAAATACTCCCCTGCACTTCCAACACATTTATTCCATTGCTCTTGCCACTTTCTGAAGTCGTTCTCGAAGTCCCTTTTCATGGGTGTCTTTAGCTGCATTGGTTGGCTGCTTTCATGTCTGGAATCAATTAAAAACATTTGGCTTTCACGCCGGGGATAGCTCAGTGGTTTCGTTTCCTTCCTTGCAAGCACAAGGTCCCGAGTTCCATCCCCGGTACCAAAAAAAGAAAGAAAATTCAAAATACAAAACAGTTGGCTTTCAAGGTCATTTTGACTTGGGGGGAGAGACACAAGTACCATGGCGCCAGACGCACTGAATGAGGTGGACGAGGACATGCTGTGATGTTTTAGGAGACTTCTGTTCTGTTGGGTGGCACTCAGCAACAGTATTTCCCATATTTTGATACCCCATAAAGACACTCAGGAAAGGGGATTTACAGACCTGCTTCCGAAAGTGGCAAGCATGATGAGATGAGTGTTTGATGGCTAGCATGAGGTGACCGGGAGGTTCCGATCACCCAGTACTGCTCTGTGCTTCTCCTTCCTGTCCGTCAGTGTGAAGTCTCAGATTTGGCCCTGAGTTACCCACTCCTGTGCCTTACCCAGTCGAGAGAGGAAGTGTCCTAACACCTTCCCTAGAATGAAAGGTGGCTCTAAAAGCACAGATCCAAGACTGCTAGAGGATGTGGACCCCAACACCTGAGGGGTCATTCACACACTATGAGGAGCCGAGGAGAGCTGGGCCCCGAACAGCAGAAACATGGACCCTTGACAGTGACTCCAAAAGCCATCTACGTCAGTTCCCAGGCAGCCCATCTAGGACCCGCTGAGTTGAAGATAACACAGTGGCTGCTCTTTCGCTTTACAACTGCAGAAGCTGGAGCGAGGGCCTGAGCAGGCAAAAAAAACCACAGGAGTCCAGTCCTTTGCCAAGAAGTCAGAGTAACTGTGAGAAGGATCTGCCAAATTGACTGGTTGTGCTGACAGACACTGAGAAGAGTCCTCCCTTCCTCTTGGCTTGCATCACATCTGGATAGGATTCCTCCTGGTATCTGGACCATCAAAAATCTACCTTTGTGCATCAATTCTTGTTTCAGCTGTGAAAGTTCTGGTCAACTTTCCCCTATGAGGAGCCTGTACTTCTTCCCCCTTCAGAGTTCTAGATTAGACTGTCTTAACCGGAAATGGTTCCCTTTCGGTAGAAGCACCCTGAGCATTCCTGTTTCTCGGAAGCTGTAAGGTTCACATCACACCTGTCTCACTGGGGACAGGGGTCCACGTCTAGCAGAGGCTACCTGGCCTGGTCAGCGTGTCTCACGGTCAGCTGTTGGTGCCTTTTTCTCCTCCCCTGCCTAACCCAGGTAAGACTTGCCTGGTGGTGACTCTGTCCTTTCTTTGTACTTTGGATGTGGAGAGAGAGTGTGGCTTGGTGGACCTGGCATCTTTGTCAGTTTGGAAGCAATTGCAGCATGGCTGTGTCATGGAAAGAAAATGGTTCCCAGGAGGCTAATGCTTATCTCAGGTTCTGCCTTGTTCTACTCTCATGACCCCGATTCTTTCCTTTGTGTCTGTTGTAAGCCATGATAGTTGTGCTTTTCTGTTTTCAATTAAAAATAATTCTGGCTATTTTCATTATTATAAAAACATCATAAATATAGGCAAACAGAAGAAAAACAAAAGAAAAAAAAGCTATTCCTAAATCTTACCCCAAAGACAACCACTGAGTCATATAGTTATATAGTATTGTATATATACTATGTACATTTATATATTTAAATGTAACTATAATGCCACAATACTATTTAAAATGTGATAACATCTGATGTTATTTAATTTTTTTGTTGTTGTTGTTTTTTTGAGATAGGGTCTCACTTTATAGTTCAGGCTTGCCCTGAACTCACTATGTAGCGCAGGCTGGCCTCAAACTCGTGGCAATCCTCCTGCCTCTGCCTCCTGAGTGCCTGTTTATCATTTAATATCTTATCATGAATAGAGTGCTATAGCAACAAGCTCATTTCTACTGAAATTATGAGTATTCAATTATATAGATTTCAATGTATTTACCTCAACTTATATTGTTTAATATTTAAGTTGCTCCCTATTTTTCTATATTGTAAGCAGCATTAATGAACATAGTTTTAGTATTTAGAAAAAAACTGTTTTGCTGGGCATGGTGGTACACATTTGTAACCTCAGCACTTGGGAGGCTAAGGCAGGAGGATCACTGAATTCGAGGTCAGCCTGGGCTACATATGTGAGTTCAAGACCAGCCTGAACAACATAGTGAGACCCTATCTCAAAAAACAAAATGCAATAAATAATAATAAATTAAAAAGTGTGTTTAATGAGAGGGTGGTTTTTTTTTTGGTACCAGGGATTGAACAAGGCAGGTTGCAGAACCACTGAGCTAAATCCCCATCCCTAGAGGGTGGTATTTTGAGGAGGATTAATGACAATATGTCTTTTATTGTAATGAATGAATAAATGAATTTATTTATTTATTTATTGGTAATGGGGATCAAATTTGGGACCTTATACTTGTGAAGCAGGCAGTGGAACTGCTGAGCTAAATCCCTGGCCCCAATTGTAATGAATTTTTTTTTTTTTTTTGAGACAGGCTCTTGGCTGTGTAGCCCAGGCTGGCCTTGAACTCCTACAAATCCTCCTGCTCAGCCTCTCAAATGCTTGGTAAATTAAAAAAATTTAGACATTCCCCATATATTTGATGATTTTTGTACCTTTAGTGAACAAGTAGTTCTGGAACTAATCAGAATCCCAGCAAAGTACAGGGGCTGGGGGACACCTTCATAGAAAAAGGCTCTAGTTAGGTTCATGCTAGACAGAGCAGGTAAGTATTTTTCTTTGGAGATTTTTGCCAGCTTCAGGAGATGGAGAATGTGCTGCCTAAAACTTGGACATTAGTAGACAGACCTAGCTCTAGGTGTGGCTTTGCCATGGGACTCCAAGATGCTTTGCCTTTCTACATCAGCTGGGCAGCTACCTCTGAGGTGTGAGAGTGAGAGGAGACCATACTCAGCAGAGTCTGGCCTAAAGTAAGTGTTCACTTTATGACTGAGCTGGTATTATTTCCCTGCTGTGACTAGAAACACTGTGGGATGATTCCTGGACTATGTTTTATATTATTTTTTTTGGGGGGGTACTGGGGATCGAACTCCGAACCTTGATCTTGCAAAGCTGGCAGCAGAACCACTGAGCTAAATCCCAGCCCCCTATTTTTGTTTTTCCAGATCATGTATTTCCTAAGCCCTATCAGACAGGTGGATACCTCTCAGTTTCAAACACCATGTTATAAAGAGCCAGGCCCAATATGGGAAAGTCTGGGGTTGCTGAGTTCATTCACTGAGCAGAACAGGATGTTATCTAGACCAGCTCAGCCAGGACCACAGCAGCTGGGCCATGGGGGAGGCCTGTTGTCACCCACTGCCTTTCCCAGGAAGATAAACTCACTGCCATGGGTGAGACTGCAACACACTCAGTGGTGTTGTATCATTTGGAATGAAGTGTTGCTTTTATTCTCCTGACAGATTATTGCCAGTTAAATACAGCAGGCAACTAGAAAGTTAAGATTATCAGACTTTCTTTCATTCCCTTTCAGCAGAGCTATTTAATTTAAAATAGACTTTCTAGTGAAGTTGGTTGTGGTGGTACATGCTGTACTCCTAGCACTTGGGAGGCTAAGGTTCCGAGGCCAGACTGGTCTACATATGTTCAAGGCCACTCTAGACCACACAGGAAGATCTTATCTCAAAAGAAGAAGGAAAAGAAAAAGAAGAAGGAAGAAGAAGAAGAAGAGGAAGAAGAGGAGGAAGAGGAGGAGGAGGAGGAGGAGGAACAACTTTATGGTAATCAGGAATTCTAATCACTTGGATTTCAGCAGCCAGGTAAAAGAAAAAACATTCACCCATGGCCACACCTCTATCTTTAGTGTCCCGGCTGCAGTAAATGTAAAATGAGAAGTAAAAATATCCCATGGAAATGTTACAAGGGAGTAAATCGGTTTGCATTTTACAAGTATGACATCCCTTTTCCCTGACTTCAAGAGCAAGGATGGCAAACAAGGACATGTTGAATTAATACTCATTAGGATGCAAGTTTTCAAGAGAATAGGTGAAAGCGTCTAGAGACTTGAATACATCTTTCTTTTTCTTTCTTCTTTTTGCATGCTCATGAACAATTATACAATTTACAATTACAGGAATAATGTGGAGAAGCACAACTACACTACTCTAAAATATACAGTGCCAAAATGAACAAATGTGGAGACGAAAAAGACAATTTCATGAGAACTAAATATGAATGTGTAAGAACCCATCCTAGTTAGTAATCATCATGGAGATGGCAGATCAAATAATTCTGAGACCGAGGTAAGACAGTAAGATGGACCAGGCTTAGAGAAAGGCTGGGAGCTGACAGGGTGCAGGTATGGACTTCCTCTGTTTGTGAACTCTTTGCATTCAACAATACACAAGGCTGGGGAAGGTGTTCTGATGGCTAGGAAATCAGGAGATTCTACACTCAAAACCTGTGTGAATGTGTATCAAAAACAAGGTAGAATAAAGAAAGGAAAATTCACTGGGGAAAGCACTGTTGCACAGAGGGTACTAAGATGCTCAAAGCAGGAAATGTAGAATTTTCCTTAGGTTAGCATGGAAATGGTTCAGAGTCCAAGACTGGTGAGGTTGATAGAGTCACAGTAGGATACGAGCACATCCATGCCCCGGGATCCTACATGACATAAACTTAATATCCAGAGAAAAGAGATACTGAAAAGACCTAAGGACATTCTAAATTTTCATATTTCTAATGGTGTATTTTGGGAGTTAGAACTGGAAGATTCTTTATAGAGTGTCATAGCCAGGGATAGCACTGGGTTTCAACTTGGGTGTTAACCATGACTAACTGGACCAGCTGCTTTGGGAAGGATTCTGGAGTGGCATCCAGGTTCAAAAGAGACGGATGCTATGAATGATTACTGTCAGTTGTAGGTGAGGAAGCAGGGAGTGGCAACTATGCACCTTATATGTGTCATCCTGATGTGTGCACCCTTCATTTTGTAGACAGGAAAACTAATAATGAGAGATGTAGAGGGAAATCCCAAATTCTGCTCTTTTGACTCATAATGCCGTGCTTATCACATCACCTTTCTGCCTTGCTGAGTGTTTTAGTGTCATTTAAATTTAGTAAGTGTTAACTTCAGGCAGCTTTGATAATGATCAAGTCAATATTATCTTTTCTAATGCCATTCCACAGTTAATCTAAAAAATACCAAATAAATCACCAGAAAAAAATTAGAGTAGCCAGGTGTGGTGGAATATTCCTTTAAAATTCTAATACTCTGGGAGGCTGAGGCAGGAGGATTGCAAATTCCAGCCCAGGCGGGGCAATTTAGTGATTTAGGGAGAACCTATCTCTAAAATAAATAACAGAAGGGTCTGGGATTTAGCTCAGTGGTTTCACCACCTGCCTCGAAAGTACTAGGTCCCAGTACAAGGTTCCGAGTTCCATCTCCAGTACCAAAAACAAAACAAAACAAAACAGAAATATATAACAGAAAAGGGTGTGATACATTACTCACTCTCCAACCTTACAGGTTTTTACAAGTTGGATTTTCAGTTCAACTATTTAGCAAAGTTATGAACACCAAACAGACTTTTTTCAAGCTCTGCTGTTGGAGAAGTGGGAAGTTCAAACTTGGAGTCATTTTACAAACCAAATATATATATTTCTCCCCCCTCTGTACTGGAGACTGAATCCAGGGGCATTGTACAACTGAGCTACATCCCTAGCCACTTATTTTTTATTTTGACACAAGTTCTGGCTACATTGCCTAGGCAGAACTCTAACTTTTGATCGTCCTGCCTCAGCCTCCCTCAATAGTAGGATTACAGGCACACACCGCTGCACTCTGCTTGGAAGTGATATTTAACGATGGCTAACATCTTTTCTAGCTCTTAATGCTTTCTATGTACCTCACAAACAATATTGTAACATACACAGATAAATGTACAAACTTGAACGTGATTTCAGACAAAAACATTTCCTTTTTTGCATCCCGAAAAAGGATTTAAGTAAACTACTCCAAGTTAAAAAGCAAATTTTCACCTAGAAAATGAGTAGTAATTTGGGGTGTAGTCTAATAGTCAAGAGCACAAAGTAGGCCAAGTATGGTGGCACATGTCTGTCATCCCAGCACTGGGGAGGCTGAGGGAAGATGATTACGGTCAAGGCCAGCCTCAGCAAGCTAGCAAGCTAGCAAGACTCCACTTCAAAACAAAAAAACAGAAGGGTTGGGGATATAGGATGTAGTTAAATGGTAGAAATGTCCCTGGGTTTGATCACAGTGGGAAAAAAAAATATGAAGCAGAGATCACCTGTTTGGCTCTACTGTTTCCTAGCTTTGTGACCCCGAGCAAAACAATATTTTTGAGCTCAGTCTCCTGTACAATGGGAATAATAATAGTACCTATCTCCTAGGTTATGAGGATTAAGGAGTTAGTATATGTAACGTTTTTAGAAGAGGCATGCATCAAATGCTAACATATTAGCCAGTGCCATGACAACACACTGCCTTTTCCCTCATGAAACCTTCCCTGCCTATCCCAATCATATTCCAACTACCAAGAGCTGATTATCCTGTCTATAACCTATGTAACCATTATTTGATTACATGATAAGATCCTTTACCAGAATTGCAATTTAGGTTTTTAAATATGACTGTAAGAGATTTTACATTGTGATCCAGTGTCTGAATAGGTATATATCTGGAATAGAAGTTCTCTGCTCACCCTACTGCATGTATTCCATGCTGTTTTGTTTTTTTTTTTTAAAGTGACACTTCTCTTTGTAAAATACATAGTTGTGCAGGGCATAGTGGCATATGACTATAATGGCAACACTCTGGAAGGCTGGTACAGGAGGATCATCTTTGAGCCCAGCCTGGGCAACTTAGTGACTTAACAAGACCATGTCTCAAAATAAGAAATACAAAGAGCTGAGGGTATAACCCAGTGCAAAGGCCTGGGTTTCAATTCCTTGTACAACCAGGAAAAAAAAAAAAAGCAGTTGTGTGGGTCTGTGATACACACATGCGTGGATTTGTCAAAACTCAGCAAATGGCAAATATACTAATAAATATTAATGAATAATTTTATTATATGTAAATTTTATATAAAAAAACTAAAAGTAATTAATGATGTGCATGCTGAAGCATTTGGAGGAAGTGTAATGATATCTTTGAAAAACACTAAAAACCTAAGATAAATTAGTGGATGGATAGATAAATAGATAGCTGCACAACAAAGTGAGGGTAATACAATGTTAGTGGTAGAATCAAAATAGTGAACATATAGGAATTCACTGTGAAATTCAACTTTTTTATTTGAGAATCACTAATAATAAAATGTTGGAAGGAAATGTTATTTGTGGCCTACTTTGAAAAAATATTGATAGATCCTATTTGTTACAACAGTTTTAAGGTTATAAGAAAATCACAACAATAATTCAGAGAATTCCCACACAAACACAAAAGAGTTCTTATACACTCTATACACAGTGTCCTCTATTATTACTGTTATATCCACTATCATTCTCCTCTTACTACCCATATTACACTAGCACAGTAAATTGTTATAATTTATAAACCAATATTGATATGTTAAGTCCACTTTTTATTCAGATTTCCTTACTTTTTGTCTAATTTCATTTTTCTGTAGCAGGATCCCACATAAGATACCACATTACATTTAGCAATCTTTTTTTTGGGGCGGGGTACTGGGGATCGAACTCAGGACCTTGCGCTTGTGAGGCAGGTGGCAGAACCACTGAGCTAAATCCTGGCCCACCACATTGCATTTAATCTTCTCATGTCCTTCAGATCCTCCTGGCATGGTGACAATTTCTCACAGTTTCAGTCTTGAGAAATTATCCTAAAGTGTAATTAAAAGTCTATGCGCACCTGTTGGGATGTAGCACAGTGGGAGAGCACTTGCCTAGCATGTGTGAGGTCCTGGGTTCAATCCTTAGTACTGCCTCCAAATTTTTGTAAAAACATCTGAACAAAAATATTTCTAATAGCATTATAATAGTAAAACGAGCAGGGTGTGGTGGCTTATACCTTTGATACCAGAAACAAGGGACCCTGAAAAAGGCAGATTGCAAGTTATAGTTCTAGTCCTGCCTGGGCAACTTAGCAAGATCCTGTCTCAACATAAAAAATAAAAAGGACTGGGGATGTAGCTCCATAGTGGAACCTCTCTGGGTTCAACCCCAGCACTGAAGAAAAAGAAAAAAGAAGAAGGAAAAAAAAAAAAAAAGAAAGTGAAACATGGAACAAACTCAGATAGCACTGTACAAATTGTGAAATGTTCAGTGTTGAGGAAATACTGGGTTGATGTCATTTACTGTTAAAGTGGATATACTGCTGGGTGCGGGGATACATACTTGTAATCTCAGCACACGTGAAGCTGAGGTAGCAGGATTACAAATTTAAGCCTTGCCTGGGCAATAGAGCAAAAGCTTGTCTAAAAAGGGCCAGGGATGTAGCTCATTCTTCCTTGGGTTCAAGCCTCACTATGGTGGGGGGAGAGGGTATACATGCAGACTACATAGAATGGAAAAATGCATATAAAACTCGTAATATTATGTCACAAAATCAGAACACCGAACTTTGCATTCACATATATTGCAACTATGTAAAAGGAACATCTAAATAAAGATTAAAAATAGACTAGACAGATGAATCTTGAAAACATTTTATTAAATGAAAGAAGCTAATCACAAAGTTATGACATATTAGATAACTCCATTTACATCAACTACACAGAATATAGGCCTCTAAAGAGGTAGAAAGTAGATTCAGGCTTAGGGAGTAGGGACTTAAAGGGTGATATCTAAGTAGGAAGGGGCTGTAGGTATTTGCAGAGTATGTGAGCACAGAATAGCCAGTGAATTAAATAATTTGAGTGAACTGTCTAGTTTGTGAATTATATCTTGATAAAACTGTTAAAAGAGATACACACAGATTAGAAAATCTGGAAGAACTCCCAATAGCCAAATATGGAAAAATTTTAACAATATAATATTGGATTATAATTGAAGTATGAAATAAATATACATGACTATATAATATAAATACATGATTAAACAAAGACAGAAGATTCCCAAATTCTGTAGATTGTGCTCATATAGCAATTCAATTCACCAACTCATGTTTCCATAGAGCTTAATAGGTGCCAGCTGCTGTTTTGAACACTACCTACTTCTTTTTTGGGGGAGCGTTTGAGACAGGGTCTCACTATGTAGTTGAGACTGACCTGGAACTCACCGTGTAGCCCAGGCTGGTCTCAAACTCAGTGATCCTCCTGCCTCAGCCTTCTGAGTGCTGGGATTACAGGCATGCGCCACCACACCTGGCTTTACCTACTTCTTTTAGTACTCCTAACAGCTCTGTGAGTTGGACTGTTTCTTCTTCACTTTACAAATGTGAAAATATACTCGACAAAGGTCCCAATTGGAGTTAGTCTGACTTCAGAGGGTATGTTCTCATGTAATGCCGTTAGTTCTGAGTCCTCCTCAAGACTAGTAATTCAGTGATGGCTGTAACAAGACCATGAATGCACAATTTCACTCCCCGTTCCCTAGAGTAAACTGAGCTCTGACCAGTTGTACTCTATACTAAAGCTTTTGCTAGTTAAAATGTACGTTTTGGCAGTTTCTGTCTTGGCCAGCAATACTTCAAAAGGCACAATTCTAACAGATCAGTCACTTTTCCTTGATATCACCAAGGAACCCAAAATGCCTAAGAAGTAGGCCAATCTGCCAACATGAAAATTTAGGACAGTAAAGCTCAACTGTTGCATTTGATAGTATATTATAGTATATTATGTTTAAAATTTGTGGTTAAATCATTAGATTTAACTTCTGAAATTCTCAAGTCTGTTTGTTCTTTCAGAGAGTTGAGTTAATTTTCCTTTCTACTTCTAAAAAATAAAACACACCACCAGGCAAATGCCCATGAAGGCAAGTTTCAGATAAGTATCTGAATTCTTGTCCAGATCAGATGTCTGGTTAGAATACAACTTTATAAGTGGCCTATTTGGCTGCCCTTTGCCCAGAAGCACTTTTTTTTTTCATTTCTATTTCAATTTTTAATAAAGTGCAGCAACAAGTGCTACAAATGTAAACAGGAGATTAAAGCCGTCACACAAGAGCCTGTCCCTTTGTCAGTCCAAAGGATACTCGTATTCCAATTAACACTCACCTACATCTCACAGTCTTTGAATAGAAAAAACGTCAATGCCTGTAATCCCAGCCTGAAAAATTTAGCAATTTAGAGCAGTCCAGTCTCAAAATTTAAAAAAATGGTGGGGGGTGTGCCGCAGGGATGTAGCTCAGTGGGAAGGCCCTGGGTTCAATCAATCCCCAGTAGCTCAAAAACAAACTAAAAAAAAAACTACCGCCACAGGGGCCGAGGATTTAGCTCAGCAGTTCAGTGGCCTGCCTTGCAAGCGCAAGGACCCGAGTTCAATCCCCGGTACCAAAAAAAAAAAAAAAAAACTACCGCCACAAGTCTATGCACAGTACAATTCACAATATTCAAATGCTGTACTAAACCCTAAAGGTAACATAATAAAGTGCAATTGGAGTTATTTTAAAATGATCTAAAGAATTCTTCAGTCTTTTTTATGGGATAATTGTACTTTAGGTTGGCCTATGCACAGAAAGACAGAACTAAAGGCCACCATCATTTAAAAATATATTGTTATTGTAAATGTTTTTGTGAAATTTTGCCTATTTAAAACATTTTCCAGGGGCTGAGGATATAGCTCAGTGGGAAAGCACTTGCCTAGTATGTGTGCAACTCTGGGTTCGATCTCTGGCATCAGAGGAAAAACAAGAAAAAGTCCTCCAAAGTGAAATCTCTCTCTAACACAATGCCCAGGCCGGCTGTCCATGCCTGGTACCATTCTTCTGAAGATTCTCCTCTGCTGCTCCAAGAGGAGACAGACCACATTTCTTGTTAAATTATTACCTTGGAAAGTTTTGGCAGTTTTCCACTCAGTCATGTTTTTCACAGTCCTTTTGCTCTCCTGTTTACAGACCTGCTGGTTCACACTTAGCCAATGTCCAGGAGGGACTTGGCTCCAGGCAATCATTTTTTAAAAAAATCATTTTCAATTTTGACATCTCTGTGTTAGCTCTTATACGATATTATCTCAGCCTACTTTTTTTTTTTGACTCATATTACCCAGGAGACAACCTGCAGTGAACCTGGACTAGAATTTTACATAGCATCCTGAGTTTTTTAAAGGTTTTGGTATCTATTTCCTATAAATCTATGAAGTCTCTTCCCTTTTCTTTTGTATATATACATGATTTGAACAATTCCAGTGCCGTGCTTGTATTCTTATAATTTTCTTAGCCACAGGCAATTACTTTAATGAGAAGTGGACATATGATCTCATTTGGCAGATCTTCTTGCTTCCTTCTTTTCTGTTCCATGGGCATTTTGTACTTGGTTTGCTCCTCTGGTTTTGAACATAAGTCGGTGCTTTTCAGAGATCTCCCCTGGGCTTTAATATCTGCTCTCTTTATAAATAGAAACACCTTGTCATCTTCCTGAGTGACTGAATCCCTCTGGAACTACCAACCATGCAAAGGATTCCTGAACCAGAGACAGTAAAATGGCCCATTGATAGAACAGTAGGAAGCAAAATAGTGAAGGGAAATTTTGTTTCTAAATACACATACACACTCACTGATATAAAAGTGGCAAATAGTTCCAGAAACTAAGTACTTGCTAAAATGACCAAGGGAAGGGCTTCTGTACTACAAATATGTACTAATAAAAAAATAAAATAAAATGGCTTTCTCCATATGCCAGCCTCCAAGGAGATAAGAAAACATGTCACAACTTTTGTAAATGATGCAAAAATTAGTGTTTTACATGATGACTAAAGTAGTGTTTATGAACCAGTTTGTGCTCTTTGGTAAGATGCCAGGTACTGTACATGGTCAACACGGTATAAAATTGTATGTTTAGGTAAGTAATTACAAGAATATTTAATTCTCAAAGATAGTCAAAATTCTTTTTACATCAATTATTGGAATAACTGGTAAGAAAGTATCTGTCTGTTTGCTATTCCTGATTTATTTAAAAGCCTTGACAGCCAGACATGGTGGCGCATGCCTGTAATCCCAATATTTGGGAGGCTGAGGCAGGAGGACTGTTCCAAGTTTGAGGCCAGCCTGGGCTACATCATCAGTTGAAGGACAGTCTCAACTACACAGTGAGACCTTGTCTCAAAAAAAAAAAAAAATGCTGGACTTCACATATTTTGCTAATGTAATATTATAACCTGCACAAAAAACAGAACATTAAAGTTTAGTTTTTCCTCTGGAGACAAGTGGCTTCTTTAAATTTCTTCAGGCTTATAGTATAAATTGACATCCCCACCTCTCCTCAGTCCAGATGAATGGAAGAATATTCAGATGCTGGTACCAGGAGGTCAAACTCTAGCTTCATTTACACAGGGAAATGAGGGAGGGGACAGGATCTAGAAAGGAATGAAGCAAGCCCAGACAGCTCTATTATCTCACGGGTCTATTATCTCTCTTCTGCGCAACACACTTGTACATGAAGGAATGGTGATATGGGTGCTGAGGCTCCTCTTTCTCCTTGGATCTAGCTTTGAATAAATCCTTTTTACCAAAATAAATGGTCTCCTTTGCTTTGAATGGAGGCAAGCAAATCACCCTGAGCATATGAATCTAAGTGGCTGGTAATAGTATATGTAAATAAAATATGATGTCTCTCTGGGTCAAAAATAGAATAAGTACACATATGTGAAAGATTAGCTATGGGAAAGGGGAAAACAAACTAAACAGATCGAAGATATAAAGTCAGGCGTGGTGGCACACGCTTGTAATCCCAGCACTCAGGAGCTGAGGCAGGACTGTCATGAGTTTTGAGGCCAGCCTGAACTACACAGAGAAACCCTGTCTTAAACAAAAGTAAATAAAAATAAACATAAGGATTCTTGAAGCTTGGCATGAGAAGAATAGGAGATTCTGTGGGCAGGGAGGAGGTATGAATAGGACTGATGAAAGAATAGAACAAATAGCAAGTTTCAAAGGTGAGGTTGAACAGAGGAAATGACTCAGCCACAGGTTAAGGAGAACATTCCAGTTAGGTAAGGTGTAGGTAACAATGTAGGGAGAGCTCATTTCTTATATAGAGAATCCAGAAACTCACTACTATGTCCTCACGAGTCATGGACCCAAAGAAAAGGTGAGTAGTCTACAGAACATTCCAACGGAAGTGAACATTTTAGTTTTTTGTTGTTGTTTTTTTTTTTTTGTACCAGGGATCGAACTTGGGTCCCTGCGCTTGCAAAGCAGGCACCGGAACCACTGAGCTAAATTCCAGGCCTCCCAGTTGTTGTTTTTTTTTAAATAGGGTATCCCTATTTAGTCCAGGCTAAACTCATTCTATACCCTAGGCTGGACTTGAACTTGTGATCTACCTGCCTTGCTTGACCTCTCAGTGCTGGGATTACAGGTACGGGCCACTAAGTCCACCTGGCCTGTACTTTTAATACTCAGGCAGTTTCAGTCCATCTTCCTTTTCTTTTTCTTTTTGCTTTTTTGAGGAAGGGGCTTGCTATGTAGTTCAGGTTAGCCTTTTTTTTTTTGTTTTTTTTGAGACAGGGTCTCACTATGTAGTTGCTACTGACCTGAAACTCACTATGTAGCCCAGGCTGGTCTCGAACTCACAGCAATCCTCCTCTCTCAGCCTCGGGTGCGTGCACCACCACGCCCAGCTTCAAATTAGCCTTTAGCTCCTTGTGATCCTCCTGTCTCAGCCTCTGGAGTGCTGGGGATTATAGGCATGGCCACATTTGGCTTTTTTTTTTTTTTTTGAGACAGGGTATATGCACTCTAGGCTAGGTTGTTTTGAATTTGAGATCCTACTGCTTAGCCAAGTAAAGGGTTGTTAAAAGCACGTGCATATTGTTTCATTCAAAAAACATTTAAAACCCAAAACATCTTTGGCTATTCATTTAGGATTTTTATGTTGTAATCACAATATTTTTCCTTTTTTTTTTTTTTTTTGGTACTGAGGGGATTGAACCTAAGAGCTCTACTACGGAGCTATATCCCCGTATTTTCCATTTCGATCCACACATCCTACCATTAATGGTAAACTGTAAGTTCATTCACTTTAAAAACATCACATTGTTAGTTTAACGAGCCTCCTTAAAAGTTAAAAGCTATTCATCATTCTCAAGATCTAAAGGATTTCACGACCCCCTCTTCTCCCAAGAAAAAAGGGAAAACAATCGCTCTTTTCCTCTCTCGAACACCCACAACACAACCCATCCCAGAAGAGGACAGAGGGAACAAGTTACGGCAGACAGCTGTGTGCACGGAAACCGGCCAGAAATCAGTCACCTTGTCCGGAAGGAGCTGGGCGGTTTGCCAAAAGAGATCATTTCCCAAATCCCGAAAACTGGTGCTAAGAAATCAGATAGAGCAAGTGACAGGCAGAGAAAGAGGCCCGACCCTTTGGGACTGCCCGAAACACGCGAAGAATGCAGAAGAAACGTTAGGAATCCAGGGCGGGCCCGGCCAGAAGCAAGCAGGGTTTAAACCCAGCTCCGCAGGCAGGCACAACGCCGAGACCGGAGGGTAGAAAGCGGCGCCTGAGGACTGCCGGTGCGAGGACAAGGCAGCGCGAACCCAGAGGCCAGCTGGCTTCCAAAAGCCCAAGTCAGAGCCTCGCGTCTGTAACCTCACCGAGCACCGGTGCCGGCCCGGGGGCGGGGCTGCAGGCGGAGCCCGGGCTCTCCCCGCCCCCCTACTGACGACTCAGCGTGCCCAGTACGCTTGCGTAGGGTGAGGCCGGACTCTATTTGGCTATCAAGCGAGTGGCGGCAGCGGCGTTCTTTACCCGGCAGGCTGTGCGAAGCGGCGGCCCTACGTCTATCCCTTTCCCA
>NW_022900929.1:54057797-54078518 GCF_012274545.1 Fukomys damarensis | reverse complement strand
GCCGGGGGGTGGGGCCGGGGCTCCCTCCAGCCCGGAGCCCGCGTCCGGCGAGGCCGAGAGGACCTACCTCTACGACTCGGGCGGTGACGGTCGCGGCGACGGCTCTTCCTCCAGCCCCCCTCCCCCTTTCCCGCAGTTGCCGTTCCCCAGCCCTCGCTAGCTACGCGGTGCGGGCTTCCTCGGGGCAGCCATTTTGACTTTTAGTATGGCGTCTGCGGGGGCTCCTCCGGAGGCGGCCTTCCCGGACTCCGGGACGTGGGGCCGAGCTCCTCTCTGGGAGTTTGGCGTGGGGCTGCAGGGCACTGAGTTTGCTCCTGTTTGCTCTTTGAGATGGAGAACCCGAGGAGATGGACTGGGATGGGCATGTTACCACCTTTTCCTGGACCCCCCCTTTCCTATTTGGCCTGTCTTGCCCCCCTGCTCCACGACTTGGTTTGCAGTCTCCCCTTGACAGTCACGCTTCTTTCTTGGGCTTCTATCAGGCTCTAGAGCTTGCGGCAGACCTGTGAAGTTTTCACTTCCCACCGTCAACTCTTGAGTACCTACCTGGGATGCTGCTTTACTCTCTTGCATTCCGTCTAGTTCCTTACGACTCACGCTTTGAACACTGAATTTTTCTTTCTAGAGTACTCTTCTTTAGATATCCCTCCTTCCACTCTTCTTTTTTAGTTGCTGCAAAGCCAAATTAGATTCTCTGCTGTATTTGTGAAACGACTGAGAAATAACATTAGTTTGAAGTTAAAGTGTTTTTTTTTTTCTCCTCATACTAACTTATGGAGTCAAGTTAAATGTACCTAATATTTGAGGACCTCAGGACATTTTCTAATTGAGTAGTTTTCTGTGTGCGTAGAGAGTAGTAGAACTCCTTTCTTTTCATGTGAACTTTTGATAGGCTGCGATAACTACCTAACTTTTGGAACATGTTTAATTAGTATGGGGCTCATGTCTTGGATTTCAAAATTATTTCATCTTTTTGAAAGGATTATTTAACTTTGGTTTATTTGTATTTATTTTAAAATTATTTTCTGGGGCAAATTTAGGCTTAGAAGAAAAAATACGCATCTAAATAGTGTCACACCTGTTCTTCATACTGCTTTATATTTAGGGTGTAGCTATTATTGTATGTTGTCATATAAGATCATATGGTGAAAAGTTAGGAATGATGGAGTGTTGAAAGAAGGAAGGTTGAAGTTATATAGAAAGGCTATCCTCAAGTATAAATACCTTGTTTGATTTTTGAACTAGCAAACTTTATTTATTTATTTTTTTGATATCAGGGATTAAACTCAGGACCTTGCCCTTGCGAGGCAGGTGGCAGCACCACTGAACTAAATCCCGGGCTCTGAACTAGCTAACATTTGAATCTACAAAGTGAGTCAAGTTAAACTTTTAAAATGAAAATACTAAAGCATTTACCCCTACCCAGTACAGGAGACGAACTCAGGGCCTTTGCATGGAGCTGCATTCCCCAGTTCATTTGAGACTAGTCTCTAAGTTGTCCAGGCTAGGCTTGAATTTGAAATCCTCCTGTCTCAGCCTTTCGGAGTGCTGAGTTTACAGGCGTGTGCCAGCCACCATGCCTGGCTAAAATACTTAGATGTTTTGACATGTTTTGTTAATCTGATACTTTTAGAATTGTGCATTGTTATACTATTGAGCTTTAAACAAAATTTTCAGTAATCATAAGTCAAAATTGCCTGTGGCTGTGTACATTCTGCCTTAAAATGCTGTACTTGGGCTTTATATAGTTGTTGGCATATAGCTTTCAAGTATACTGCTGGAAACATCATTTTCTGTGTTAGTAGAGAAGTTAGTAAAGCATTCATTTAAAAAAAGTTGCACTGGGGTTATGGCTCTCTAATACATCATCAGTTTCTGATAGGGGTTTTTTTGGGGGTGGGGGGTTACTAGGGATTGAACTTGGGTCCTTGTGAGGCAGGTGGTGGAACCACTGATCTAAATCTGGCTCAGTGATAGGCTTTTTGAAATTTGTTCTATTGTACATAAATTTTTAATTCTTTTGTTTAACATTGCATTTGTCTCTCACAAGATTGATTAATGTTAGTAGCTGCGAAAATTTATTTAAATTAAAACTTTTACATTATAAAAGTATTATCTGCCCTCTGTTGTTTTCCCCTCCGTTTCTCCTCCTCTTAGTAACAGAAAAGACAGTTAAGGAAGATTCCTTTTGCTTGTTAGCTTTCAGATGATCTACGGGCCTGGCAGTTCTGATATAGCAATCTAAGATTGTTTTGAAAAAGTATTGCTACAGTATATCTAGACTCTTAATTTTTTTCCAGGGGTTTTCATGATTTCATACAGATTTCTTTTGGAGTAAAATGTTTATCGATTTTTGTGTGCTATATATTTTTTAATTGTTTTATTGAATAACTTTCAGGTTTGTGTCTAGAAAATTGAATTTGCTTTAGGAGCCTTCAGTCGCTACAAGGTTGCTTGTGAGATGCATGTTTAAAAATGTATATGTTGAATGTATATGTAGTGTAAAAATGTATGTGTTTGGTTTAGAAAAGCATCAGGTTTCACCTGTAAATTTAAGCTTACATTTAAGAAAGATCATGTAGGAATAAGACACATTTGTGTCATTATTATATATATTTAAGAAAGATCACTTAGGAATAAGACACTTTTGTATCATAATTACATAGTCATGGGTGTACAAGTGAATTATTCAGTAAGGAACGCGAAGAGCTTTAGGTATACCTAATTTTGATGTACAATTTTAATATGGAATATTTCCCTAGTTTTGGAAAAGATACTAAAATGGAACTTTGTAGTATGCTTCTATTCTCTGTGTAGAATTTGGGATAAAAGTAAAGTATGTCTTAGAAATTTGAAGCATAACCATTAGATCATGTCTTAAGCTTCATTATTTCTGTGATGCTTCTTTTCCTTGGGACTCAGCTAAGACATTGTTAAGGGACAAGGAAGGGTTGCTAAACATCAGAGTCAGACATACTTATGGAACTTTAAAACAAATAGCCATTGCCTTATCCTCCTGAGATGTGGTTTGATTTGCTCTAGTGCTTTAAAAAAATTGGACTATTCATGGGTTTTGGCAGTTCCTGTTATATACAAATTATAGCTCATTTAATGAGCACCATAACTTATGAGGTTGGTGTTACTCCTATTTGAAGATGAGACAAATTAATAGATTAAATAACTTTTCCAAGCTATAAATTATTGCATGTGAAATTTGAAACCAGGTTTGTGTGATTCCAAAGACTATATTTGTAACCACTTGGTTATACTGTCTGTTTTAGCTTTGTTTTGTTGTTTTTCTTTTTACTTCAGCACTGGGGATTGATCTCAGGGCCTTGTGCACGCTAGGCAAGTACTCTATCACTGATTGCCCCCACACCTCAGCCCCTTAGCATTTTTTAGAGAAATGTAATTTGACTTAGAATTCTGTGTCAAGCCTGGCATTTAGCTCAGTGATTCTGCCACCTGCCTCAAAAGGCAAAGTCCCGACTTCTATCTCTGGTACCAAAAAAAGAAAAAATTAAATTCTGTGTCAAACATGCTGCCTGTACCACCTGATTATGACAAGTTTTATTGAACCCCAAGATGTACCAGGCCTAGTTTATGTGTATTACAAGTATGTCATGTGCCTATAATCCTAGCCTGTGGGAGGCTGAGCCAGGAAGATAGTTGTGAGTTTGATACCAGCCTGCCTCAAAAAAAACAAAACCAAATATGTCCGTATGTCTTCCTTAGTTAATATGTAATACATGCGTGTTACATACAACATTTTTATTTGTTAATAGCAGACATGCTATAGCTAATACACATTTAAAAATAGGACAGCAAATACATAGAAAATTGTAGTCAAAGCTGTTATAAAACTACTGGTTATCTAGCAAGTATAGGTCTTGTTTTTGGTAGTGGGGATTGAACTTGGGACCTTGGGCTTGCAAGGCATGTGCTGGAACCACTGAGCTAAATCCCTGGCCCAAGTACAGGTTTTAATTTCTGTTTACATACTCTGACAAACACATTGGTCATAATATGACAAATGTTACTGTCTATAAAGATTTTCAGGTTAATAGGAGATATTTTGATTGTATTCTTCATTTCTAAAGGAAAACCTATAACTATTTTCCTTGTACTCTTTATTATCAGGGTTTCATAGGCTAGTCTAGAGTAAGGATTTGCAAATCCTGAGTGCCTTTTCCATGACAAGATTTTTATGAATCTACTATGACATTACAAAAAACAAAACAAAACAAGTTTTTTTTCCCCCCATGAAGGCATTCCTTTTAGTTAGATTTCAAGCCTACATTTTTGCTGTTACTCAGTTTCCTGTTGAGTTGATGGTAATAATAAACTTTTAAATAGAATTAGAATCTGCAAATGTAGTTTTCTTTTTCTTTTCTTTTCTTTGGGGGGTAGCTTGAGATTGAACTGAGGGCTTTGGGCACAGTAGGTACTAGTGTGTATCTCCAGCCCTTTAAAATTAAAAAAAAATTTTAGGACAGGGTTTCACTATGTTGCTCAGGTTGGGCTTCAGTTTCCTGTCATCCTGCCTCAGCCACCTCAGCTGGGATTACAGGTGTGTGCCCACTCCTGTCTGGGGTTTAGAATCTTAATTCTCTTCCACTTACTCTCAAACTTCACTTGATAGTCTGCACTTTCGTTCTACTCTTCCCCTTAACCTTTAAATGCTTGGCATTCCATTTTTGGAACACCCATAGCAATGGAACATAATAAGATTTTTTTCTCTTCAGATATTTGTTCCTTGAACTAGGAGGTGTCATGTATGAATTTTGTGTAAAAATTTTAAAAAATTACAACCTTCCGGATAAAATGGGATCTTCGTTTCTGTGCATTTGTGGAAACTTTTTCTCTTCATGAAAAACCTTTAAATTGCTAGATCCTGTGGCTATATGTATTTAACCTATGCTTTGTACTGTTGACTATTTCTTCCTCGGAATCCCTTTGGCTTCCTCTTTAGTCTCCATTTCCCTTATGATCTGCTTATCACTTTTAAAAATATGGTTCTTTTTCTTTGTTCCCAGTTATTAACTAGGGTTCTATTTTTCTTACATTTTTAGTGTATATTTCATTTGAAATCCGAGTTTTAACAGCCATTTACCATCTTAATATTACCTAACATTTATTGCTTACTGTTTGCTGTTACTCCAGTGCTTCAGTACTTGCCAATTTAATTTTCAAAACAAGCAAGTTTGGCACAGTTTACCCCCCACCCCCCAACATTGAGGCTCAAGGGTTAAGTAATCTGCCCAAGATCATGCAGTTAGAAGGCAGCAGAATCACTAGGATTTAAAGATAAACAGCCTGCCTCTAGAGGCTGTGTTCTTAGCCAGTACATTTTTTGGCTTCCAGATGTCTCAAACACATTTCTAACTTCCTGTTTAACTTTTCTGCCCCAAATTCAGTACATCTATTCAGTTTCTCTCGAATGCTTGCCTTTTCCACCGTGACAGAATGTGCTGTACTTATTCATTCTCATTTATTCCCTGTTATTGTTAATGTTATCACTATTCTTCCAAGCACCAGGTACTAGACAGATAGTCAGTGGGTCCTCCCCCGTATATGTTTAATATCTGAATTTTAGTGATTCTAGCAAAATTACTTTTTCAGTGAATATATTTGAATGCTACTTTCTGCTAAGTACTGAGTATAGTTATGTGTAAAACAAAGAACTTGCCCTCGTGGAGCTAGAAATAATAAAATACCTGTTATAAATAGCAAGTTAACCAGATGCTCAGGATAGATAGTGATGGGAAACCTGAATATATTGGGATTTTAAGTAATTGCAAGTGTTTATTCAGCACTTTCTATTAAAGCCTTCATGCTAAGCTACATCCCCATCCCTGTTAAATAATTTTGGAAGCAGCAGCAAAGGCCTTAAATCAGGCAAGAACTTTTTTGAAAGTATGTGAACTGAATGTAGTGATTCAAAGAATGGGCCCTAGTAATGCAGTCCCACTGTCCTAAAGTAGATTCTAATTCAGTGATTTTTTTTTTTTTTTTTCCGAATTCAGTGATTCTTAATTTTGGGGGATTATAATTTCCTTTGCATATACAGTGGGAGCTGTGAAGCCTTTTCTAGTTTTGTTGTTATTTTGTTTTGTTTTTAGGAGGGTAAAAAATTTTGCTTAAGCTGGACTTGATGGCACATACTTAACAATCCCAGCACTTGGGAGGCTGAGGCAGGAGTATCACTGCAAGTTTGAGGCCAGCCTGAACTACATAGGAAAACCTTGTCTCAGAAATTTTTTTTCTTTCCTGGACTGTCATGATGCCTGACCACTGACCTAGGGAAACAACCCTGATTTAATTTCTTTTCATTTCATTACTGCCACTCTTAGTTCAGGGTGTTTCTCCAGTCTGAATTTTCTAGGACGATCTGCGGTTTCTTTTTATCCACTTCCTCTCTAAAGTTTATCCTTTATATTATAAATAGCATTATGTATGATGTTGCTTTAATTATGAAGAATTTCAAACATATACATAAATAATACAGTATTGTGACCCACCACAATCTGTAACTCATTTTAAATAGTGACCAGTGTTATTTTACCTGTACTGTTATCCATTGCTCATCCCAAACTACAGTGGTGCCTCGGTTCACAAACTTAATTCTTTCCGTAATTCATATGCTTGCAGCAGTTGGGTTGTGACCAGAATCACAGGAAGAATTGTTTGTGAAGCAAGGTACCACTGTACTGTATTTTGCATGTCAGAATCATAATTTCATTCGTGAATATTTCAGTACATGCCTAAAAGATAACCACTTTGAAAGCCGACTGAAGTATTGTTGTATACCAAGTTGTTAAGACATAGCAGTTTTTAATATTACACGACATTCTCTGTTCATATTTCTAGTTTTTTCAGTTATACTTGATCAGTTTGCTTGAATCAGGATCCAAATAATACATTGTGATTGGGACCCTTTCCATCTTTGTCTTTTTTCTTTGTTGAAGAAATCAGGCCAAGGTTCCTTTAGAGGTTCCCAGAGTCTGGGTTTTGTGGAGCACTTCCCTGTGATTTTACATGTGTTTGTTTTGCTGAAAACTTAATTTGTTGAATCTAGAATCTTCATCAGAATTGATTTATTTTCTTTTGGTGGTGGTGGTGGGGTGTGGAGGCAAGCAGTTTTCCAGGTGATGATGTGGTCTTCTGTTGGAAGGTACGTAAAGGTGGTTGTCTTGTGTTACTAGCAGCTGCTTGATGTTAGTGCTTTAGGAATACTCATTCATTAGGACCAGCCACAGTTTTAAAAATCTTCAGATGCTGGATTTGGTGGTCCATGCCTATAATCCCAATATTTAGGGAGCTGAGGTGAGAAGATTAGACTCTCTGGTGAGAAACTATCTCAAAAAACCAAAACAACAAAAGTTGAGAAGTTAAGATGTAATTCATACAACATAAAAGTCAACCTTTTAAGGTGTACAGTTTGATGTTTTTTAGTGTGTTCACTATGTTGTGCCGGACATTACTGCCTAATTTCAGAACATTTTCATCACCCTATAAAGGAACCCTGTACCTATTATCAGTTAGTCCCAATTCCTTCCTTTGATAACTAGTATAACCTGCTTTCTGTCAGTGAGATTTGCTGTCCTGGACATATTTTATAAACAGGATATTATGTGGCATTTTCATTTGCTTAGCATGATGTGTGATGTACAATGTATCAGTACTATATATATCTTTATATCTTTTTTAGAGTTCAATAATAACTTGTATATACATCCATGATGGACGTATGGATGGTTTGAATTTATTTAGAGAATACTTTATTAGTTTCTGTAATCAAACCCACGTAGATGTGACCTTACATATTTAGTACGATGTGTTACCCCTGTACACATGGAAAAAAAACATGAACATTTCTAGACCAATATGGCTGTCCATTTCTGTACAATGCCAGCTCAACACAGTAAATTGGGATGACTTTTTCCAAAGTTGGCAGCACCATTAAAGTTTCCCAAAATTCAATTTATATATATTTATATATATTTATATTTATATAAAAGACTAATAGTAGCAGTATGTTATGCATCGATAGCAGCAACAGCTTTTCCAGGTTCTGCAGTCATCTGAACAAAATTATAGACATTCAGCACATTCCATTAAACAGAACAAACAAAAAAACAAAACAAAACAAAGAAAAGAATAATATCCAGAAAACAGCAAAGTTCTGTTGCTGTTGTGGTACCTGGCACCATTTTTTTAATTAGCATCATAATCGTCATCTGGAGGGACCACCATTTTTTTAAACCTTTGAATATATTTTTGTTATTAAAGGTTTTATTTTCCAAAATGCTTTTCCTTTAAATTTATTTAAATTTACTTTTGAATCTGAAATGTGTGTCCTTCCTCTCTTAGAGGCATATGTTCTCTCCCTTTCCGTACCTCTCATAGACTACTTTTAAAGCAGTTGTAGGTGTACAGTGTGAGGTGTGGTAGCATATGCCTGTAACCCCAGCTCTTGCGAGACTGAGGCTGGAAGATCCCAGCGAGTTCCAGGTCATCCTGGCTACATGCAAGTTCAAGGCCAGCCTAGAATACACAGTATGACCCTGTCTCAACAGACAAAAAAAGAGAGTTTTAGGTTTACAGCAGCATTGAGGGGTTTTGCATAACCTCAACCCCTCAGCCTTTTCCATCAACATCTCTCCTTCGTTTGTTACATTTGGTAAACACTGACACTTTATCATCACTCAAAGGTCATTCATAATATATATTAGTTTTACTCTTTGTCTTGTACATTCTGTGAGTTTTGACAAATATACACTGACATTTATCCACCTTTATGGTATACAGAATAGTTTTTCTGCCCTAAAAATCCTGTCTCTCCTGTTCTTTCCTCCTCCCAAATCCCCAGCAGTGATACTTATTTTCTGCCTCTGTAGTTTTGCCTTTTCCAGAATGTCATGTGGTTAAAATCCCATAGTATATAGCCTTTTTACTTAGTAATTAATATGCATTGAAGGTGTTTTATCTCTTTTTCTCCCCCCCTTTTTTCCCTGTACTGGGTGATCAAACCTAGGGGTGCTCCACTACCTATTGATGTACATCCCCAGCACATTTTAAAAGTTTTTATTTTTGTTTTTTTTGGTACTGGGGTTTGATCTCGGGTCCTTGCGCTTTTGAGGCAGGAGGTGGAACCACTGAGCTAAATGCCAGCATAAAGTTTTTATTTTGAGAGAGGATCTTGCTAAGTTTAAGGTGCCCAGGAGGAACTCAAACTTGTGATCTGCTCACTTAAGCCTTCCTAAGTGCTAGGATTACAAGTATATGCTACATTGTCCAGTTTCCTCTGTGTCTTTTTTTGTGTGGCTTGATCAATCATTTCTTTTCAGAGCCCAGTAATATTCCATTCTGAATGGACCATAGTTCATTCACTTTTTGAAAGGCATTTATGATTGCTTCCATGTTTTGGCAATTTATATATGAAGTGAATAAGCATTCATATACCAGGTTTTTGTGTCATGGTAAGTTTTCAGGTAATTTGGGAAAATACCAAGGAACTTGATTGCTGGATTATATGGTAAGAGTATGCTTATTGCCAGACTGTCTTTCAGAGTGGCTGTATTTCAGAGTGTTTGTATTTCTACCAGCAGTGAGTGCCTTTTGAAGTCTGTACTCAGAATTTGGAGTTGCTAGTGTTTTGATTTAACCCTTTCTGATAAGTATGTAGTGTTATCTGGTTGTTTTAATTTACATTTTCCTGATGAACATTTTGAGCATCTTTTTTTGTGCTTGCTTATTTGCTTTATTGAGTGTTCTGTTTACAGATTCTGTGCATCTTAAAATTGTTTTCTGTGTATCTCTTTAGATTGTGGTTTTTTTTTGTTTTTGTTTTTTTTTTTGGTACCAGGGATTGAACTTGGGTCCTTGCTCTTGTGAGGCAGGCGGCAGAACTACTGAGCTAAATCCCTGTCCCCTGAGATTGTTTTTGAGTGAGGTAAAATTGGGTAATAGTTTAGTCTTTTATAAGTAAGTATTCATTAAATAGCAGTCAGTATTTCGTTTTGTTCTGATATCAGGGATCAAACTCAGGACCTCACGCTTGCCACTGAGCTACATCCCCAGCCCACAGTCCTAATACGTGTTATGTATTTGCCTTTCAAATGTTCTTTAATGTCTTAATCTAAGGGAATGATTAATTGTGTGGTACCTTTTTTTTTTGCGGTACTGGGGATCAAACTTAGGACCTTGCGCTTGCAAGGCAGGTGGCAGAACCACTGAGCTAAATCCCCAGCCTTTAAAAATTTTTAATGCCTGGCATGGTAGCACATGTCTATAATCCTAGTGCTCAGGAGGCTGAGACAGGAGGATTGTGGTGAGTTCAAGGCCGGCCTGTTTGAGCTACCACCAGCCTTGCTGCTCCTGTTGAATTGCCTTTTTCATTGTTGCAATTACTAGCAGTCGTACAAAATTTAGAATTTAAAATTTTTGTTAACTAGCTTATTTCATAGCTTTCATTTAAGTCTGAGATTAGAGGTGATGGGATGCTTTAACTTTGTTGTTCTGTTTTGTTTTGAGATAGGGTCTTGCTGTGTATTCTTGTGATCCCCCTGGGGTTACAGTTGTGTGCCCAACACCCTGGGTTTGAGAAGTAAGGATTAATCCCCTCTTTGTTTTTTACACTCATACGTATATATACTCACTGTGAGAGTGAAGTGCTTGGCACATAATAGATGTTTGCTAAGTATTTGTTAAGTTGCTGAGAACATTTCATTGAACTGTATACTTGTAAATTTTGGGTGTTTACTAGGAGGGAAAGCCCACCAGGTGCTGATAATGTATCCAGGAGCATGCTGTTTACTCTTCCTCACCCCTCATATGATATTGGAATGAAGCCAAACTTCTGGATTTTATTTTATTAAAAATAATTTATCTCCCCTCCTCACTCAAGGGGAATGGTATGTCAGAAAAATCAAAATTCAATGAAAATGAATTGGGCCAGGTGTGGTGGCGGATGCCTGTAATCCCAGCACTTGGGAAGCTGAGGCAGGAGGATTGCCACAAGTTCGAGGCCATAGTGAATTCAAGGTCAGCCTGAATTACATAGTGAGGCCTTGTCTCAAAAGAAAAAAAAAATGAATTGATGTTTGCAGTTATGCTTTGTTTTTCTTCAAAAAGAGTAAATTTTGACTGGGGATTTAGCTCAGTGGTGCCGCCACCTGCCTTGCGAGTGCAAGGACCTGAATTCAATCCCCAGTATCCCCCTGCAAAAAATAAATAAATAGATAATTTTTGTGAAGAATGTCTAATAGTACCTGCCTCACAAGCACAAGGTCCTGAGTTTGATCCCTGGTACTTAGGAAAAAAAAAGAATGCCTAATAAGTAGGCAGTGCTTAGAGTAAACTAAAAGACAGAGTTCCATATTATGAGTCATAAATCAGCTATATAACAATACATTGAAAAGGTACAGATGCTTTAAAATACTTAATGACTTTGGGCACCAATGTTTTATTGGCAGCTTTCTTTCTTTCTTTCCTCCTTTCTTTCTTATTGAGACAGGGCCTTGACATGTAGATGAAGCTTGAATTCATTATGCAGCCCAGGCTGGCTTTGAACTCTGGTAATCTTTCTGCCTTAGCCTCCTGAGTGCTGAGATTACAGGCATCTGGCTTTTGCAGCTTTTTGCTTTTGTCCTTTCAGAATTACTCAGAAAACATTATAAAGTAGGTATTTACTTTTATTACAATTAAGTTTCACAAATGAACTTTTTCTTTTCTCTTCATGATACTTAATTTTGAGTCAGAGTCTGGACAAATTACCCAGACTGGCTTCGAATATGTGAGCTGACTGCCTCAACCTCCAGAGTAGTTGGGATTACAGTTGTGCAACACCATACCTAGCTTCATTTTTTAATTGTGTTACCTTTATGAGATACTGTTCCTTTTTAGATTTTAAGAATAGAATAGTAGAATATTTATGAGTAAAATAATTCTCTACCCAGGCCATCTGTCTAGTCCATCTTTCCAGAAACAAATATATATTTCATTATTTTAAAATAAAAGTTTTAGTTGGGTGTGGTTGTGCATACAGTAATCCCAACACTTTGGGAAGCTAAGGCAGGAGGATCACAAGTTGAAGTCCAGCTTGAGAAATCTGGGCAACGGTGAGACCCTGTTGCAAAAAAAAAAAAAGGACTGGGGATGGTAAAGTAGCTTAGTGCTAAGGCCCCGGGCTTGATCCCCAGTACCATAATCAATTGACCAGTTGATGGATAGATAGATGATTTATACCACTGTGTCTTTGGCAGTGTTGAGCATTGCCTTTTTATTTATACTTGTAGAACATTTATGAAATGTCTTCTATTTCTTTTTTATTTCATGATAATATTAAAACTAGGGTTTACATTATTACCAGCATGTAAATAAGTTCCTAACAACTACACTGTAATTTTATTTTCCTTTTCTGTACTTTTTCCACTTGTTTTTCTTAGAGATATTTGTCTCTTTATTTTATTTATTTATTTTGAGGAGGGCAGGGTCTTGCTATATAGTCCAGGTTGCCCTTGAATGTACTATGTAGCCCTGGCAATCCTTGAACTTGCATTGATTCTCTTGCCTCAGCTCCTGAATGCTGGGATTTATAGGCATGTGCCACCATGTCTGACTTGTGTCCTCTGTAAAATATGCCTAGTTTTCTGTGTTTGTATTGCTGTAGTTCTATGAGGTCCTACACCTGCTGGTTTTTTTATGCTCAAGCATATCATTATGTACTAGTTTTGCCTGTTATTTGTATGCACAAAATGAGAGTCACAACTTTCCTTCCAGAGCTTATTTATCTCCTTGCTCTGATCTAGACTTCTTTTTGAGGTGACTTAAAGAGTTACTGTTTTTGAAACTAATTTTTGCTATTCCAGAATCCCTTTTTTACTGGATCGTTTCTTGGCTTACTTCCTTATTTTGCCAGAATATCTTGTTTAATTGACCGTAGAGAAGTTGGTTGGGCAGCATATTTTAGGGACTTGAGTCTTTTTAAGTTTGTCTTTTGTTCTCACATTTGACTCGTAGTTTGGAAATAAATTTCCTTTAACATTTTGAAGTCATTTCTCTTTGAACTGTCCATGTTGCTATTGAAGAGTTTCTTGCTGTTTTCATTTCCTTTTTTATTTTTGGTATTGTGTGATTTGAATTTTTTTCCAGTATCTTGTTTAACTTGTTCAGCAATATAAAAATTCATAGTATGCCAGTGACAGATCTATTTATTGCATAGATTAGTGTTTCTAAATAGTGGGGGGGGGCAGGTAGGGGCTGGGGATTTAGGTCAGTGGTTCCGTGGCCTACCTTGCAAGCGCAAGGACCTGAGTTCAATCCCTGGTACCAAAACAAACAAACAAAAAATAGCGGGGGTACTGCAGGCATTCTTGTGTCCCCAGGCATTTCCAAAAAGCCCCTGGAGAAGGCAGCACTGAACTTTCTAGAGGTCCCAAGTACTTAGGGGCATTTCTGCTGTAGCTAGAGGATGTTGAGCCACCTGCTCATCTTAAAATTGTCTTTTCTCATTTTTCTTCTCTTTTTGGTTTATTTTGAAATATTTTCTTTTAACTTTTCAGTACTGTTATCCAAAACTTAAGTTTTTAGAAGCATTTTCTTCTCAACTTTAAAAAAAAAGTGATATTCTGAAGGCAGGTATGGTGCCACATGCCAGTAATTCTGGCTATATTCAAGGCAGAAGGATTTCAGATTTAAGGCCACCTGGGTAATTTAGTGAGCTCCTGTCTCAAAATTTAAAAGGGAGGGGTTATAGTTCAATAGCAGAACACCCTGGGATTCTATCAATTCAGTACTGGAAAAAGTATGTGATTTATTTATTTTTTTTAAGAGTAGGAAACATTTATTGAGGGAAAGAAAGCTTCTAAGAGAGACAGAAAGAGGACCAAAAGTGGGCTGCCTGGCCACTCCACTTCTCAAAGGTGTTTTATACAGCAAAGCCACATGTTGAGGCAGGTACAAAGTGAGGCAAAACTGTAAGATGCAATGGAAAATTACAAGGTGGGCATGAGGTGGGGCAAAACCATGACCAACCAATAAAATTATGAGTACAGTCACACAGGCACTATTGATTAAATGGGGGTCAAATGCTGGAGCAAGTCACATAGCAAGCATATACAAGGATTTTCATTAAGGGTAGGTCAGGGATATTTCTGGGAAGGCTGGGTTAAGACCTTGTCCCCCTACCCAGGTGATTGATACCTGCCATTTATTCCCAGGGGAAGCACAAGGGTGTAGTAGTTTCTGTCCTTTTACAATTTTGGCCTTCAGTGAATGTGTCTTGAATGTCCTCCATGTTGGCTCCTTGCTGTGTTGGCTCCTTGAGGGGAGGCTCTGTTAATTGCCTACAAAATATCTAATTAATTTACCTATGTGCAGTATATCCCCTTTGAAGGAGTACCCTCAACTGCTGTGAGGCAAAGGTGAAGACAGCTCTGGCTACTTCCACCTGAAGAGGGTTGTAGTTACGATTAGCAGTTAAGAGCATCTATCTAAAGGCCTTTGGTAGGCACCTGGCATTGTTACTTGGTAGCTGTGCATAGCTTTTAAGTCTAGAGGAGACAATGCCAAAGAAACAGTTAAGAGTGTGTGGGCCAAATTACAAGATCAGCAGGATTGCTATGAATATAGCCAACAAAGAGGATAAGGAGAGGGTCCAGGGGACTTCAGAATCCAACATTTTGTACAGTTTAGAATTTATGAGCTGTTTACAAGGTTGGTCTGGTGGATCCCAGTAAAAGTCTAGCACATTTGTCATTGGCTCCATTTGTGTGACTGTTTGGAATTTGGCAGCCTCAAAGATGTAAGATCCTGTAGGAAAGGTTCCTTGTGTCTTGGATCTTGTAGACCTTGAGGGGTGAGGGCTAAAATATTGGCTGTCCTCATAGCTCAATAACCTTTCTAGTTTTGGTCTCCAAACTCCGTCCAATAATCTTGGTAGAAGATATAGGGGGAAGAGATGTAGCTCCTGAAATTGCTAGGATATCCAGAATGTGAGTTCGTGTTCTCTAAAATTGAAGAATGAATTCTAGGAACAAGGGAAGTTAAGAGGAGGAAAAATTTTTTGAGGGAAGGGAAACTGGAAAGTGGGTTGCCCAGTATGGAATTTTTTTGAGCTTAGTGGAGTTCCTTTCTCTGAACTATTAGCTTCCTCTGGGTTTCTTTTTTCTGTTTTTCTCCCTATGAAATGCTTTCCTCAAATACCATTGATGACTGGAAAGCTGAGGTAGGAAGATTGTGAAGTTCCCAGCCAGCCTGGAAAATTAGGATACCTTGTCTCAGAATAAAATTTAAAAAGGGGAACTGTACATATATCTCAGTGTTAATGCACTTGCCCAGCTTAGGCAAGGCTGTGTATTCAATCTCCATTACTATAGAGGGGGAAAAAAACCCTGCTCATGATACTTAAAAGCTTTGGCTGTTTTTTTTAAATGGTCAAACTCATTTTTATTTCTATTCTTCACATGGCCTAATTTTTAAAAAGATTTTTGAGAGTGATTTTTAAATTGCATCTGCCTTGGTAAGCCCATAGGTTTGTTTTCTTAAATCATTTATTATCCCTTTGCTGTCTTTTGTTTTAGGGGCTACCCACAGGGTAATATTTTATCTGCTGGACTTTGAGAGTTTGGTTTCTTCAAGTCTCCTGTGAATAACTTTTTTTGGTCTCCCACCCTCCCTCCTTTTTGTTTTTGGTGGGTTGAGACATGTAGGTAGCCCAGGCTGGTTTTGAAGTTGCTGTGTAGCCAAGGCTGGCCTCGAATTTGTGGCGGTCCTCCTGCCTCAGCCTCCCAAGTGCTGGGATTACAGTTGTGCACCACCACATCTTGCTACAGTTATCTTTCTTACATCTTTATTACTGTGATAGGTTTCTCTAGATTCTTTTAAATTTTTTATATATTTCAGTTTATCAGTTTTAAAAATACAAGTTGTGTGTTTGTGTCTCTCCCCTGTACAAGAAACCCTCTCTTTAATAGCAAATTTTTGTTCTGTGGTTCTAGGTTTTGCAATATGTCTGTGATCCAGTGTGAATTAAAATTTTCTTCAATATTTTATAGTGGTAAAATACATGTAACATAAAATTACTGTCTTAACCATTTTTAAAGGTACACTTTACTGGTATTAGTTTCAGTACTTCATATACCTGGATTCATTGCAATATATATCTTTCTGTGACTGGATTGTTTTCACTTAGCTTTACTTCCCCAATATTCATACTTATCATGGCTAGTGTGTCACAATTTCCCTTTTCAGGCAGAATAATATTCCATTGTATTTGTATATCACATTTTCTTTATCTGTTCACTTGTTGGTGGGCATTTGAGTCGTTTTTACAATTTAACTATTGTAAATACTGTTGCTGTGAACAAAGGTGTAGACATATCTCTTTGAAGCCCTGCTTTCAATTCCTTTGGTATAACTTCTTGTTACTTGATAATAACATTGATAAATTCGGTGCTTAGGTGATTCTTCTCTTTTTCATCTGCTATAGTGCTTTTCTCAAAATCTAAGTTCCTTACGTTATTTTTAATCCTGTTACAACTTTAACACTTGCTGAAATTATAAGATTGCATAAATTGTTGATGGACAGTTTCACATGACTACTGATAAAAGGCTATAATACCTAGTAAATATACCAGAATTTGAATCTGACTCAGGCATAAATTTCAACACTAGCATCCAAAGTTGTTGGCTATTCTGTAAACCTTCAATCCTATCAGATCTATCTGTGACTCAGCATATGTCTTTTAACTCCTACCTAAGAGGAAAAAAAATTGGATCCCATCAGATTGGGGTTCTTTATATTTTTACTACCACATCTACAACTTGTATCGTGCATGTTTCCCTTTCTCATAGTGCTGCTCTTAAGATGGGAAGGACATTTCTGTTCTTACAAGGCTTATCAGTAGTATATTACTTGTTAGCAGTATGTTGGTTTACTCATTTTATTCAGTACCTACTCTGGTAACAGGCTCTGTAAACAAGGTGTAAAGCCTTTTTCCTGTTGGAGCTTAAGTTCTAGTGGGTAGAGAAAGAAAATAATGTAAAATGGTGATGCGTGCTATAGAGGACAATAAAGCAGAGAAGGTTGATAAGTAGTGGATTAATACCTCGAAGTTGTTATTTAAGTGGGGTCCCTGGGGAAGAACTTTCTGCAGAAGATGACATTATCTTTTGTTTTCTTGCATCCTCCATTACTGCCTTCTTTTTTGTAAATAGGGTATTTTCTGGCATACCATTTTAACTCTTTTTACTGTTTTGTTTTGTTTTTTTTTATTTTCTTAATGGTTGCCTTGGGAATTACATTTAACATCTTAATTTACAACAGTGTAGTTTGGATTAATACCAATTGAATTGCAGTCATTTATAAAAGTTGTTCATGTAAGGCTTTATTCTGTGTTCTTTGTGCTGTTATCTTACAAATTACATTTATCCATTTATGCCTAGTCAGCAGACTTCTAATTATTGCTTAATGCAGTTGTCGTATAAATCAGGAAGAAAAACTTACCAGAAATACATTTGTACTGTCTTTCATGATTAACTATGAAGTTACCTACACTGGTGCCCTTTGGTTTTCATGTGGATTTTAATTACTGACTGGTGTCCTTACATCCTGAAAGACTTCCTTTAATACTTCTTTTAGAGAAAGTCTACTGGCAGTAGGTTTTTTGAAGTTGTGTTTTATCTGGGTACATTTTAATTTTTTATTCATTTTTGAAAGATAGTTTTATTGGATGATGATAATCATTTTTTCTTTTAGCATTTTGAATGTATCATCCCATTGCCATCATGGTTTCTAATGGGGATTCAGCCATTTATCTTAATATCTTTTGTCTCCAGTGAGTCAGTTCTTTGTCACATTTTTAAGATTTTATTTTTCATTGGCTTTTTTTTTAATGCTGGGAATTGAACTCAGGACCTTGTGCTTGCAAGGCCAGCGCTGCGCTCACTGAGCCAAATCCCTGGCCCTTTTTGTTGGCTTTTAACGTTTTAAGTATGGTATATCTTGGTGTGACTCTTGTTGAGTTTATCATACTTTATGATTAATTCAGCTTCTTATTGTGTAGGTTAATGTTTTTCATCAATTTTTTTGAAAGTTTGACCCTTAATTTTTCAAAGTAGTGTTCTGTCAGTTTTACTTCCTTTATTCCCACTATATATAAATTAGTGTACTTGATGGTACCAGGTTTCTAAGGTTTGTTCATTTTTCTTCTTTTTGTTTCTCAACTACATAATCTCAGTTGATCTATTTTGAAATTGGCCAATTCCTCTTTCTGCTTGTTTAATCTGCTTTTAAGCCCCTCTATTTAGTTTTATTTATTTATTTTTTGGTAGCAGGGATTGAACTCAGGTCCTGCGCTTACAAGGCAGGCGGTGGCACCTCTGAGCTACCTGGCCCTATTGTTTTGCTGTTGTTGTTGGTGGTTTTTTTTTGGGGGGGGTCGAACTCTGGTCTTTGCACTTGTGATCAGGCGGTGGAACCACTGAGCCAAATCCCCGGCCCTCCTATTGAGTTGTTTTTTGAGATAAGTTATGTTTTGTAGTCCAATCTGGCCTTGAACTCACTATGCAGCCTAGGGTGGCATTGAACTTGCTGCAGTCCTCCTGTCTGTTTCCCGAGTCCTGGGATTAAAGACACGGGCCATTCTATTAAGTTTTTAATTTCTTCTTCTCAATTCTAGAATTTCTACTTGGTTCTTTTTCATAATTAAGTCTTTGTTTTTTTTTTTTTTGGTACTAGGGGTCAAACTCAAGACCTCTTGCTTGCCAGGCAGATGCTGTGCCACTGAGCTAAATCCCTGGCCTTCATAATTAAGTCGTAGTCTAATAAGAGTTCAGTGTTTTGTGAAAAGGAAGAGAAGGGATAAATAGGCTGCAATGCAGTATTGACTAGAAGCTCAATTGACCCCAGTTAGTAACATTGTAGCTGGTATATCTGTCAGAGTGATCCTAAATTGGGACAAGGGGTTAGGCCCATTTGATTCCATATTCAGTCACTGAATGAAGGGCCACTTGGAAAGGCAGCTGAATTTAGCTGAGGCAATTCCTGAAGAGAACCAACAGCTGAGGCCTCTTTTCAGGTAGCACTCCCAGTAAATGAATAATAAATCTTTCATTTCAGAAGGGGAATATAGGCAGTACCTCTACCTCAGAATATCTGCTATATGTATCTTCATATGATTCCTTCTAGTTATAACTTACTTATTTTTTATTTTGTTTTTAATTGTGGCATTTTAAAAATGAATTAGTTTTTCTTATGGAAAATCTGAAACACGTGATTCAAGTTCTGTCCACCTTAACTAATAAAAATAGTTCTTCCTAAGGTGTTTTTGAAAAAAATGTTTTTGTTTTGATGTGTGTAAATGAGTTGACTATTTTAGTACTAGAAATGTCATCCTAGAGTTCTAAAATCCTAATCATAGGGATTGAAATGTGTAGCTAGCTGATCTGAAGAAATTACTTCAGCAGTCTCATTTCACACGAGGAAGCTGAGAATAAGAGAGATAAAGGGCTATAAAGCTAGATAGTGATAAGGATTAGCAGGCATATAGATCTCCAAACATCCAAGCTAGTGCCTTTTTATCAATACCCTTTCCTTCATTTAATTTTTTAATTTTAATTTTTATTAGAATGCTTGTAGTACATAATGATCACATTTATTGTAGGGAGTTGACGTGCATACATAACACATCTTAATTCTTACTAAATCCTCCTCATCTCCCTTCCCTTCTCTTTTCCTCTATCTCTTGGTAATTAATTTCTTATAATTTCTAAGGCAGTATTCAAATCTTAAAACTGAGCTAGAGGGTATATTTTTGTGTTTTTAAATGGCCTGCAGAATCCTATTTTTGCTCCTGGGAACAATATTTAACAATATGCAAATGTTTTAATAACCACCATAATAGTCTGCTTCTGGAGTTATATCACTTTAGACAGATGAATTGAATTTATTTTTAACTTTCCTGGAAAATGATTCCACAGTTAACTTTGGAAACTTCTTCCTAATGACTGAATTATCAGGTAATGGAAACTCTTCATTATTAATTTGCTAGCAGGATCATACAATGAATAAGATTTTTAAATAAAGTCCAGGTGCTGTTAGAATTTTAAAATTTGTATTCTAGTTTTACTGTGGATTATCTTAAAATATTCTAGATCATCAGTATCACAGTTGTCACATGACTATGGGTCAGAACTCATTTTTGTATTTATGTTTGTGATGGTGCCAAGCAATACTGTGTTTTTCTTTTTTGTGTGATTTGTTTTTTTGAGTTAGGATTTCTCTGTGTAGTCTGTGCTGGCCTTGAACTCACTACGCAGCTCAGACTGGCCTTGAATTCTCATTGATCCTTGTCTCAACCTCCTGAGGGCTTTTTTTTTTAATGCTTATATAAGACAGATATTTATACAGTTTGTTTTCAGGTTTATGTTGAATTTTGGCATAGATTTAATTAGCCTAAGATTAAAAATAATTTGTGTAAATACGTAAAACACAAGAACATTCCTATCTTCCAAGTTCTAAATGAGTTTATAGAAGTTGATCACCTGATGGTACCAACCCACTTAAAAGTATACAAAAATTTTTAAAGAATATATCAATCATTTTATGTGTGTATGTTTGTAGTCAACAAAGGAGGAAAAGGAAGATAAAGCCCCTTTATAGAAGAATACCTTAAATTATAATAGTAGGACTTTTACTTTTTTTTTTTTTTTTTTTTT
>NW_022900929.1:54049373-54056565 GCF_012274545.1 Fukomys damarensis | reverse complement strand
TTTTTTTTTTTTTTTTTTTTTTTTTTTGGTATTGGGGATTGAATTTGGGACTTTGGGAGGCAGGTGGTGGAACCACTGAGCTAAATCCCCAGCCCAGTAGGAATTTTTTCTTAATAAAGTATCTGGTACTATAGACTTCTGAGAAGAAATAAAAGTAGTTTTAATCTTCAAATATTCAAACTCATTTTAATTTGTTTTGTTTTGGTGCTGGGGTTTGAAACCAGGGCCTTGTGCATGCAATGCATATGTTCTGTCTGAGCTGCACCTCCAGCTCTGTGTGTGTGTGTGTGTGTGTGTGTGTGTGTGTGTGTGTGTGTTTCTGTCTGTGCGCGCATGCATGTTTTAAGACAGGGTCTCTCTGTTTAGTTCAGGCTGGACTTAAACCCACTGTGTAGCTCAGGTTGGCTTTGAACTTGCCTCAGCCTCCCAAGTGCTGGGATTATAGGTGTGTGCCACTATGCCTGGCTATTGGATTTTAATTCCTTTGAATGTCTTTAACTCTTCAAAAAAATTCCACAGTGGACCTTAAAATTAAAAAAAAAAAGAAAACCCTTCCAGGCCTGCAGGTCCATAATCCCAGCAAGTTCAATGCCAGTGGAAGAAAGGAAGGGAGGGAGGGAAAGAAGAAAAGGGAAGAAAGGGGAGGGAGGGAATTATGAATTGAGCTGAACACCAATAGCACTTTTATTGAATCCTTAACTTTGAAAATTCGTTCATCTGGCTATCTCATGGGGAATTTCCATAGTCGTCCTCGCACCTTTCTTTCCTTCCTTGCTTGCTAGTTGCCTGACACTTTTCTAAATCCTTGGGATCTAACAGTGAACTAGACAGTGCAACATCTCTGCTCTTGTGGGACACGGGCATGAATGGGAGGAGACAAATGATAAAGATAAATATAGCTATATTACTGAATTTTATGAATAAATACAAATTAGTGTTTGGAAATGATTCAACACTGTGATAAGAGGAGAAAATAATTTTTAGCCCCTGTACAATGGACACCAAACACATGGTAGAACCTAGTTAATTGAAGGAATGGCTTGTGTTTAGGTACAGAGAGGTAGGAAGCATGGATAGGTAAAGGCCACATTGCCAAAGAAATCAAAAAAAAAAAAAAAATTTAAAAAAAAAAAAAAATTTTTTTTTTTTTTTTTTTGGTAGAGAATGACAGTCATTGTAGGCTTCGGAACAAGAGAAAGGCAGTTTTTGAATATAGGCTGAAAATTTTCCAGGAGTGAAGACAAATATGAGAGTTCAGGACCTTTTCAATTATAAAATTATCCTCAAAAAGGTCCAAATTTGAACGGATGTTAAACTTCTAACAAAAATATAAGAATAATAATCACTATAGGGAAAGCATCCTGAAAGTGAAAAGGAGATAATGCTGAGGAAAATGAATTTGACTGAATTATTTTTGTTTGTTTTGTTTCTTTGGTACTGGGTATCAAACTCAGGACCTTGTGCTTGTGAGGCAGGAGCAGTGCCACTAAGCTAAATCCCTGGCCTTTGACTGAATTCTTATTCCCAGCCAAACTAAAAGGCAAAAATGCGAAAATAAGAGTAGGGTAGAGAGAGAGAGAGATTGAGAGTTAAGTGGAGATGTGGGACAGTTTGTAGTTTTTGAAAAGATGGTTTTAGGATAGATTATCATTGAGAACACCGTGCTTCAGCAAAGATTTTTTTTTTCATTGAGTTTATTGGTACTTTTTAGGTATACATACAGTACAGTTACAGTCATCATTGTGATCTTCTACCTTTACGTGACAGATCTTGGTTCTCATTTTTTCTCCATACCCCTGCCCTCCCTTCACCCCCTACCCCCTCCCCTATTTACAAAGACTTTGTTTCCAGTTTTTCCTTTTCTCATATTTTTTCTTTTCCCTTATTTCCTTTCCCCTACCCGTCCCACTTCCCCTACACCTTTAGCCCTTCCTATTTCACCATTATCAGTTGCACAATTTGGATCTTATTTACACTTTAAGTTTTTCACACCAGAGAAAGTATCTGGTATTTACACGTGTCCTATTTATTTCACTTAAGAGTATAGCCTCAATAAGCAAAGATTTTGTAAGGAGTTATATGGAGTTATATAAGGGGCAAAAGCTCACTATTGTAGCAGGCAGTTTAATTCACAGGCTCTGAGAGGTGCTTGGTATATTAAAAAACTCTCAAGACAACTGATGTAGATGACAGTGGAGTGAAGTAGTAGAATAGTGCAAAAGTAGATCTGGGTGGTAAGCTACATAATTACGGCCTGTGTAAGCCATTGTGAGGACTTTTTGTCTTTTACTCTGAGTGAGATGCACTCTGTAGGATTTTAATGCACTCTAGAGGAATGACATGATTTGACTTTTGTCATGAATACACTTAGCACTGCATTATTAGTGTGTGATTGTGAGAGGGAAAGAGATTCTTTAGTACGTAGGATAGAAGCAATAGATTCTTACCATTTTTGTGATTTTTAAATACAGTGCATTAAGCCTAGTGTGGCAGCACATGCCTATAATCCAAGCTCCCATAAAATTGAGGCAGGAGGATCAAGGTGAGTTGAAGGCCACCCATAAGGAGATCCTGTCTTAAACAAAACCAAAATATAATACGTTAAGCTTTTAGTAATTTTAGGGAGTCTGGAGTCAGTTTTTATAATGTAGATATATTTAGGATCTATATATTAAGACGTGTATGAAAAATTTTGATGGAGTCTTTCAAGCCATGTTTATTTAAGATGCAGAGATTTTAGTATGAATTGTGATTGTTTTCTTGTCAACAGTAGGCCCTATGGCTGCCCATAAGGGCACATTTGTTAAATATATTTTTTGTTCTCTTTAGGCCCCTCTAACTTTCATTTGTAGGCGATCCTAGAGGAAAAAGTATTGAAATACTTAGCAACCTTTAAGATACTTATTCTAGGTACTTAAAGTAGTTATTCATCCATAATTATGTAGCATTCACAGGCAAACCATGTGAGTATGCAGTTACTCCTAATAAGAGTGAAAGAATTGATTTGGACAAAAAATTAAAGAGATTTAGAAGGAAAGATAATTTGCAAATGATTGGTGATTCCTAAATTTGCTGCATATTGAGTATCCCTTATCTAAAGTGCTTGGGTCTATGAGTGTTAAAACAGTTCAGAGTCTTTCCAAGGTTGGAGTATTTACTTAGTCTTCATTGGTTGAGTACTTCTTTTTAAAATTTTATATTTGTGGTGCTAGGGATTGACTCCAATGCCTCTGCATTGAACTACACCCCCTCTCTGTTTTTTATTTTGTTTTTTGGTACTGGGGATTGAATTTGGGACCTTGCGTTTGCAAGGCAGGCAGAGAACCACTGGAGCTAAATCCCCAGCCCCCTCCCTGTTTTTGTTTTGAAGCAAGAACTTGCTGATATGCTAAATTGCCCAGGTGGGATTCAAATTTGCCATCCTTCTGCCTCAGTTTCCTGAGTAGTTGGAATTAGAGTTGCTGGGATTATGTGCATGTGCCATCACACCTGGCAGTTTTCCATTAATAAACCGTTTTCTGTGCTGTTAAGATTGTTCACATTTAAGAGAGAGATATAACCAAATGCAACATGTAAATCTTACTTGGATCCTGATTTTATAAAAATCATTTATAAAAGTGTATTTTTGAGATATTTAGATGTGAGGCAGGTGGTGGAACCACTGAGCCAAATCCCTGGCAATTTAGATGTGAATATGACCTGGATATTTGATTATTAAAAAGTTTTTGTTAATTTTAGTTTTTGGCCATGTACTGAAATATCCTTATGTGTTATGTTAGCACTATATACTGAAGTATATTTGGGTGAGATGTGTCAGAAAATTTCTTTTAAATACATGATTGTAGGGGGACATGAAGCAAGATAAGATATTGATACTCTTGGGTATCTAGGTAATGGATACATGAGACTTACTGCACTTTTTAACAATTATAGTAGAAAACATAACAAAATTTGCCATTTTTCCTAGTATACAATTCAGTGGTATTGTTTTATAACCAATCTCCAGAATGTTTTGTATAGCAAAACTGAAACTGTACCCATTAAACAACACCTCATTTCCCTTCCTTACTAACTGCTGGCAATCATCATTTTACTTTCTGTGAATTTTACTATTGTAGATGACCTCATGTAATTGGAATCATACAGTATTTTTCTTCTTGTGACTTTTTTTCTCAGAACAGTATCCTTCAACTTCATCCATAATATATATCACAGGTTTTAAAAAGTTGAGTAATATTTCATTGTATGTATATAGCCTGTTTTGTTTGTCCATTCATATGTTGATGGACACGAGTTGCTTGTGCTTTTTTGGCTATTGTGAATAATGAACAAAGATGTTATGGCCATAAAAGTACAAATCTTGGTAGGTAACTAACTGTACATGAAGTAAAATATAGAACAGTGACTGCAGACCTTTTAGAACTTTCGTTGTTAACAAAAGCCTAGCTGTGGCACACATTTCATAGGTTTGCCACCAGTGATATAGAAGAATCAAGAAAAATGATGCCAGGGATTTAGCTCAGTGGTGCTGCTGCCTGCCTTGTAAGCACAAGGACCCAAGTTTGATCCCTGGTACAAAAAAAAAAAAGAAAAATGAGCCTGAAAAATAGAGTAGTGATAGATTGGAGAGAGCTTAAAATAGCAAATTGGGACTGTGTATGAGCCATTCAGGACCTAGCAGAAGGGAAGTGATGGGACTTGCTCTTTAATTGTACTGTGCCTTTGTTTACTCTATTATTCTTGTTTAAATGTTTATGTTCTAGAAATTCTAAATCTGCATTCCAACCAAGTTTTGCTGCTTTGCTCCCTTTACTGATTTACTTTAAGGGCCACTGATTTAGCTCGGTGGTTCTGCTACCTGCTTTGCAAGCTCAAGGCTTCTGAGTTCTATCCCCACTCCCCCCCCCATTGATGTACTTTAATTTTGTTGTAGATTGGCTCAGTAGATTTCTACTTTGTACAGTGTCTGGAGTACAGAAACATGTGGCTAACGATCCAGGAGGACAATTTAAAAGTTGGTTTGATTACAAGGCATTCTAAGATAATAACTCAAATTCTTTCATGGTTCTGACCTCTTTGGCCTCAGATTGCATAGTGTTTGTTTTGTGTTTTCTCCTTCCACCTGCCATACCTTTCTGTGTTACTCTTATTCCTTTGGACTTTTACTGTCCTTTGTATTTTCAGCATTTTAACATAGTATATGTACTAATACACAGTATGTGTTTGAAGGATGATATAGCCTACTGTACAGTACAGATTTTGTGATACAGATGTTGAGATGGAGGAAAGAAAGGTTATGGTAATTAGAGTTTAAGTACTGTTTTTGACTCACCTTCCATATTGTGAAATAAGTGCAATGCCAAAGCAGAAAAAATTGAACATTTTGCTTTATAGAATTGAGAGCAATTATAGAATAAATTAAAAGTGGGGAGAAAAAGCTTGAGGAAATTCAGCATTATTTTTTCCCTTTGGTTTGAGAGTTTAAACATGTGTTAAATTAAAATTAATCAGCATTGTTTACTGCTGAAAAAAAGTATTACCTTCAGTTTAGTACTGTAGGTGTATTAAAATATGTGAGGCAAAATTACACTTATTTTTCCTGTTTATTTCCTGGACTTAAGGAAACAGTAATTTATTCAACAAATAACTATATTTATGTATGATACAAAATTAATTTGAAAGATGCTATATAGCACTCTAGGAGATACAGTGATGTGGCTTGTTTTCAAGGAACCTTCTGTGTAATGTAGAAAGTAAGTGTAGCAATAGTGATAGCAGGTAAGAGGTTTATTTCCTTTTAAGTACTTGTCCTATTTTCAGATACATCTATCTTATCTGGCCACTACTGTAACATTCATATTACTGAGAAATGCTTGGATTCTTGAAGATATTTCTCCAAATGTACATTATTTCTAAGAAAAACTTGGATTATTCCTTTGTGCTTTTCCTATTTTGGTAAATGGGCTTTTTTTTTCTATGCATTCTAGGCAAGTACTCTTCTTCTGAGCTATACCTCCAGCCTTTTTACAGCACCCTCCCCGGGGGAGGGGGAGTTGAACTCAGGACTTTGTGCTTGCCAGGCAGTCATGGTGCCACTAAACTATATTCCTGGCCCTTACAGTTTTATTTTGAGTTAGGGCCTCATCATCATGGTCTTGAAATTTTGATCTTACTGCTGTAGCCTCTTGAGTATCTAAAATTACAGTAGTGGGTCCATCATGCCTGGCTCTTTATCTTGATTTTCTTTTGACCCTTAAGCAGACTAAAGGCAGGCCACCATCTTTCTTCCTTTAGACCAGCCCTTTTTATTATTAGCATTTTATTTTATTTATTTATTTGTTTATTTTTTGAGACAGAGTCTCACTATGTAGCTGAGACTGACTTGGAACTCACTTTGTTGTAGCCCAGGCTGGTCTTGAACTCATAGTGATCCTCCTGCCTCAGCCTCCCTAGTGCTGGGATTACAGGCATGTGCCACCACGCCTCGCCTATCATTAGCATTTTAGAAATAAACCTGTCCCCCAGCACACTCAACCAGGAAAACTATGCACAATTACAAGGAAGGTAAGAAAGAGTGAACTTTTATATTTTATACCTTCACTCCTCTCATTGAAGATCATTGTTTCTTTCCCTGGGATTCACAGTTGGTGTTAGAGCTCAGAATTCCTGAGAGAAAATGCTTATGTTGAGAATAAGAGACGTGGGACTGAGGAGTCAAACACATTCCCACTGGCTTGCACAATTAGAGAAGTAAGGATATATAAGGGTAAGATGTACAAGGTTAGACAATCTAATGATGTTACCAGTTTCCCTTCACACCAAAAGTTAACAAGATTAAAACCTTACCTGTAAATTAGAATTTTGAACTCAGTCACTAGGCAGCCTCACAAAACTATCTGAATTAGCAAGCATAATGAAAAGTTATTTTCCAGCCCAATTTTACACTTAAAATATTGGAATATTAAAACCAGATCAATAGTTCTTGTTCTGCCATTTGTTAAATTAGATAAATGCTATCAGAGTATAAACTTCATAAAAGTATGAATTTTTCTCCTCTGTTCTCTGATAAATTTCTGATATACAAAACAATGCCTACAATATGAAAAACCTCAATAATTTTTTTTGCTGAATAAATGATGTCATGTAAAACATGGAATGACTATATATTATACCATATATATTATATATATTA
>NW_022900929.1:54034529-54049107 GCF_012274545.1 Fukomys damarensis | reverse complement strand
TGACAGGGTCTCACTATGTATGTGAGACTGACCTGGAACTCACTATGTAGCCCAGGCTGGTCTCCAACTCACAGCGATCCTCCTGCCTCAGCCTCCTGAGTGCTGAGATTACAGGCGTGCGCCACCATGCCCAGCTAAGGCACAAATTCTTTAAAAAAAATATGAGTAGAGGAGAATTGGTTAGGGTCAAGTAAGTTTGTTTATGTTGGGCAGCAAAACTGTGTCTTAATAGGGCTGGGGATATAATAGCTTAAGGATAAAGTGCTTGCCTTTAATGCATGAGGCCCTAGAAAGAAACAGCAGTCTTAAGAACATAATTCTGCCTTCCAGCAAGAAGTTTTTCTCACTGATAAAATAGTATAGAAGCAATCATATTTTATGATGGTACATTAATCTTTCATGTAGTCAACATTCTCATCATTAGCTTCACTCCCAGGAATTAACTTGTCAGTAGTAAAAGCAAAAGATGAAGGTATTCTAAAAAATTTATATCCTACCATATTCTAAAATGAATTTTATTCTCTCTTCAAAGGTACATAATAAATTAGAAGTAGCAAAGTCTATATATTCTTAGCTTAGATATAATTTGGATTCTTAGCTACCTTGCTAGAAAATAGAATGGTTAGGGAAAGAGGGAAGCGGATTGTCACTTCTCAGTACCATAACATGTATAGCAAGCATCATTAAGAGAATAGGAAAACTCTTCACGTTGGTAGAATGCTGTAAGTCTAGAATTCTGATAGAAATGGTTCTTTGTAGCTGGGGGATGTGATTATATTACTGTGCAGATCTGAATTGGTGCTATAACACCATGGCTGGTGGCTTTTGCAATATTTCAGAATTTTTATGAATTTGTATATAATGTTGTTTATAACATTTAAGACATGGATGAGGATGTGTTAAGTGGTAGAGTGCTTGCCTGGCTTACACAAGTCACTGAGTTCTATCCCTAGCATCATAAAACACCAACAGCAAAAAAAAGATGGTCAAGATTTTGGAAAACATAATTTTAGAAAGTACCATTAAAATGGTTGTTTCATATGTTAAAGGGAAAGTGGGCTTATCCATGGCCTAATGCCTTCAAATGTCAGATGAATGAGAATTTATACAGTTAAAAGTTGATAATTGAGGACAGGCCTAAGGCACGTACACATCTGTAATCCCAGCTACTCTGGAGGCTGAGGCAGGAGGCTTCATAAAGCTCAGGGCCTGGTTTAACAGTTTAGTGAGATTATGCTCAAAGCAGGATGTAAGCGGTGCAGTCTGTAAAGAGTTAACCCCACAATTGGCTTGTTTTGAGAAGTAAGTGCAGCCAAGGTCAGAGTAACTTGCACCCAAATTCGATTCCCACGACTAAAACCTTAATTAGAAGGACAAGGTTCTCATTACAACCCTATATTTTGTCCTGTTCCTAATTTGAGAATGCTTTATCTTTTCCTTTATAAGCCTTGCCTGCTTCACTTAATGTGTCTGTAGCAACTGCATGCACACTCATGTAACCCCTTTAACCTGATAGCAGTGGCTTGGGTTGGCCTGGGCCTTTGCTGGTTGCTCAGCCTTGGCTGTCCTGGCTCCTCATTTCTCAGTTTCTTTTATTCTGTCTTTGAGTCTTTCTTCAGCTCTGAGTGTTGTATACTGGGCAGGAGACTGGAACCTGCTGCAGAGGTCTCTAACAAAAGACAGGGGAGATAGCTCAGTGGTAGAGCACCCCTGCATTCAGTACCAGTCCCACCCGTGCCATTGACAATCAGCTTTAAATGACTATTGACATGTTAAAATGACATTGAGATATGATGGTTCTTCTTTTATAATTTACTAAACCTTGTTTTAGTCCGCATTATAGCAAGAAAAGGTAAAAATAAGACCTATTTCCTTTTTGGATGTCTTTAGTATTTTCTTCAGTTTCTCTCTTCTCTGAAATTCTCATCAATTAAATTGAAAAGTATTTAATGAAAAATGTTACAAGCTTTTGCAAGCATGGCTTTAGTTTATCCATTCTCCGTGAAAAGACAGAAATTGTGTATGCACTCTTACGTGGGGACTGACTGTTTATATTGCCAGATGATTGATTATGCAAAGGTTTTTTTTGTTCTGTGTAAACATTGAAGTACAGAGTGGTGTGTGTGTTTGTGTGTTTAGTGGGAGGCATCATAATCCAGGACTTGATAAAGTTATATCACAAACTTGTGATTAAAAAATGCATAATACTGGCACAGAAACAGATAGGAGGATCAGTGGAACAGAATAGAGAGGAAGCAGAAACAACCCCAAGCACATTCAACTATTTGACCTTAGACAAAGGAGTCAAAAACATACACTGGAAGAATACACGGTGTTGACAAAACTGACTATGCAAATGCAGAAGATTGAATCTAGAGCAGTATCTTGCACCATGTACTAACCTGAAATCAAAATGGACCAAAGAACTAAATGTTAAAATAGAAACACAGCCTGCTGGAAGACAAAATAGGTAAAACTTTTGAAGTCATAGGGATAGGCAAGGACTTTGTGTGGAACTCTGGTTGCATGGGAAACAGTACTGAGAATCAACAAATAAAATCTTATCAAACTAAAAAGCTTCTGCACAGCAAAAGAAACACAGTGAAAGGACAATCTACAGAATGGGGAAAAAGTTCTGCCAGCCATTCTTCAGATAGGGGACAAATATTTAGAATATATAAAGAACTCAAAAAATTAGAACTCTCCCAAAATAAAAGACCCAGTCAAAAAATGCACAACTAAAATGAATAGATACTTCACAGAAGTAGTAATACAAATGGCCAATAAATTTATGAGGAGAGGCTCAAGCTCACTGGCCATTAGAGAAACGAACATTGAAAAAAAAAACCACCTGAAATTCAATCTTAATCCAGAAAGAATGATTATAATCAAGAAATCAAATAATAATAATGCTGGAGAAGTTGTGGAGGAAAAGGAACTCTTCTTTGCTGCAGGAAATGTAACCTAAATCAGCCACTATGAAAATCAGTGTGGAGACTCCTCAAAAAAGTAAAACTGGAAACTCCATTTGATCCAGCTGTCACCCTTCTAGATATTTTCCCAAAAGAGTTAAAAGAGTCTATGTTGATCATGCTTACCCATGTTTTTAGCAGCACAGTTCATAATAGCTACATCTTGGAAGTAGCCTATTATGTCCATCAATACAGTTGGACAAAGAAAATGTATTTATACACAATGCAGAATTGACTGCCATAGAGAAAAAATAAACTGAAGTTATTTGTAGGAAAATGGATACATCTTGAGACGAGACTATAACGTAAAGTGAAATAAATTAGACACACAGACTTAAATATTGCATAATTTCTCTTAAATGAGAAAGCTGAAGAACAAATGAAGAGCACATTAAAAGCTAGTAGGAGAGGGCTGGGGATTTGGCTCATTGCCTGCTGTGCAAGAGCAAGGACCCGAGTTTGATCCATGGTACCAAAAAAAAGAAAAGATAGTAGGAAGAAATGTGGAGGATGGGGATGGAAGAAGATAAATGAATTAAGATGTGTTGTACATGTACTAACTCTACACAAGGAGTATAAATATGTTGCATACATGCACAAAAGAAAAGCAATCAAGGGATGGGGAATAGGATGGAAAAAAGGAATTAAGATATATTATGTACATTTATCAATTCTACATAAGAAATGTAAACATAAATGTACTATAAACATGTACTAATAAAAAATGAAAAAACTAAGCCCCTTGGTGATTCTGTATGTGATTATTTTTGGTAGTAGTTTTGTGCAAAAATACGAGTGTAACCTTTCTGCCTTAAAAGTGAACCTTGCTTAATTCCAAATATTTAAGTGCTTTGAATTCATATGTTTGAGTTCACCTACCATAATTTTATTTGACCACTAAGGGAAGAATGCTTAACATTTCCTGAGAACCTAATATTTTAAATAGTACCATTATCAGTTTGTTATTAATTGCTGTAACCTGAATTTGCCTTTAACTTGCTCCTAAATTTAAAGTATTTAAAAATTTCTTTTTTAAATTTCTTGAACGTTAAAAGTTTGCTCCTTAATGCCGTTGATATTTCTAAATATTTCTCAGCTCTTCAGTAAGTGCTAAAGAATGTTTTAAAATCATTAAACAAAACTCACTTATATCTGGTTTTAGCTTTTGGCTAAATAATTTCAGAAAAAGCTTGTAATAGAACAAATGTAACTATTTTAGGCAAGATAGTGTTATTTTCAAAGCAAACTGCAATCATGTGAACCAAGTTAAGGTTGATAGGTGTTAAATCAGTCTTCAGAGTTTTGCACGGATGACCTCTAGTGGTCTTACAGCTAAAAAATCATCTGTTGTCAAATATCAATAGCAAGTAATTCTCATATGATAATTATGTTCTAATTGTTGAATAAATTCAGATATTTAAAACATTGTCCCAAATGAACACTTTACCTGCATTTAAAGGTAAAGGTAAGCTAGCCATGGTGGCACATACCTGTCTGTAATCCCAGTACCTCAAGAAATTTAGGAAGATTACAGGTTTCAATCTAGCCTGGACTACATAATGAGATCCTGCCTCAGAACTGAAGGATCATGAAAATAGCAAAAAAAGATTTGTTGCCAGCTGAAATTGGATATAGCAAACAAGTTAATACCTACTTTCATATTTTCAGATCAGAGTAATTAAAAGAATTAAATTTAACTTAGTTGGGCAGATTAAAGATGAAATTTTTGGTGCCCCAGAAAGTCCTTGCTGAGGATTAGCTCAGTGGTGCAGCTCTACCTTGCATGTGGTGAGTACATTCCTCAGTTCTGCATACCCAGGGCCTATGTATTCTAGACAAGTGCTTAGCCACTGGTTCAGCTTCCTAGCCCAAGTCTGTCCTTAACTGAAGCAGCGTCACATTCCGTTGTAGAACCTTTTTTTCCTCTTAACAAAAAGACCCAAGTATTTGACCGTTTTTTCTTTTTTTCGACCTTATTTCCATAATAAAAATACACTTGTTTTCTTTTTTGGTACCTGGGATTGAACTCAGGACCTTGTGCTTGTGAGGCAGACCATGGCACCACTGAGCTAAATCCCTAGCCCATGAAAAATAAACTTAAAAAAAATTTTTTTTTTGGTACCAGGGATCAAATTTAGGACCTTGGGCTTCCAAAGCAGGCACGGTGCCCCTGAGTTATATCCCTGGCCCAAAAATACACTACTTTTTAAATCAACAACTGAGTGAAGCTTTTTTTAACCTTTTAAAATTATGAAATATAATTTATGGACAGAAAAATGCTTGGAACATAATAGGTCACTTTGGATAATACATTTTAACAATACTGTCTTGAAATTTATGGATATGGGATACGTTTATGTTTTCTTTAATCTTTCTCAGCAGTGTTTTATGTTTCATTATTACAAGTCTTTCACATTCTTGGACAATTTACATTTTTTTTTTTTTGGTACCAGGGATTGAACTTGGGTCCTTGCACTTATGAAGCAGGCATCTGAACCACTGAGCTACATCCCCAGCCCTCTCAGACAATTTAATTCTTAAATAGTTTATCTTTTTTTATGCTTTTGTAAGTGGAATTGTCACCTGCAAACAACATAAAACATTCTGAATCATTTCTTTTTGTGACTCAAATCTCAGTACTTTGTGACTTTTATGTTAGGAATTGGGTGCAGGTGTGTGTGTGTGTGTGTGTGTGTGTGTGTGTGCGTGCGCGTGCGTGCATGCATGCATGCAGTGACAGCAATCTAACCCAAGCCTTCACACATTCTGTAGTAGGTGCGACACTTGTGTGTATAAAAGCTTACTTTGGGTCTGGGATTTAGCTCAGTGGTGCCACCACCTGTCTTGCAAGCGCAAGGTCCCAAGTTCGATCCCCTACCAAATAGAAAAGTTTCCTTTGAAGATTGTGTAATTATTAAATAGTAATATTAGGGACCTTAAAGGATTATAACAAATAGGTAATTTATGATTGTATTTATGTTATCTGACAAAATATTGAATTTTAAATTTTGTGATCATGAGTCAAAGTACAAAAGCTTATCTTTTTTTTTTGTAGTTACCTATGTGCATGCTTAAAGAAAAATGAAATAAATGCATATTTATGTTTTTAGGCACGGATAGCATTTTTACAAGGAGAAAGAAAAGGTCAAGAGAATTTGAAGAAGGATTTAGTAAGAAGAATAAAGATGTTAGAGTATGCATTAAAACAAGAAAGGTATGTGTGCCTTATTTCCTTACATGAATAAAATAAAGCAGGAAAAAATTATGTGGATTTATTTGGCTGATTTAGCATTTTGTTTTCTTTTATAGCACATTGTTCTTGGCAACTACATTTCATACATTTGTTAGTTGTTTGGGTTTGGTTGGATTTTTTTTTTTTTTTGAGTCAAGGTCTCACTGTGTAGTTCAGATTGTCCTTGAACTCACTATGTAGCCTAGGTTGAACTTGAACTAATGATGATCCTCTTGCCTCAGCCTTCTGAGTGCTGGAATTACAGGTGTGAAACACCACACCCCGCTGCAAATAAAGTTTAAAGAAGACATTAGTATTATGTTTTGTTATTGGAGTATAGCAATAGTCATTTAACTTTAGAAAAGGAATTAGTTATTCTTTTATTAATTTATTATTAAAATTTCAGGGCAAAATACCACAAATTAAAGTATGGCACAGAACTCAACCAAGGTGACTTGAAAATGCCAACCTTTGAATCAGGTAAATTTGATTCTTCTGTTACCTTTTTTAAGCTCATTCTTATATAACAGACTTGTTTGCTTTTTCCTTTTGCTTTGATAGCATTGGATAGATGATTTACTATATAAACTATCTAAAATTCGGAGAAAATATTAAGTGTGGGTAAAAATCAGTAGCTGCATCTGCATCCTAATCCTGAGGTTGCCATTCTGTTTCTCCTGCATTGAAACCTGTGCAAAAATAGGGTGCATTTTTGGTAGTAATTATAACTGGATAGCACTAAAGATTTTGGTCCTAAGATACTGGAAATTTGATTAGATTTGGAAAGTATAGAGGCAGCCAAATAAGTGTAAAAGAGAAGCAAAACATTAGCACCAGTTGGCTCAGCTCTTACTAGTGGGTGCCAACATGGTGTCAGATGAATATAATTACGTAGCAAAGAGAGAGGTTTGGATGTAGGAAAGAGCCAACAGTTTAATGTTAATTTTAGGACTCCATGTAATTAGAATTTGAGAAGTTTGGGAGAATAAACATTTTGATTTACTTTATGCAAGATTTGGGAATATTGTGAGCAATTTCTTATTTTTCAGTATATTAGTTACATGTTTTTGATAAAGTACTCAAATTGAAACCTGTGCTGATCTTGGATGCTGGCTACTAAGGCAAAAAACATGCACTTGGAAGGCATGTGGTGGAACCACTGAGCCAAATCCCTGGCCAAGTTTTTGTTCTTATGTAGTTGTTTCTGTACTTAAACTAAAAGCATGTATGATAGGAAAGCTAGGGTAAGAATTTTTTTTACCTAGGTATTACAGTGAAATTTAAAAATCAAATTGTTTTTTAGCTTAATATTAGGTATCTAGGAAACCACTTAAATTTTTAAAAATCTTTTTCACTTTCACTTTTATCAGTAGACCCATTTATTACATGTTTAAGTTGTCATATAAATAAAGTCAAGATCAAGATAGGGTGACATGTGTTTTCTTTAGTCAGGCTTTTCAGTGGTTATGGAGGCTCATTCTGATGCTAGGAAATAATACCATGATCTCCTCCTTGGAAAAGCAAGCATAAATGATAGAAAAATTGAAGGCCTATATATTCTGAGCCATGTGTATTATGACAGTCATATTACAGTTAGAGGTAGTTCATGGTTTCACCAGAAACTTGATGAATTCATAGATTTCAAACATTTTCTTTCCAATATAACTAGTACATTCACAAAATAAGCAGGCTTTAAAACTGAAGGGCTATCCCTAATGCATAATCGTTGTTCCTGGGGTAGAAGCTAAGCCAGAGTCAGAATTGACTACATGATCTCAGTGCAGTAGTTTATATAAAGTAAGACATTAGCAGGTAAATCTCTCCTGCCCACTACTAAAATTGTAGTAATACAACTCTTTTGTCTGTATAAACTTAAATTGAATAAAATAAATCAGTGTTCCGTTTACAGGAGGCACAACGTATCATTTAAAGTTAAAATCTGAAAATGAGAACATCCTGCATTAAATGGATAAATATATTGCGATGTATTAGCATAGTGGAATATTGTTTAGTAACAAAAATGAACAAACTACAGACACAGTCTCATTGTGTAATCCAGCATGGCTTTGAACTCCTAGCAATCCTCCTGCCTCAGCTTCCTAAATGTGTGAACCACACCACCTGGCTGATACAGTGGATACTTTTTTTAGAGTAACTTGTGACTGGAAGAAGGGATAAGGCTTTTAGTGGTGCTGATTTTTTTTTCCTTTATCTAGGTGCTGCTTTCTTGGCATGTTAAAAAATTTTTTCATTAAGTTGTAGATTTATGATATACTTCAACAATATCCCTTGCAACTGTTTATAATAATAAAAGAACAGAAATTAATTTCATCATTAAAGGATTGGTTAAATTATATATGTGTACACTTTCATTAGAATATTATGTAATATTGGTGATGTGTGTCTGTAGTCCCAGTTACTTGAGTGGCTGAGGCAGGAAGATTGATTGTGTTCTGGAGTTTGAGGCTAGCCTGAGAAACATAGGAGGCCCCTATCAAAAAATGAACAACAAAAAAAATGATGGAAGGGCAGGGAAGAGAAGGATGAAATAAGGCAAGGAGTGAATAAACTGTCTTTTATTGTTTTTTTTCTTTGTTTATTTTTTGGTGGTGCTGGGGATTGAACCCAGGGCCTCTCACATGGGAGGCAGGTGCTTGGCTGCTGAGATACAACCCCCAATCTAGTGTGATCATTTTAAAATGATGTTAATCTGTGTTGGCATAAACTGTTCAAGATGACATTAAATGACAGAAGCAAATTATAGTGCAGTACACACACACTGGCTTTTTTTTTTTTTCCATCAATGGAAGTTAGATTGGTCATGTATGTACTTATGGAAAATACAAACTCAAATACTAAGAGTAGTTGTTAACTTTTGGTGATAGTGATATTTTTTAAAAAGGTATTTTCTTGTATAGTAGTTATGTTATTTAAAAATAAAAATCTTGCAGAAAGGGAAGCAGAGGGACTATTAGAATGAGATCATTATTTTTAGAATTGTTTGTATTTGTGGGAAGAATGAGATGATGCTAATAATGAGATTGTTAGCATGAGACAAGTAATGCTTGGGGAGGATATTTGAATTACTACAAATAGATATTAAGTGACTGAGGAGTGTAGGAGCCTGATAACTAGGCATCATTCTGACAGTTTTCAATGTTGAGTGGAGATTAATCTTCCAAGCCCCTCTCATTATTTTTATTTTAATAATGAGAATTTATGGAAAATATTTATATAATATTAGTGTCAAAAGTAGTTTTAAATTTTACTCCAAGGATACTTGTTGAGAGCCTAACTTACTGAAATTACACTGTTTATTAAACTACGTGTGTGTGTGTGTGTGTGTGCGCGCGCGTGCTTGAACCCGGGGCCTTGTGCCACCTCAGTCATACAGGGCTGTCTGTGTGTGTGTGTCTCATTAGTGGAGTGCTATCGTGGCATGCATGAGGTCCTGGAGTCAATTCCTAGCAGTTTAAAAGTAATGAATAACAATAAAGAGAAAAATGCGTGCAGTTTGTTTCCTGAGATTGTTTCCTGAGAATAAAACTTGGGTCTTTAATAAACTTGTTTTCTGGCTTAACTTTTAGTTTTAAAAATGAAATTGATTAGAAAAGGTTTTATAAGTTCTATATCTACTATTTATTTTTGAGACAGGTTCTCACTGTGTAGTTCAGGCAGCCTTTAAACTTCTGTGTGCCTCTGGCTGGCCTTGAACTGGCAGTGATCCATCTGCCTCAGCCCTAAGTACTGGAATTACAAGTGTGTGCTGTACGCTTGATTTGAGTGTTAATTTTAAGTAGCTTATATAATAACACCTTTTTAATTGATGCAGTAGCGTTCAAGTAGTAAAATACTAATTCTAAAAACATTTTATGATGAAGCACAGTTGGATTTTTCCCAGTTTTCCCAATTTTTTAAATGAGTTAGGAAGTACCTAAGTGATTCTAAATAGTCTTTTATTTTTTCCTGTCCTTTATAAAATGTTTTAAGTATGTTTTGTGGGAGTTTATCCCTAAGAAAACTTTGGCAATGTTTTCAAGAATTGAAATAATATATGTTAAACTTTTTTTCCCTTAATTTTTAGAAGAAACCAAAGACACAGAGGCTACCACAGCACCTCAGAATAGCCAGTTAACGTGGAAGCAAGGCAGACAGCTGTTAAGACAGTGAGTAATGGTTTTATTTGCCGCTTTCTTTAAGGAGCTAGGTATGAAAGTACCCTGATTTTAAAATATCATTTAATTGTAGTGAGCCAGTGTATATAATCTTCACATTGGTACTCTTTTTTGCTTTGTGTAGATAGTTGGCTCTTTCTAAGTTTATTTTCTCCAAGTTTTAGATGATGATGATTTCCTACTGTCAGGTAGAATATTTAAGACTCAGTAATTTGAAGGCCAGAACAGTAACAGTATAGACCCCTTGAACCTTGTCACTATAAAACTCATAGATTTGATTTGTCTCTTATGTGTTGTGACTGACTGGTTGAGGAAAGGAATTCATCTGAAATTTTTCAGAAATGTCTTGCGAATCTTTTTTAGTTGAATTTTGTAGAAACTTGAAAAGTTTGAATTCTTTTCTGTTAGAAGTACTTTGGCAAATTGGTTGGTTCTATGTGCTTGTGTTTTTACTTAAATCTTGAAACATTGGTGCTTTCATTCTACTGTTACTCTGGGTAATTTACAGTTACGCAGCCTTCTCAATTCTGTACGTATTTACCTTCATTAACCCCACAAAGTGTGGTCAGACTGTCAGAACTACTGTACCGCTGGAATATTCTGTGAACTCAGTAGTCATCAGGTATCCCACTTCTCTCATACCAGATACCATTTTATTTGCCCTCTGGCCTTTCCTTGATATCTATTTCATTTCCCTTTTTCATCTTCTACGTATAGGTGGTTTTGTTTTCTTTTGTTAGTGGTCCTAGGGATTGAACCCAAGGCCTTGCATATGCTAGGGAATGTGTCTTGCTACTGAGCTACAGTCTCAGTCCTTTTAAAATTTTATTTTGAAACAGTCTTACTAAGTTGTCTGGGATAGCCTCAAATTTGTGATCATCCTACATTACCTCCCCTAGTAGTTGGGATTTATTTCTGTTTCCTAAGTTCTTCATTAGAACCCTTGACCCATTGTACTTTTCTAGTATAGGAGGTTTGATGCTGCCTACTTTATCACCATTTTATTACACCTTCCTGTAAAACTCTAGCTCTGATTTCTTCTTTCTGCTTCTATTTCTGATTAACTCTTGGATCAAAAATATAGAATTGTGAGTGATATTATCTGTTCATGGATTCCTGTTCAAATGTTGCAGAGAACTGTTTTTGTTGTTGTTGTTTTTCTCTCATAACCCTGGTCACCTCCTGTTTCTGCTGTTCTCAGTGGATATTCTTAACTTTTACCACAGCTCAGCCCATTCCCTTTTACTTTTATTAAAATACCTCTGTTTCTGCTTCACTGTACCCAGTGAGAATACCTTTAATTTTTTACTCTTTCTATAAATTTATTTTTTTATTCATTACCTCAGTTTCCAAACTCTTTACTATAAAAGTGACAGAAACATGAACAACAGATTTTTGGTTGGAAGTTTTCAAGGTGACCAATAGAATTGAAGGAAATGTTCAACAATAACCTCTTGAGAAGGTGGGTACTTTGAGGACCTATCAGAGACTGAAAAGACCTAGGAAGTGTTCTTATTCTCTGGCTTTTTACCCTTTGGTGTCAGCTGTATTCTGTTTTGTTGACAACTTCTTTTTTTCCGTACAGTAACCATCTGGCCCTCTGAAAAGGGTTAGAATTGGCCCAACTTGATCAAATAATGACACATAGTCAGTAATTTTTACCTAGATTAAGATCTTGGGAATTCATTCAAAATAGAGTCAGGGGTGAGGGAATGGTTACCTCCAAAAGAGGATTGTATGTTTTAGAGGAGCAGAGACAATTGTAGAGAAATCAGTTGCATAGTATTTCTCTTATAAATGCCTAATCACATTGCTTGGATTTATAATCTGTCTCTGCTCAGCCTTTTCTTTCCATTTGGCTTTATATTCTAATGTGAGGATGGTTTATCTCCAATCTTCCTTGTTCATTTCTTTGCTGTTGAGTCTGTTTTCTATTTCAATTCTGAAGCTATCCTTCATTTTAGCATCCTTCAATAGCCTCTTAAATACTTTGTTACATAAAGTCATTCACACTTCATAATATGTCATGATCTGGTGCCGTTCTTTTCGATGTCATCCTGAGCCATAGGTTAAGTAACCTGGTTTAGATGAAAGTTTGAAAACCACAGAAATAGAGGAATGTTGTGGAGTCTTAAGATACTAGAGGAATTACTCTGTTCAGTGATCACTGATTAAGAATCCCCAATTTAGCATGTTACTGTTTTCAGTTCTACTTAATCTTTACCATGCCTTATACATTAAAAAAATTTATACACATACATACATGGACACATACCTTCACACATATTTATACATATCTATACCTTCACACATATTTATACATATCTCATTAACTCTTCAAAGCTTTTTAAAGCACTTAAGGTATTTGGATTTCAAAATGATGGGCCTTACTGTTAGCCATACTATATGCCATGATGGCAAAAGCTTTAGAGCTTTTCTTTTGTTTGTTTGGTTTGGTGGTTTGTGTTTTGTGTTTTGTGTTGTTTTAAGAAAGGGTCTCACTATGTAGTTCAGTCTGAATTTGAACTCACCGTGTAGCCCAAGCTATCCTCAATTTACAGCAATTCTGCTTCAACTTCTCCTGAGTGTTGGGATTACAGGTGTGTGCCACCACACCTGGCTTTAGAGCTTTCAGTGATAACAGTCCACTGCAGCACACATGCCATAGGTTTGCCACCACTGCATATTTAAATTTTGTTTTGTAATTGGTTTTGTTTTCTTAAAAATGGAACTGTTCAGTAGAGAAGAAAGACAGGAAGAATATAATTTATTAGGATTCTGGGTTTAAAGAAAAATCCTTTCATACGGTTTTAAGTCTGGCAGGTGTTAACGTGAAATTTCGTACTTTTAATTTTCTCTTTATAGGTATCTTCAGGAAGTAGGTTACACAGATACAATATTAGATGTGCGGTCTCAGCGGGTAAGGTCATTACTTGGACTGTCTAATTCAGAACCAAATGGATCAGTAGAAACAAAGAATTTAGAGCAAATTCTGAATGGTGGTGAATCTTCTAAGCAAAAAGGACAAGAAATCAAAAGGTATGAGTTATCCCAACAACGAATGTAACTGTACTGTATCCCTAAAATGTACCAATAAACTCAATAAAATTAAAAAAAAAAATATGAGTTACACTTATGGGTAAACATTGTTTAAATAATGGATATAAATTTCCTTCTTGTCACTAGTATTAACATCTTTAAAGCAGAATTCAGATTTAAAGATCCCCCCTCCACCTCTAAATGTCACTGTGAGCAAATCCATTTTGCATTTAGGTGTTTTTAAGTTTATTTTTGGGTGCCAAGAGAACAGCTCTAGTTCTGAAATAGGTACAAAATTAAAATGAAAATTGAAATTAATTTCATGTACTTCTAAAGTATTTTAACATCCGGTATTTTAGTTTCTGTTAGAGTATTTTTAATAAATTGTGTTACTCTACCTTTAGAATGAACAGTGGGTGTTTAGAAACAAGGCTTTATATGAGATTTGGACTCAGGAAGCTACTAGATATACTTTTTAAAAAAACATCTTTGAGATACAGTATATAATTCATATACCATGAAATTCACACATTGAAGCAATATGATTTAATGTATTTTTAGAACACGGAGAATTTTTCAGCTATTACCATAATCTATGTTGAGAACATCATCATCCTAAAAAGCCTTATATCTGTTTAGCAGGCTCTTGCCATTCTTCCAGACCCCAACTGTGGGCAACCTACTAGTCTGTTTTTGTTTCGTTTGTTTGCTTTTTTTTATTGGTACATTTTAGTCTTACTTTCTATTTCTTTATAATTTGGGTATTCTGGATATTTCATATAAGTGGTCTTTTGTGAATGGCTTCTTTCACTTAGCATATTTTGAAGGTTTATTAATGCTATAGCATGTATCAGTACTTCATTTTATTTATCAAAACTACTCCATTCTCTGGATGATATACCACATTTTGTTTTTTTTATTGGTACATTTTAGTCTTACTTTCTATTTCTTTATAATTTGGGTATTCTGGATATTTCATATAAGTGGTCTTTTGTGAATGGCTTCTTTCACTTAGCATATTTTGAAGGTTTATTAATGCTATAGCATGTATCAGTACTTCATTTTATTTATCAAAACTACTCCATTCTCTGGATGATATACCACATTTTGTATATATATGTGTGTGTGTGTGTGTGTGTGTGTGTATATTTTTTTTTTTT
>NW_022900929.1:54022458-54034231 GCF_012274545.1 Fukomys damarensis | reverse complement strand
TTGTTTTTTTTTTTTTTTTTTTTTTTTTTTAATCTAGTTGTAGGGCATGTAGGTTACATCTGGGAATACTGAGTAGGTTTGAGGAACTGCCAGACTCATTGCAAATGGCCATACTATTTTTACATTTCCATTTCCATTAGCAGTACTATAGAGGTTCTGCCTTCTCCACTCTATGGTTGTAATTGTCTGTCAGACATACACACACACACACACACACATACATTTTTATTGATACAAATTTATATGTGTAAAGAGTCAAGCAGGTGAAACTTTTTTCATTTTTTACCATGAGATATCACCCTGAGTAACAGTATGTTAGAAGGAAGAGAAAAGAAGGTACCAAATGAGTAATGACTTACAGCTTAGAAAATAATATATACAGTTTATAAACTAACATTATTTCATCCCCTGGATATATTTTATGACATTATGCAGTTGTCTGAAACATATTCTATAAACTTGGCAGTTAATTTTTTTATTTCTAATCAGTTTGACATCATACAGAGTTTTTTTTTTTGAAGCAAAACCTCTGATTTCAGGAAATATAGAGTATTTTGTAGCAGAAGAGAAAAATTTAATATATTACCACCATGGGTTTTTAGCCAGGCTGGTTAGCTAACCAGGCTAGGTTCATAAGATTTATAAATATTTAGTACAGTCCACCTGAATCTGAAATCTGAATTACAGATCCATGATAAACTGTCTTTTCTTTATAAAACTTCTTGATTTGCAAGATTAAGAGTTAAGGGCTGGAGATTTAGCTCAGTGGTTCCAGTGCCTGCCTTGCAAGCGCAAGGGCCTGGGTTCGATCCCTGGTACCGAAAAGAGAAAAAAAAAAAAGAGTTAAGTAGGTTTTTGTTTTGGGCAAAAAAATAACAGATTTATCTTCTTAAAAATGTTAAGTGTACAGTACAGTATTATAGTGCACAACACTGTACAGTATATGTCTAAAATCTTTTTCATCTCATATAACCAAACTATACTCAGTGACCACCATCTCCACATTTACTTCTTCCTTCCTGCCTCTGGCAACTACAATTCTACTTTCTGTTTCTGAGCTTGATTACTGTAGATACCTCACCTAAGTGTAACTGTGCAGTAGTTATTCCTCTGTAACTGGCTTATTTTAGGTAGCGTCATGTCCAGAAGGCTCAGTCATTTTGTCACATATAACAGGATTTTCTTTTTCGTTACTGAATAATACTCCATTTGTATGCATATATCCCATTTTCTTCATCCATCCATCCATCAGTGAACACTGTTTCAATCAGTCAGTTTTTCAATCAAAGCTAATTCCCTTCATAGTGAGCATACTTGGGGTTTCTGACTCTACACAAATATAGGTGTATTATGTGAGCCATTATTAGGATTATTTGAAAACATCTAGGAGTAAGAAAATGGTCTAACATATTGATAGAGCTTTCAGAAAAATTGTATTTATCACATTCTGATTTATGAAAGAAAAAAATTAGGAGACTTACTATCGTGTAGTAGAGCCGTGATAAGTTTTACACTCTAAATATTAGAGACAGTATTATGCCTGATGGTTAAAAATATGAATTCTGAAAACAGATTGGATTTGAATCCTGATGTTGCCAACTTTCTAGTTGTGATTTTGGGCAGAGTAATTTATTGTGCCTTAATTCCCTCATCTGTAAATTGGGGATCATAAAATCGATGTGACAGTGAGACGGTTTAAAACATTTAGGCTAAGGCTTGGCACATAGCAAGTGCCATGCAGTTGCTTGCTATTACGGATTATTGTATTTGAAGGGTGACCCCACACAAGATTCTGCTAAATGAATGTCACTGGTGTATTTCTTGATTTATGATATGAGGATATTGTAGATTTGTAGTACAACATAATATAAAGTATCTACTTAATGAGGATTCATTGAGAGAGTTCTCTGAAATCTTGTAACTTGAAAAAGCTGTGCTGCTTCTGAATAATGATCTGACTTACTCTTTGAACCTCCAGATACTGGTACCTTTTCCTTTTTACTCTTTGGAAACTCAGGGCTAGATTTGTTGATTTTTTCCTCTAGAAAATGTACTTTTTTTTTTTGAGACAGGGTCTCACTATAGTTGAGTCTGACCTGGAACTCACTATGTAGCCCAGGCTGGTCTCGAACTCACAGCGATCCTCCTGCCTCAGCCTCCTGAGTACTGGGATTATAGGCGTGCGCCACCATGCCCAGCTAGAAAATGTACTTTTAAAAAATTATTTTACTTTCCAAACTTAACCCTTGGCATCATTTTATTTTCCCTTTATGTGGGTATATTAATTTTTTTGTTGTGTTTCTGCCTTTTTAGAATGAGAAAAAGGAGTGAATAGTTGGCTAGAAAAAATTATACCATAGTCAGAGACCCATTTAAAGGCAATAGGTTAAAGGCACATTTGAGTGCCTTCCAGAAATTCTGACAAAATAACTGAAGGCTTAAGTGCATTAATATATCAGATGCCCCCCCCCCCAAGGGACATATAAATGAGAGAACATACTGTGTGAGATAGGGAGAACTTAATAGTTTGGAAGCTGGGAAGAAAATGGAAGAATGACAACTGATTTAGTGGTATGAAAAAAAATTAAATGTAAGTGCATTTGGGAGCAGTAGGGTGAAAAAAAGGAACAAGCCAGTTCTAGTCACAGTATTCCATCAGTAATAAAAGTAAGGAGGCTGGGGATTTAGCTCAGTGGTTCCGCCACCTGCCTTGCAAGTGCAAGGTTCCAAGTTCAATATCTGGTACCAAAAAAAAGGTAAGGAATTGGAGCCATCAGGTAAATCTGGAATTAGAGATTTAGATGAGACTGCCAATACAGGATTGATTTAAAGAAGCTTAATTTCAGATCCCTTCTTCCGTCCTGTATAGCTTGTTCAACACTTCTCTCCTACACCAAAGAATGGAGGTATATTTTCTGGTAGAGTTGAACCAATGATGTCTGACTGTTTTTTTTTTTTTTTTTTAAAGAAACAAAACAACTGAAGGATAGTGTTATTGTATTGAGTAAAAACAGTAAGGTTATGTGGCCGTTGATGACTAAGCATTGAAAGCCCATTTCCTTCTGTTGTTTGGCTTCCAATCTGTTGGCAGCTGATCTTCTATTCATTCCAAGCATGACATTTGTCTTAGTTATTTCTCTCACTGCTGAGACAAAATACTCAACACCTAAAGTTAAAGGAGGGAAGGTTTATTTTTGGCTCACAGTGTGTAGAGGTTTCAGTCCGTAATCAGCTTGGCTTCAAGGCAGGGTAGCATGGCAGAGGGCCATCACAGAGCAGGCAGGAGGTGGTAGCATCAGCAGCAGCAAATGACAATGGCAGCCCTCTTTCTGTTCCTTTTATTCTATCTAGGTAGCTTTCACACCTAGCATGAGTCTTCCCATTATTCACACGCAGAACCATGCCAGACCAGTCATTGGGCTAATTTAGTAATCACGTACCCTTGATCCTAGCATCACACATTCTAGATCCAGCCACCTGTGAAAAGCCCCACCTATGACTGCATGCGGCTTTGGGGGAACATCTGCACACAAGCCAGAAGACCACTGAAATTGATCTTGTTAATTGAAAAGATCTAATGTACTGACATTTGGGATGTGCTGATGAAGTGACTAGCCCTCTATCCTATCCTATAAATGTAAAGCAAGCCACTTGAGAAGACTCATCCATTTTCTTTGTCCCGTTGAGCGGCTGTAACAAAATACCATAGACTAGTATTGCTTATAAAAGATAGGTTGTTTCTTACTATTTTGGATGCTGGTAATTCTTAAGATGATACTGCTAGCATGATTGGGTTCTGGCAAGGGTCCTTTTTCAGATTGCAGATTGTTTACTTCTCACTGTGAACTGCACAAACGCCTTCCTGGCCTCCTTCACAAAGGCTTTCATTCATGCATTCCTAGTCATCTGCCAAAGGACCAACCTTCAGTACCATTAAATTGGGGATTGGGTTTCAATCTAAGAATTTTGGAGGGATACAAGCCTTCAGACCGTGATACCCATGTACACAGTATAATTCACTTAGCTTGGTGGTGCCTCACTCTTAAATGTGAAAACTTAAGGAAAGACTTTGAAGTGTGAAAATTAGAAAAAAAAAATCAACCAAAAAAAAAGAGAACTTGGAGAAGACTTTGAAAACTTTACTATTCTGAAATGATTGAGAAGACAGTAAATCCATAATATAAATTGGGTGCATATTTTAGAATATGCAACTAGGTATCAAAAAAGATTGAAATAAAGAGTGATAAAATTAATATACTTGGGCTGGGAATGCAGTTCAGTGGTAATAGCATTTGTCTAGCATGTGTGCAAGGCCCTGGATTTTATTCTTGGCACCAGTAAAAAAAGGAAAACCTTGAAAAACTAAAATATAAAGTGGAAGGACTCTGTCAATACAAAGAAAAATAGGACTGAAAAGGTAAGAGATGGGAAAATTCAAAGCTCAGTCAAGGAGTGTCAGTGTTTAACTAGAAGTTTCAAAGAGAGAATGAAGAGATAATGTTGAAAAGATTATTAAGTAGTACAAGGAAATTTTCTAGAATGACTTTCTGGCAAGTTTTTCTAAGTATGTTTCTGGATTGAAAAGATTCTCTTCAGCTGGGCGTGGTGGTGCATACCTGTAATCCCTGCATTCAGGAGGCTGAGGCAGGAGGATCGCTGTGAGTTAGAGACCAGCCTGGGCTACATAGTGAGTTCCAGGTCAGCCTCAACTATTTAGTGAGACCTTGTCTCAAAAAAGTAAATAAATTTAAAAAAAAGATTATCTTCAAATACTATATAAAAGTAATTTAAAAAGGGTAAGTACAGAGGCCTTCGTTATGAACACTAAAAATTAAGAGGAAATTCTAAAATATTTCAGATAGAAAAATTGAAATCCATTGAAAAGATTGGGAGCTAGATTAGTAGTACATTAATATTCAAAGCTAAAAAAATAGTACAGTATAATAAATAGTCTTTCAGGGTTTTCAGGGAAAGTGATATCCATTTAGTTTTATATACTGAGGCAAATTACTGTATCATTTGTGAATATAAGGAAAATCTTGAATTTACTTTTGGGAGCTTTTGGAGGATGTGACTTAGCAATCTGAGAGAGTAAACCAAGGAGGAAAGTATAGAATTCAAAAGGGGTCTAATACAGAAGAGAAGCAAAGAACTTTCAGAGAACACTTGTGCACCTGGAGAGTAGAAAGGGTAAAGTGGAAGAAAAGGGACTAGAAGATTATTTTCTTAGCAAAAAACTGCAACTAATACATAGCGTGTTGTATTTGAGGATTTTGAAGATTCACAATTCTGCTAGGAAATTTGGAGAAGAGGTAGCATAAGAACATCCGTGGAAAACCAAGCAATTAAAAACAGTAATATTAACACAGTAGGCAGTTATTTCAGGAAAACTATAAAAGAGAAGTACTGAAATCATTGTTTCGTGTGACTTAAATTGACATAATATGTACACATAGTTATAACCACAGAATATTTAGATAAAAGTGAATTGACATCACTGTACAATTATTGGGATAAGAAATGTAGGTATGGGGTAGAGACTAAGGGAACTAAATCTTCATTAAGAAATAACAGTCTAAGGATGTTGTTTAGAAATAGAAATAAATAACAAAAAAATTTTAAGTCTAAAAATGGATTGTTCCTAGTGTAGAGGAGTCAGAGATAGTGAGAGTGGGTCAGGAAAATGTTACTCATCACAAACTTAAAAAATTCTTTAGAACTATGTGCTCCCCAACCCATGTATTTTATAGCAGAACTAATATAACAAATTGTATAGACTGCGCTGATGACCTTCAAATTATTCTTAGGTAACCTAGTAGAGTACTAAAAGTTGCCTGGGTGTGCTTTTCTTTGTTTGCTAGCTGATTTCATATTTCATTCTTTAGTCTTTTATATTTCTTTCTGTACTGTATAAGTTGCCAACTTCATTCCAAATTGTGTTTCTTAATTTTAGCTGTTCTCTTAGTGTTATCAGCCACTTGGCCCATATTCTGAGGTTGTGTGCTTGCTCTCTGACAAAATCAAAGCTAGCTCTGAGTAGGTGGAGGGGCCTCATCACCCATTCACCATCTCAGCTGGTAGAGGTCTTTGATAGCAAGGAGTAGTGTGGGAGAGAGAATACAGTGAAATAATAGTGTCCAAGCTTGTTTCATTCCCACTGGGCCTAGACCTGGAGCCCTCCCTCTCTTGTCTATGGAAATGAAACTGGACTTTTACCTTCTGGTGCCACCAGCTTCATAGTCTATCCATTCATCTGGGCTTAGGAGAGGTACAAATGGTGGTAATATTCCTAGGAAATTTTGATAAACTGCTTGTCTGTAAAGGATAATAGCTAATTTTTTAAGTTCCATTTTGCCATGCCAATTACAACAGTTGTATAATAGTACCTTATTTCCATTTTGTTTTGATTATTTATTTATGTATTTTTTGGAAGCCATTTTCCATGGATCTCTCATTTTACTGGAGCATCTTGTGAACAGCAACACTGATTGCCTTTTTATTCTGGACTGTTTATCTCAGCATATTTATATTAAAACCCAGGAAGATAGAATCTCTGGGCAGTCATGTTTACTGTCCAGTATAAGAGATTTGAGTTTCAAAGTTTTCTTGATTATGATGCACACATACTGCATGTAGAGCACCTACCTGATCTCTCCTTGCTAAACTTATGAGACTACTAAGCAAAAAATCATGTTGCTCCTGCAATTTTTTTGTGCTCTGAAGAAGAGAATTCTTGTCCCTGATTCAATGTTATGACTTCTTCCCAGGAAAAAGTAATATACTAAGATTTAAGTATTCTTTATATATTTTGGACACAAGTGTTGGATTAATTAAATATGACTTGCAGATGTTTTTCTCTGTAGGCTTCTGTACATTCTCAACAATGTCTATGAAAGGGCAGAAGCTTATAATTTTGGTGAATTCTGGTTCATCTGTTTTTTTCTTTTGTAAGTTGTACTGTTTGAGTTTTAAAGCCATACACTTATTGCTATGTTTAACCACTTTTTAAAAAAATCTAGAAATGTGATTTCTTGCTGTAGAAAGAAAAATTCTATTCAAGGGGCAGCAGTACTTTATCAGAGATCATAAGAAAATTCTTAGATTTAGCAGAAGTAATTTTTCTATCATTGATAAGCCGATTTTTTAAAAATGCATTCGTTGCCTTTTCTTTAATCCCCAAATGCTGAAATACACAAATGTCATGCTGAGAAGTACAGGTTTTTGTTACTGTTATTGGCTTGAGTTTTTACTATCTTGCATTTGTACCATCTCTGAGTTTACTCTGTATTTCACTTCCTTTAAACAATGTGCTGAATTGGGTTACAAATAGTGATCTCTTGAAACCTTGTTGTTATTTAGGAATACTATTTAAAAATAGCCTGAAATCTCTTACGTCCTTAATTGGGACTTAATGGAGGGAACCAATGTGGGGAGGGGCTGAAGTTAAATTATTTTCCTCTTAGTGTTAGCGTTTTTTGAGATGATCTAGTTCGGCCAACACCCACAATTTAAGGTTAAAGAATTGAAGCAAAAAGTTTTAAGTGACAAGGCCAAATGTGAGCACTTAGTGGCATAGCAAACTTTTCATTGTCTTTTTTTCCAGTTGAATTTTCTACTGTTCTTTTACTGCCTTGTTAGATATTTTTTTTTTTTGTTTTTTTGAGACAGGTTCTCACTATGTAGTTGAGACTGACCTGGAACTCACTATGTAGCCCAGACTGGTCTCGAACTCACAGCGATCCTCCTGCCTCAGCCTCCTGAGTGCTGGGATTACATGCGCGTGCCCCACGCTTGCCTTGCTTTGTTAGATGTTTAATCCCTCCTCTTTCAGTACTGGAGATCTAATCCAGGAACTTTGTACTGAGGTACACTGCCAATCCTTTTTATCTTTTATTTTGAGGCTACATTTCACTAAGTTTTCCTGGCATTACTTGAATTTGAAATTCTCTGTTCTCAGCCTGATGGCCCGCTGAAAACTTTTGTACACAGATGAACTCAAATTAGTTTTAATAAAATGATTTAGGAAGTGAAAATAGATTACCACTGTTTTCTTCTTAATGAGTAGTCCTAAAACACTCGAAGATATTGTAATGGATTAACGATTTTTTTCTTAAGAAAATCTGTAAAGTGGATGGCGCTGTTGTACATAATATGTTTCTTACGTGTTCTATCATTTTAAATTTGGAAGCCTGATAAACTTTGATGTTTAATGTTTGAGTTGCTTGACTTTACTTTGAAAAATGATAGCATGTTTGAGTATTTGATGCTATCAGATTTTATTTTGTCAAAGTAGTTACCTAAAACATTTTGGGCAGTAAAGTCAATAGACCAAGAATTTAATTTTACAGCATAAACAGTCTTTCAAATCATTTTATCTCTGTAGCCTTCTGCTAGTTTTAAAATAGGAAATAGGGTTAAGAGTGTAGCTCAGTGAGACAGTGCTTACCTATCATGTGTGAAGTCCTGGGTTCAAGCCTTAGCATCACGCACTTATCAAGGACTAGGGGTTAAAATAGAAACCAGAAAGAAATATTAGAATCAGCTCTTATGCAGTTGTATTCATCTTTTTTCCTTCTTGCAGGCCCTCTGGTGATGTTCTTGAGACATTTAATTTCTTAGAAAATGCTGATGACAGTGATGAAGAAGAAGAAAATGACATGATTGAAGGCATCCCAGAAGGAAAAGACAAACATCGGATGAATAAACACAAAGTAGGAAATACATTTTATATTTTTATTATTGTATACCTTGTATTTGAATAGTAACTTTTGAGGTGTCTGAAGTTTCTTTGGGAATGATTGATCATTTTATAGTATCATTTGAAAATTTTATATTGTCAGCTCTTACTGCATTAGGCACATATGGAATTATCTTCTGCATTATTTACTAAAGGGACAAGAAAGGGTCTATTTTGAGAGGACTATTCCATTGGTTTTGAAACCTTAAAAAAGTTACACCCTTTCTACTCCTGCCACAATTAACAAACGTTGCTGAAGTCCATTTCTTCATATGTAGTACACAGGTGATAAATTAACTGAAGCTATAGTGGGGAGAACTTCTACCCTGGGTGGATGGTAAATAGGTGTCAACATTCATATTCTTTGGTTAAAATTAACAAAAATTTACTTTAGCTCATAACCTAAAAAATAGATTATTTATTTACACACACACACATATCCCTGTACCAGGGAATCAAACTGAGCTACATCCTCTGCCCTTTAAGTTTTTTCCCCCCTGCTGGTACTGGGAATTGAACTCAGGGTCTTGCGCTTGCCTGGCAGGTGCAGAAAGAAATAGATTTATCTGTTTCTAGTGGTTATGGAGATTCTATAGGAGGAAAGGTAGTGTACATTATCAATTTGTAAATTACCAGAGTAGTGTTTACTATATTGTTTTATTTTTTAAAGAGTAAGTAAATTTAGTTATGATACTTTGAAATTTCATAGTAATTGGAAGAAACAACAACATTCTTCAAACTTCCAATCTATAAAATCAGTTTTTAGCATTTCTCCCACATTGTATAAGTGTAATGAACTCTGTTAGGTAAACAGACATTTTGATTCTTTTTTTTTTCCTTCTTGGAGATAAAACACTGTTATATCATATTTATCAACTTAACTTTCTGTACGATGCTATTTCCCTATGAATGATGGAACAAATATGTAGATCTCATTGAAAAAGGTCAATTGAAGATAATCTTTCAGAATATAAGTAAATGAATGGTTCTTTAAGGGAGAGCAACTGTGAGTCTACTAACATTAAAGATGTTAATTTTTATTTATTTATTTTTTTGGTGCTAGGAATTGAACTCAGGGCCTTGTGCTTGCCAGGCAGGCACTATACCTTTGAACTACATCCCAGGCCCAAAGAAGTTAGCTCTGGATGAGTTAACTTTAATCATTTTTAGTGCCACATTACTTTGATCACATCTTACAAATGATCTTGGCACAGCAGTAGTGAATCATTTAGAGTATACAGTGGTGCTATTCTTTCCATGATTTCGGTTGCAGAATTTGTTCCACCTATGCAACCAGAATCATGGAAAGAGCTAAGTTCATGAACCTAGGTACTACTGTAGTTGAAATTTGTGAATTACATGGAAAATCTTAAGATTTAGAATAAAAATAATTCTTGTTCTTTTTACAGATAGGTAATGAAGGTTTAGCTGCTGACCTAACTGATGATCCAGATACTGAGGAAGCGCTGAAGGAATTTGATTTTTTAGTGACTGCTGAAGATGGTGAAGGAGCTGGAGAAGCACGGAGTTCAGGGGATGGCACAGAATGGGGTAAGGTGATAAAGAAATATGGGGGTGGGAATAAATCTCTTTAAAGACAGATTATTAAATATTGTATGTGTAGTGTGTGCATCTGAATGTATGGTGGAAGGTAAAATGAGAGCGAGAAGAAGTGGTATTAAATAATTTCAGGGTGTTGTGTACTACTTTATTTAGATTTGGTGGCTGAATTATTTCATATGTGGCTTCTGATTTTTAATTTATCTTGATTTATAATTGAAATGCTTAGTTGATTTGGAAATTTTTCCTTTGCCTTTTGCAGTTTTAAAAATACGTGTTACTCATTTTTTTTAAAAAAAACATTCTCTTGTTTAGTTTGTCATGTAGTTTACAAGAGGACTTAACTCTCAGTTTGCCCAAGTTATCTGGCTTATTTTTAGGTAGGAATAAAATTCCTATTTCTGAGTGTTAGGTCTGTGTTGAGCAGAATTGTAGCTTTATATTGAGCAGGATTTAGTGAAGATGCTAGATTTTATTGTATAGAATATTTGGTGTACAAGCGTTAGGGCCTAATAAATTTTAGAAGTGATTCACAATGGTAATAATCCAACCATAACCAAGAGAGAGAACAGTTCTATCTGGATAGGGATAAGTGAACCTCATTAGCAAATAAAATAAAAGTGTGAAAAATATTTTAAGGTAATAGCTGGTGTCCAGTATGTTCTATTAAATATGTTCATTCAGTCATAATTTAATATCAACATGTTACCTAGTAGGTGGTAGAACTCGAAGTGTTTTTACAGAGCTTTATTGGAGATAATCAAAGTTTTTCTTAATTCTTGACAAGAAGAATGATCACTAGGATTATTTTTAATTACTTTGATGATAGAAAACACACTTGGAAGCCGGGCATGGTGGCGCATGCCTGTAATCCCAGCACTCAGGAGGCTGAGGCAGGAGAATCACTGAGTTTGAGACCAACCTGGGCTACATAGTGAGTGCTGGGTCAGTCTCAACTACATAGTAAGACCCTGTCTTAAAAAACCAGGGGGGAAAAAAAGAAAAAGAAAACACACTTGGATTAAAAAAACTCATATATTGAAATTGTTACTAATAGGAGAAGCAAACTTAATAAATAATATATTTATTGACTATCTTGATATAAATATGAAGTAATAAGGTTTTTTTGTGAGTAGTTCTCTCATTATTTATAATTTCAGACCATCATTTTCAGATCTCTCTTCTACATGGAAATAGAAGTTATTTTAATCCAGAAAATTAGCTCCATGATTGTTTTCCATCTTTTGTATATTTTTGTAGTTAATATTTGAATTTACTTAGTGCTTTTTTGTTGTTGTTTTGGTACCGGACATTGAACTTGGGACCTTGTGCTTGTGAGGCAGGTGGAGGAACCACTGAATTAAATCTCTGGCCCTTTTTTGGGGGGAGTACCAGGGATTGAATTTGGGTACCTGGTCTTGCAAAGTAGCGGCCAAAACCACTGAGCTAAATCCCCAGCCTTTTTTTTTTTTTTTT
>NW_022900929.1:53982866-54021731 GCF_012274545.1 Fukomys damarensis | reverse complement strand
AGCCTTTTTTTTTTTTTTTTTGAGATAGGGTCTTGCTCTGTAGTTGAGACTGACGTGGAACTCACTATGTAGCCCACGCTGGTCTCGAATTAGCAGCGATTCTCCTGCCTCTGCTTTCCAAGTGCTGGGATTACAGGTGTGCACCACCACACCTGGCCTTAGTTCATTTTTTGAGGCAAGGTTTCCCTGGCCTGCCTCTCTTTCATGAGTGTGAGATTATAGACATACGCACACCACCATTCTTGGCTTTGAAAATGACTATATATTTTAGAAGTTTACTTTTGCTCAGCAGAAACAGTAAGAGATCTAAGGTGTTTTTTTATGTTTGTATCTGTGTGTTACCTATTCAGTGTTGGAAATACCTTTTTTCAATAATTTCAAAAGTATTGCTTATTTTTTCCTGACTATTCCAAATTTTATAAAATATTTAAATATTTTACACTTTTATAGTGTATTTTAGAAGATTTAGAACTCAGATAAATGTTAAGAATATTAAAAATCACTTGTAATGCTACTTTGAAGAGAGAACAATGATTAATATTTCTGTAAGTATATAAATACATATAATTTGTTAACAGAGGATTTAGAACAAGCATCTGTTTGGCTAAATCTTGGCACACATCCACACCTATTTCTTTTTAAGGTAAATTTGCTAGAATTTAAATCTCAGTTAAAGGGATAAAAATTTCAAAAATTTAAGTTGTATCAAATGACATTATTTCTTTAAAAATAAAGTATCCAGTTACATACAACTCATTGGTACTTCTCTCTAAAGACTTAACTATAAAGGTTTTAAGAGAAGACTTAGTGAATGACTTTATTTACTTTTTACTGTCAGTATTTGACTGACATAAATAGAAGTAACCAACACAGCCTCTTACTTCCAAACAAGACTAAAACTGTAAGGCGTCTTAAGTTCTTCATGATAAAGAAAAGGACTCTTACATATGAAACAGTTCAAGTAGTTTCTGTAAGACTAAAACCATGAGGATCTAGCAGTGTTTCTAAAAATTCGTCATTTCTACTCAAGAAGTTATTTGTACTCAGTTTTTCTGAAACAGAGGTAGATGTACAAACACTTTTTTAAAAAATTCAGTATATTTATAAATAAGAAAGTAGTAATTTTTAGATTCAAATTATTGGATAAAGAACACAGATTTTAAAGAAAGCAAGCCTTGTTTTAATGAAACATGTTTTGATAATGTTATTTTTTATTTTGTATAAAAAGCATTCTGCGTAGTTTTAATTTTGAGCCCTTTTTATTCTAGGAAACCACTGCTTTTTTTCGAAGTTTTTTGTCCACTTTTTCTCTGTTAATCTCTTTTTCTCGTAGGTGTCTGACTTAATGTTACTAATTTTTTGTTCTTAAAAAAATTAGTTGGTATCTCTAATTTTGTTATGTTTTCTCATGGAGACTAGGCTTTGTTTAAGGTTGTTTATTTTCTTCTGTCCTTTGAAACAATGATCTCTGGAAATTCATAGGACTACAAAATACAATCAATACCTGAATGTTTGTAATTAAGTACAATGGATAAAGTGTTGAGTATTTGCATGAAGTGAAGTTAGTTATATATTTGTTACAGTTAGTAGATGTGTATAATTCTTCTGCTTTGGTAATCAGAATTACTATAGGAATTTCATGTTTTGGGGGTTTTGAGTAGATAGGAGTCAACTTTTTTATGCATGTTTTCATTTTCTCTTAGACAAAAAATGTTCCCATAATTGATTTACCCTCATTTCTTGGTATCCCCCCACTAGATTTTTTTAAAACAGGTTAACATGTAGAAGATAATGCTGCCTCTTCCCCTTTGCTCTTGTCTATTTCTTATAAGCAATGTCAAATCAGCCGTTACCAGGCAAGTTTCAGGATATTGTTTGTGCACCTATGTATTCACCAACCTGTTCTCTGCACTGCCTAAGTTTACCTTTGTCTTCTAAAACTGAGGTTATCTTGCAAGTAATATTTTTTTCCTCAAGCTTCTCCTTTTTTTCATTCCCTTTGCTTTTTCACACCACTCTCTTGCTATGTTAGTGAGAGCTGTTCACAACTTTTTTTTTTCTTCAAAAGTCTTTAAAGAAACTGGCTACCTTGTGCTGGGGACTTAGCTCAGGGGTTCTGCCACCTGCTTTTCAAGTGCAAAGTCCCAAGTTTGATCCCCAGTACAAAAAAAACCCCTAAAATCTGGCTATCTTAAATTTTTCTGTCCTAATCTATATTAAGTTTATACCAGTTAACTGGTTTTTTGGTCTCTGAGATACAAAAGGTGTATCCTTGAAATGTGTCAGTTTGTCTTTGGTTGACAGTAAATTGTTAGCTTCATTAAAAAGAATACAGATTTCTTAGATCACATTTTTTTGGGCCTATTCAATAAATTGACAAGATTCCTGATGTAATATAGTTTTTAGGAAACCATAGTGTACATGAAAAGCTAATTTTCTGTTTGTCAGTATTGCAGTTTTATTACAAACACTATTGCATCTTACATGTAAATCTTACATGTGAATTTAGTCATTTAGTAAATTTACTAACCTAGCCACAAGTAATTCAGGTTAGCAAGTTAATTGAAAGTGTTGGCTTTAGCTTTTCCCACATACTGGCCATCTGTGATTATAGGTATAGTTATGGAAGAAAAAGTCACCATACCATAATTGAGTAGGAGACGTGCAAGGTACAGTAAATTCTTGCATTTCTGTGTAGTGTTCAGATACAAGAATTTATTGTTTGCTATATACTGCAGTCTATGAAGGAAAAAAGGCTTTTTTGGGGGTACCAGAGTTTGAACTTGGGACCTTGCACTTGCAAGGCAAGCAGAACCACTGAGATAATTCCCTGGCCCAAAAAAAGGCTTTGTAATGTCTACTTCAAATACTAAGTCAGAGAGGCCTCGTGAGCTCGTAAGAGTTAATAAGCCAGAACATACTGAGCTATTTTAACAAGTTTGTTTCCGTGAAAATTTTCACTGTTCAGTCTAATTGAATGACTTAGCCTTAGGTGTTTGGGTACACAGTTTTATTTAATTAAATTTAAGCTAAGGTTATAAAAACTCAGAGTTGTTACTTAGAACATTGTTAAACTTCCTATAACATAGCAGCTTTAATACTGAAGAAAACCCCACAATACTTAAAATAATTATGAAAGACATTTTTATATTTCCTCTTTTAAATGCTGTTTTTCTTCTATTTTTCTAAGAATACAATTTTTTCAAGCACAAGTATTTATTTAAATCAGTTATTATTCAGCTAAAATAGCTGAGATGTCATCTTTAGCAGATGTATAGAAATACGTTTTCACTTTTCTGTGCTTGTCACTGCTTATTTTACCCTGAAAAAATCAACTCTTAAAAATTCTTCAGTGGATTTTGAGTTTTGTTTTTGTTTTTTGCTAATCTTAGTTGTAGACCAATGGACGAAGGTAATGAGATGTTGAACTATTTGGGTGGTGGAACAGATGTGGGATTCTCTGAATGCTTTATATGAATTAAATGAGACATTGTATTTTGGAACTATATGTAAGTATAATATTGGTCTAGAATGCCTTTTCATTAGTATGGTTATCCTGTGCATGCAGAATCAGTGTGACAGACGGTGCATGAATATTTTCATCAATGAAATGGCACTGACCTTTCCAGCTTGCATGTAATTCATTCATTTGCTTTTATGATGCTGGCTGAATAATTTTTGTTAACATTTTTATAAAGATGCAGTAATCTATTTTTATGACATTAGATTTCTAATGTCAGTTCATTGAAAGTATAACTTTGAAATTGTGATACATAAAATATGAAGCACCATTTAACTGTCATTGTTATCAAATGTTCAGAAACTTCTAGCGTATGAGTTTGAGTCGTGAACACCAAAACTGAGACTGCACCTTTAGAGTACTTTGAGTATGTGCTATTTCAACATTTTTATTATGATTATTTGAAACTGTAACAGTTTACTGCCAATAGCTTGCATTGCCAACTGCTGATTTTTTTTCTTTCAATAATATGCTGCATGTAGATAAAGATGACCTCTCCCCAACTGCTGAGGTTTGGGATGTAGACCAGGGACTAATAAGTAAACTGAAGGAACAGTACAAGAAGGAACGAAAGGGGAAGAAAGGGGTGAAGAGTAAGTGCAGATTCTGACTATTACAATTTTTGTATGCCAATACTGAAAAAAATCACTTCTGTTTTTTCATGTAATTTTATTTTTTGTTTCATAAAGGGGGCAACTAACTTTAAACTTTGTCTGTTGTATAATTGAAACTTATTTGGATAACATTTAGAATGTATTATTCATCAAGTAGAAGACCTATGTGCATAAGGGGTGAAGGGAAGATTTTGAGATTTTTTAAAGCTTTTTAAAAAAAATACCAAATTGTAGGGAATACTGGCCTCGGAATTAAAAGTAATAGAAATTTATTCATATGGTAGAAAAGTATAGAGTTCTCTATTTTCTGATACATGAGTTATTAATTTGAAGCTATACACAGCTCATATGCAGGTTACATTTCTTAGTCTAGGAATCCTTAAACACGATGCGCAGGAAGGCTTCTTTGACAGGTTATATTTTCTGGTCATGATCCAGCCACAGTTAACAGCTGCAGAATTTTCTCCTGGGTAGTATTATCTTGATTACTCTAGTAGAGAAAGTCCTCAGGAGAGAGTGGTGCTATGCTATGCTATATTTTGATAAGCTTATTGTAAAAGTATATATGCAGCTATAGCTATTACTTTCAAAGAAGTAATTTATTTTTATTTTGTGATTCAAGCTTAAAAACACCCACATGCAAAATGTCTTCTCTGATGTTAAATGGACAGATTTGAGACTTACTTTGAGGAAACTTTATTTCAAACTGGCTGTTATCTATTAACTTTTTTTTACTCTTTCAAGGAGAAAATAATACATGACAAGAGCAAAAAACATTCTTTCATATTTCTGTGGTGTTAAATACATTATTTTACTAAGTGGCAGGTGTACTGGGAAAGAATGTGAATTTCCTTCAATAAAGCAAGACTCTCTGGAGGGCTGGGGATTTAGCTCAGTGGTTCCGCTGCCTGCCTTGCAAGCCCGGGGCCCCAGTTCAATCCCTAGTACCCCCTCCAAAAGCATTTTTTGGGTGATTTTACTTATTTGGAGGCTAAGAAGCAGAGTTTAGAGGGTTTTTAACCTGTTAACCAAGTTTCTTTGATAACTTTGTCCTATTATGTTACTGCATGTAAATAAAAGGATAAACTGTTTTATGAATTGCTGATTTTATTTAAAAGCATTTAATGCTAGGCTGGAATTGAATTCAGTTTTAACATGACTTACCCATAACGTGTGCATATTAAGTATGAAAGTATTATCACATGACTTTCAGTATGGTGAAAATAACATTTGCATTTTAGGATTTAGATTTTTTCCTCTTTAAGAAAATAGTTTTTAAAATATTGGATTACTTAGTATACATATGTTATATGACAATCTGCTGAAGGTTTTGTTAATATGCAGAAAGTTTCTTTAGAAAATATTAGATAATATTACTTCTAACTTAAAATAGAACTATCTGATTTATTTTTTTCTGATAGTCTATGATTAGATATATAGGTTTTTGAGGTTCAAAAATAAAGTATAAGTTGACTAATGGTCCTTTTTAGGTGTAGGTATTAAATTATTCTTAAAAACTTTTTTTTAAAGTTCCTCTTTGAGAAATACTAAAAACAGATGAATTGCAATTCAATTTTTTAAATCTTCATAAATTAAATTTATTTTTGTGTTTTCTTTTTTTGAGACAGGGTCTTGCTGTGTATGTAGTTCATGCTGGTCCTGAACTCACTATTAACCTAGGGTGTCTTTGAATTCACAGTGATCCTCCTGCCTAGGCGTGTGCCAACACTCCTGACTTTGTTTTTTTAATAAGATCATAGTATTTTTATAATTTGCCTATTTAACAGTTCATAGAAAATATCACTTTATGTCATAAGTATGCCTCTGTATGTTTTCAGCTTCTAAGTTTAATTGAGCTACCTTATTGTTCAACAGTATTGGAAAACCTAACATGTGAATTCAGTACAAAGGGAGTTGTGATTAAATCAGGATCTAGGGACACTGTCCTCTCCTGTCTCAATATTACCTAGATGTGTGTTGTATTATCGAACACACTTTCTTTTAATTTTGATTTTTATATCTTTTTTATTAAATTTTATAGGACAGGTAGATAGAAGACAGAGGAGGGGAACAGAAAGTAAAAAGGATCAAGATGCATATGTATATGTACCAATACCTGATGATGAATGTATTCATTATGTATTGAAAACATAATAAAAGTTTTAAAATAATACATTTATTCTTTAGACAAAATATATAAGTAGAAATATAAAGAAAAAAGGAAAAGTCACCTGCAGTCCTGAAATAAATTCACATTAACTACGTGTAATATTTGGCATATATAGATTGTATACAGATATATCTATATAGATAAATGTTCCTAAAAATCTTGGAAAAACTTTATATGTAAGTGGGGCATGGTGGCACATCCCTGTGATCCCAATACTAGGAGGCTGAGGGTTACAGGTTGATTACAGGTTGAGCTTAGCCTGGGCAATTTAGCAACTGAGATTTTGTCTCAAAAGAAAAAAAAAAGGATCAGGATGTAGCACATTGTGTAGGACTTGTGTTCAGTCTTCAGACCAGGATTAGAGGGTGGTTATGACTATACATAAACCTTTTTTATATTTCAACAAGAATATCACTATATTGTTAACTCATTCTTTTTAAATGTTTTATAGTCTTAAAATTTTGGTGATTGCATAATATTTCATTTTGTAGGTTCAACTCACCCTCTATATTTTGATAATATCGATTTTTTTGGGGGGGTACCAGGAATTGAACTCGGGTCCTTGTGCTTGTGAGGCAGGCACCAGAATCACTGAGCTAAATCAAATCCCCGGCCCAATATCAATGTTTTTAACATTTGTTACCTGTGTAAGTTATAGGGATGAGGTTTCTAGCAGAGTGCCCAAAGTTTGTCTTTTTTCCCGTTTGTTTTTTATTTTTTGGCAGGGAGGGAGAAAGGGTCTCACTGTATAGCCCAGATTGGCCTTGAACTTGTGATTCTCCTGCCTTAGCCTCCTGAGTCTTGGCATTACAGGCATGTGCTCTTGAATGCAGAGTTCATTATGAATGTTAACTCTGATTCCTTGGCGTGCAGAGTAAAGTTTTAGAAATTCTCTATTGCTCTTTTTTCTGCAGAGGTTGTGTTCTAACACTGCCAGTGAATGCTTGACGCCTCAGATAGATCCTACATATTGTATTTTTTTGTATACATATATTCCTGTGATAAAGTTTAATTTATAAGTTAGACACAGTAACAGAATGAAAAGAACTTACTTTTGTATATTTCAACATACAATTTTTTTGAAGTTAGAACTTTTACCTTTTTAGTTAAATAAGATAGTCTAGCTTCTCTGACATATCCAGATTGCTCCCATCTCGACTCTTGCTTTAGGGACACAATTACTAAATTAAGAGTTACTTGAACATAAGTACTGTGATACTGTGATATGTGATCTTATAACCAAGAAAGCTACTGAGCGCATACAGCATGGATATGCTGAACAGAGATCCTATCATGGGCAGGACAGAACTTAGATGGTATGAGATTTCATCACACTACAAATGGCATGAAATTTAAAATTTAAGAATTGTTTCATTTAATATTTTTGAGCTGTGATTGACCATGGGTGACTGGATGCTCATAAAACAAAACCCCATATAAGGGGGCATTACTATGAAAAAAAAATGTAGATTTGTTTTGTTTTGTTTTGCTCTAGGGATTGAACTCAGGACCTCGCACTTGAGGGGCAGGTGTGGTGCCACTGAGCTGAATCCCCAGGGCTATGAAAAACTTTTTTTTTTTTTGATACTGGGGATCAAACTTGGGTCCTTATGCTTTGTGCGGCTAGCGGAAGAACTACTGTGCTAAATCCCCAGCCCCAATGAAAAACTATTTTAATGAAGCAAATCACTAATGGTCTTGATTCAGGTAGATTATGATATTAACACTATGATACAATTTTACATGTAAAGATAGTTCATGAATTTTCTTGTTTTTATTATCTAGGCTCTGTTTGTTATAATTCTGGTATTTTCCTGGGTGCAGTTTTGTATAAATTAGGATAATTTATAAGCTATAGGCTTTTCTTTTTTCCTTTATTCTAGAATGTGAATAAATCGTACCTGTTGGATCATAGCACTTAAAGACAGTTTTTTTTTACCCCAAGCTTCTTAGAAGGAAAAGTACTACTTGCTAACTTTACCATATGGAATCAACAGATGTAATCTAATCTTTTTTCTTTTTTGAAAGGAAAGAGAAAAGTAGTAAGAATGTTGAATTTTTAACTTTCTGAAGATTTGCCCAAGATTTGACTCTTACATGTGAAGGCTCTTATCTGGTGCTAAGCTTACGTTTCTCCATGTTCTGGCTTGTTTACTCCAGTTTTGCCCTCTGAGACAAGAGAAAAAGGCTTGAAAGTGACAATCTTACAGTGAGTGTATATTTCAGAAAGTTTTTCTTGCTAAGTGAGGTATGTGCTTTATTTATCTAAAACTTCTAAAAGTCAGGAAACCAGAGAAACTTTGTGGTATAGTTATTTTGGTCTCAGGATTTATTCAAAGATAAAAACTTCCTTTTCCTTTTAGTTTTTTTATTTGGATATAATTTCTAACCTAGGAAAAAGTTGCAAGCGTAGTATAGAAAATTCCAAATACTTTTTACCCTGCTTCTTTAAGTGATCATATTCCCTCCCTCTTTTAGGGGAGGGTGTTAGGGCTTTGCGTGGTGTGCAAGTGCTCCAGCCCTTGTCATTTTCTTTTATAAGTATATACACATTTTACTTTGTTTGTTTTGAGAGAGAGTCTCACTATGTAGTTCTGGCTGGCCTGAACTCAGAGCAGTTCTGCCTCAGCCTCCTGAGTGTTAGGATTTTAGGCATGTGCTGCCATACCTGGCTCAATATTTTACTCTTTGAACAATTCAGAAAACTAAGTTATAGACATGTTGCCCCTTAAATACTTAGCATAATACAGGAGTGAAAGTCAAGAAAATAACATTGCTGTGATACTATTATCTAACTACAAACTCACTTTTAAAATAGTCTTTAAACTTTCTCTAATTTGAGAATGAAGGAGATTACTCAGGCTTTTGTTAAAATCTAAAAGTTTCTTTTGTGGCCTCTACTTTTTGCTTCATTTTCTCAGCAAAAACATGTAAATTGATAATGATTTAAAAAAAACACAGTGTGACATCTGAAGTGTGAAGCACCTGAAATCTGGAGCCTTTATTTAGAATATGAGGGAGCTGAAAACCTTTTAAAGATTTCCTTTGGTTGTTTGCTTCTGTTTTTGAATGTGTAAAAGTTTCAGTTGTGTACATTATAGGAATCAATTTTCCTTTGATAGGTTCCCTTATTCATATAGCTTATTATTACTTCTATGCTATATTGTAGCTACATAATTTAGTTTATGAAGAAGATAGTATTACTTCATTTTCTTTCTTTTAAAAGGCCTTTCCGCATTTAAAATATATACATATTATGAGAAAATGTATGTTTACAGTCTTAGTTCTTCGTGGATGAACTTGTCTTAGTTTTTCAAATTATTCTCACTTATCCCAACTGCTGTTTTTGCTTTGTATAGAATATGATTTTTGGTCTTCTTTCCTTTACTGGTGTTACAGGATTGGCATATATTTTCTGATTTGACTAGCAATATATGGGAAAAGGGAAGTCTTATTTAACATTTTCCCCATATTTTTTCTATATTACTTTCTGTGTAAATTAGAAGCTTCCCTGTATCATATTCTGATTTGATATTCTGAATATGTCATTTGCTATTCCAGATCCAAGACAACAGATCGTCACCAGGAAATAAAATATTTTAAAAATATAACTTCAGATAGTGGCAACCCTTCTGCCTCAGCCTCCCAAGTGCTGGGATTACAGGTTTGCACCACTATGTTGAGTCACCATGCTAGTTCTTTTTTGAAGTTTTTTTGTTAGAAGAATTAGAAAAAGCGTTTCTCAGCCTAGACTACATAGTGAATTCAAAGCCTGCCAGAACTACATAGTGAGATCCTATCTCAAAAAAGAAATTTTCTTTCTATAAAATTAAGCAGTAGCTGAGAGCTGGGTTTTATTTGTTACATTTTAATGACATTAGTCATTAAATAATTAGAATTAATATGTAATAATCTTTTATACACATACCATTATAATTTTCTTATTACTGCTAATCACATTTCAAATACTGAAATTGTCTTCTTGCATTTATTATATTTCCAATATTCAATAAGTTTAAAAAGAAAATGAAGGCCTTAAATTTGGCTTGGAAAGAAGGGCTGGGGATTTAGTTTAGTAGTCGTGCTGCAAGTGCTACATCCTGCGTTTTAATCCCGGTAACCACCCCCCCTTTGCCTTGGAGAGATGTTCTACACAGTAGGCCGAAGACTGATTTCTGGTTGTGAAGTCTTTTGACAGTTTGAGAATCTAGGGGTAGAACAGAGAAGTTGTCTTTTCCTAAACGTGGAACTGTGCCATACAGGACTGAATGTAGTATGCAAATAATAATTATATAGTTTGAGATCCTAAGTTTGAAAAATGACTTTCATATTGTCCCTACTTTCCTTCCCTTCTGTATCTTAAGTCCACGTATCCAAGAAGATTGCTACTTCACATTATTTAAAAATGCCAAACCTTCTGGCTTCATGAAAGTCTTTATTATTCTTTATATTATACATATAATTATTTATAAGATAATGTTTAATAAAGTCAAATTTTAAAATACACACAAGTATAATAAGTGAGCTGAGAAAGAACAACATACTCTACAGAGGAGATTGAATTGGTGTGGAGAAATGAACAGAATTTAGAGGTGCATGTTAAATGATGGTGTGTGTGAGAATTCTCACCTTTCTGGGGTAGTAAGGGAGGACAGACATAATAAATATGTTGAAAATAACCCTCAGTGAAGACTGATTCTGTGTGGAAAGCACTTTGACTAGAAATTTGAGGTGATTTAATTGTGTATCATTAAAATATAGGATAGAAAATTAAGATCAGATCATGTAGCACTTGCAAAATTAAATACAGGATTTAAGTTAACCATCCAAACAATATCAAACTGCCACTGTGGTTTCTGAGCAAAGAAGTGATTTATTTTTCCAGAATTATCATATTATAATTTAGTTGTATTCAAATTTGAGAGCAAGTAGAACTTAGAGATAGAAAATATATTAATCTATTGTAATTTGTAAAAGTAAAAGCCTTAGAATAAAGTTTATAGGAAAAGATTAATTGAAGAGTAAAGGATTCTTTAAAAACTTTTTCTATTCCTTATTTTATAAATTGTAGAGGAATTGCTAAGACTTGACTGCAGAATTTTAAGAACAGAAACTAAATCAATGGTGGTGATAAATACACAAGTGAGAAAGCTATTAAGGGGAGCTACTTATGGGAAAGAGTAATGTTTATTTTCTTTCCACTGAATTTAATTGGTGGTAGGACAGCTAGTTATTTTTTCATTTATTAGAGAATTTGTTCATTATCACTTCATTGGCAAAAGGAAAATCCTCAGGTACCTCTGAGTTTCTCCTTTATAATTGTTTTAGAAAATTTAGAGTATGTGATATGTTACATACATTAAAAGGTTGAGCCGCACAAGCAGATTTTAGAAGTTAGGAGCTACTGTAAAATAAGCTAATATGTAAGATTCCATCTATTTCCATAAAGACTTACTATCTTATTGCCTGTCATTGTGTAGGATACATAGATGAATGCTATTTCCTGCATAGTTACATACATTTAAAAGGACAGTGAATAATCATGTAGCAGTGTAATTAGTCAATGGATGGTGAAATTAGTGAATATAAAATAACACTATCTGAACTTGAATTTGCCTAGTTTTTTTTACTTTGTATTGAATAGAATGTTGTTTTTGTGGGCGGGGGGCAGTACTGATCCTTGAATCTTACTGTCAGTGCCAGTGCCTTTTCTAAAAATTTGAGACTAGACCTCACTTAAATCACTAAGCTGCCAGGAGCTTGAATTTTTGATCCTCAGTCTCCCAGAGTACTGAGATCATGGGTGTATGCCACCATGTCTGGCTTTTTCTGACATTCTTATAAACTAAGTTTTCTCTCAAAACGTGGTTGAAATAAATGATTCTTCCATTTCTGATGTCCAGAGCTTAAAGTAGAAAATATTCTGCAGTACTTCAGAAGCTTTTCAGTTTTGTATATTTTAGCTTTAGTTATCCCTGCAATGGCTGGCATTCCCTTAAATTTATGGCCTTTGATAGTGTTTAATTTTCATACATTATGAGAAACTAAGGGAGCTCATGGGTAAATCTACATTTAAAATTTTTTTAGCATTTTCAATTTTGGAAAAGTGAAAACATTTTTGAGGGAAATCAGGGTTGTTAATGACAAATTTGTGCTAATATGGCAAGAAAATAGCCATGGAAACAGGGAAAGTTATTGTTTGTTGCACCCTCCTAAAAGTCATTTGTATGTATTTCTTTAACTTTTTAAAATAATGAATTAAGTTGAAAGCTCATGTTTTTTTCTTTATATCAGTAAACATTAACCTTAAATACCAAAATTTTCTTTTGTTTTTATGGTATCTTTTTTTGTCTGTGACTTTACAAAACTTGGGTTCAATAGCAGAGGTTCTTCCCTCCCTCCTCCCCCCTAGACCCCCTGTCCTACTCCTCTCCTTTGCCCTTATATATGTTTAAAGTACACAGTGGAAATATGTATCACAGATATCCACAGAATAGTGAAATTTTAAACTTTTAAAATCTTTTAATGTGTTTTGGGGAAGTGTGTAGAAAATTAAATCTTTAATGATACTTCAATAACTGGGACTTATTAAAGTCTGTTTTGTTAGTACATTGGTTTACTAAAGGCTGCTAACAAGTCAAGCGGTAGCCATTAAATGAACCTCTACTGCTGACATTAATTTACAGGGGTCAACAGGACAAAACTCTGCGACATGATAGCTGATCTGGGAGATGATGAGCTGCCCCACATCCCTTCAGGAATCATTAATCAGTCTAGGTCAGCTTCTTCTAGAATGACTGATCATGAAGGTGCAAGAGCAGAGGAAGGTACAAAGTTTAGCTACCATGTTTATTTACATTGCAAAAGACATTAACTCCAAATCATATCTTAATTGCACATTTTATGCTGTTCACTTTATATGATCTTCAGAGAAGGTGTTGGGCAAGCTCTTGGTGTAACTGTCTTAGGGATTTTGAAAGTTTTGGCTTCTAGTTCTTCATATCTGTTTTTGTTTTCAATGTTAAATGGAGTCGTTTACATCATAGTTCAGGGTATTTTAAATCTAACTTCAGAATCTAAAAGGAGGAAAATTTGCAGATTTATGAAATTTTTACAGAAATAAACTTTTAACATATATGGAAAAAAATCATTGTGTTACATCGCTTACATTTAGCAACTATTGGGCCAGGGATTTAGCTCAGTGGTTCCACTGCCTGCCTTGCGAGAGCAAATTCCCAAGTTTGATCCTTAGTATCAAAAAAAAAAAAAAAAAAAAAATTTAGCTACTGTTACTAAGTACCACTTACTAAGAGACAACTGAGTACTAGGCACTTTGAAATTTACTATTTATATTAATTTGAAAAATACATATAACATTTTACTAGTTTAATCACTTTTGAATAAAGCAACATTATTCTTTAACTTGGTAGCAAGCACATACTCAAGTAATGAATTTTCTAACATTTGCCAAAACCAGAAGTGTAGGAAATGAAAGTACTACCTAAACATATTTTTCAAAATTAATTTTAGCTGAAGATACTTGAGTTATTTATAATCTCAGGCCTAGATAGAAAATTCTAACTAATGCATCTGAATCTTTAATCAGGGTATTTTAATATATGTGATATACAATTCATATCTAATAATTTGACATAGATTGAATTTTATTGATGTTTCTGTATTGGTTGTATAGGGGGTTGGATTGCTTTAGTCAAAAAAAATTCGGGCTCTGGGGCTGGGGATTTAGCTCATTGGTTCCTCTGCCTGCCTCGCAAGCGCAGGAAAGATGCACATACCAACTTTGTTATATTTCATTATTTTTCATTTTGTACGCTTAGCACTTTAGCTTCTTTAACTTTTTTTTAACCAAATAATGCATAGTACAATTTGCTAAAATTTGTGTAATTAAGGTACATTTTTAAAATGAATATTTTGCAGTTTACGGCAAAATCATAGCAGGAATATGGATCCCTTTATTTTAAAATATTTTCAAGTCCAAAATTTATGGAAAAAGCAAGACAAGGCTCACCATACCAATTTAGAGCTCTCTGTGTGTTTGTTTATGTGTATGTGTGTGTTTTAAAGAATAGATGTCCGTAACCTGTTTCCTATGGTGGGAGGAAGGAAATGGGGGAGCTTGATAAACATGAATTTACACCTTTGGAACTGTAAGTCTTACTATAATTCATTATTTAAGGAGATTTGAATTGACTTTGAACTTCAGTTGAATTCATAATCTATTTCTTTTGATTTCCATGTTACACCTCAATTTATAAAGAATAAATGTCTTTTGTGGGAGAGCCACTTGTATATTATAACCTTTCAGACTATTATTATTAAAGATTTAGCATTAACCATACTGCCACAGATTCATCCAAAATCCTTTATTAATTTTGTTCTTTAGGTTTGGTAAAATTGGAAGAGAAAGGGAGAATTTGATACATGAGCTACAGATTTTCTTGGCCATAGGTATCCATCAAAAGGAGGACTTACGGGGCCGGGGATTTAGCTCAGCAGTTCGGTGGCCTGCCTTGCAAGCGCAAGGACCCGAGTTCAATCCCCGATACCAAAAAAACAAAACAAAACAAGAAAACAAAAGGAGGACTTGTTACAGTATATATAAAGAAGCTTTGTTAAAAGATCCCATTTTATGCATCCCAAAATTAGCATAAAAATTAATAATAAATAGTATGCTTAAATTGCTTGCTTTAGTATTTACTAATAATTTTTCTGTCATTAAATTAAAAACTTTTAATAATTTTCTTTGATTGCTAATGACATTTTAATGCCCATATGACCATATGCTTTAGGTAATCATAGTAACATTAAGAAAATGAATTATTAGGATAAAATTTGGCAGTGAAATAAGCAAATTGAGTATTTACTCTGATTACCATATGCCAGGGTGATGGGTGATATGGAAAACAATATTTTAAACGACTTTTTGCACATAGATGTATGTAAATAAGTGTTAAATGCAGTAGCTTGCTCTATATAAGTGTGTGTGTGTGTGTGTGTGTGTGTGTGTGTGTGTGTAAAGGGATACAAATATAGTCGTGATTAGTTAGAAAAGAGTATAAAACTAATTTTTTGTTAAATACAGTTAATCTAAAATTCCAATTAAAATAGTTAATACTGCCTTGGCACTTTCCTTTACATACCCCTAAATTGGTCCATTAATAATCCTGCAAAAAGAGAATATGGAACAAAGCAAGATAGTTTTATGTTAAATTTTATTAGCCTTTTAAGATTTGTGTTAATTTTTTTGTAATTGTTAGTGGGAGGGGTTGTGACACTTTAACTTGTTTTAGAAACGAATTAGAAGCTTTGAAAAATCCTTTATACCGGCAGAAAATGCTTTTGAGTATATTTTACTTAAGGACTTTATGAAATTATAATCAGAAAAATAAACTATATATCTATATATATATATAATTTTTTTCAAATGTTGCCAAATTTACTTTAAATAATTTGCCAAATTATAACTTCATTTTAGCGCTCTATTTAAGTCAAATTATATAGTTAACTTTGATTGATAGGATAAAATGCCAAAATATTCTAAATAGAGAATTATTTTACTTTTTCTATGATATAAATGAATTATATCTTAAAATTATTTTTAATAGTACTAATAATTGCCTGATTTCACTATACCTGGTTTCCTGCAGCATATTGAATTTATATCATTTTTCATAGGAAAATTTTCAAAATATCAGCTTGAGTTTTTTAACATCTCCCTTTGAAATCTGATCATAAATTTTAAATGTTTTGAAACATTGAGTTTTGTATGACATAAGTATTTCTCTCTTGCCATCTTAATACTAACATGTTGCTTTCAAAGTGAATGTTTGAAATGATATTTAGAATTATTATTTACACTACTGTTAGAGCCACATATTTAGATAATGATGTAGTGAGTAATTCATATTATGGCATTGCTTAATTGGCCAGGAGTATGTACAGAAAAAACACATTTTAAATTAATTGGAACTGCTAATGTAAACAGAGAAAGCTGTAATATCACATAAGATGCAGATAAAAAAGCAAAGTAAAATGAACATTTCATTTGTATTTTGTTTGAAATTGAAATGACAATTCTGATTAGAAATTTAAAGTTCTACAGTCAACATATATTATTTTCTTCATCTTAGAAGTATCATGAGAAACAAAATAGGACATTAAAATAAAAGCCAAAAAGCTTTAAAGCTGGAAGGCATTTTGAAGATCACAAGGATTAATTTTTAGGAACTGACATCTTTAACAGAACTTTTGTAGATCATTGCACTGTATGAGTTACTGCAGTGGATGAGCTATTTTAAGGCCAGTAGTAGCATTTGTTCCCCAAGAAATAGCTGAAATCTGTTATTTAACTTTTATTTAATCACAATTTGTCTTGTTATTTAACATATAAACTATAGTTATAATTTACTGAAATGATGAGGGATTTAAATAGATAGCTTTTGTGCCCTCCTCCTACCCCCACTAGTATATTTGATGCATATTTGATTTGAGGAAAATAGCTACATAGTAATCTCAACACATTGTTAGTTATTACTCGGAAATTTTTGAGCAGAACTGGGAAAATAGAAATTTATTATATTACTGAATTTATTATATTACTGTTAAGTGATTAAATTTCCCCCACAATATTGTCTTGTACTGTATGATTTTTCAGCATTTAAGAAGCGGTTTTGTTCTTTATAGCTGAACCAATAACGTTTCCATCTGGAGGAGGCAAGTCATTTATTATGGGTTCTGATGATGTTTTGTTAAGTGTACTGGGCCTTGGAGACCTTGCAGACTTGACGGTAACAAATGATGCAGACTATAGTTATGATGTAAGTGCAGTTTTATTTTTAATTTTTTAATGATTTAATAGAAGACTCATTTTTGGGAATCACTTATAAAACAGAATTAATTTCAAGGTGCATGGAAAAGATAAAGTGTGTCATTGTGTTGATTTGAAGAGACATGAAGTTTTTCTTTGTAACTTTGTGGTGTTTTAAGTTTTTTCTTAGGTATTTTGGTGAATTAGCTAGGAATTTGGGATTATTACCTTAAAATATTGGTCAATATATTTTGAGTTGTCAACTCTCAATTAATCACTCAAACCATATTTTGGTGTTAAGAGAAAATAGGTTATCTAAATCAGTTATTCGCCTTTTTAAAAGCATGTTTTATTTTGAGCTTGCATTTCCTTAAGGATAATGTTAAAGTTAGCTTGTATCATTTCCTGAATATTTAATGCCATTTGTTTAGGCTAGAGAGAGGCTGGAGGAGGTGGGAATGAGTATGTTAGAGGTGAAACTAGTCTTGGATTAAATTTTTCCTGGATATTTATTGCTCAGTTGAGAGTTAGCTATAGTATTTGTTTCGATTTTTATTTTAATGAGTTGCAGTTTTTTAGCAAGTCTGTTCTTTCATTTTGTTTTTCTGCATTTTTACTTATGTTAGCATGTTCTTTAGAGTCATCAGTCAGCCTTGGTGGGCTGGACTATTCTCATTAATATTTTAAAAGTATACAACTAAAGTGTAATAAACTTGTGATTGCTTTAGAAGTTGTTTCACAGCTTATCTTTACAGATGAAATGAGAAGAAATGAGGGTAAAAAGATTAACCTTTTATCAATATCAAGATTTAGGAAGATGGTATGAAAAGATTCTTCAAGGGCCTTTGTAGTTCTGACTTTTAGAAAGTACTCTTGATTTGCTGCCTTTAAAAATTCCATTCATATGCTAGTAAATGATAGCTGAACTGTTTACTACTGTACCTTAGGATATTTGGTAGTTACATATACATAAATTGTTATTTCATTTTCATGTAAAGTTGCAGCAGTGGTAATTATATTCTTATCTGACTTTTATTAGAAGCTTTAGGTTTAGCTTGACAGTTAGGTAAAAACAGATTAAGAAGCTCTTTGTTTGACCTAGGTATTTGAAAGCCTAATGAAATTATTCTTTTGAATTCTTACTAAATGATGAAGACTTGTTGTAGAGTTTTTAGGTTTATTAAATTTCCACGGGACATTTAGTTGAACAGTTTTAAGTTTTATACACACCAAAGAAAAAAAAAGCCCCACATGCCCACTAATGTACTACTTTTACCAGTAAATAGAATGCTTTTTCTTTTTAGTTGCCTGCCAATAAAGATGCCTTTCGAAAGACATGGAACCCCAAGTATACACTACGTAGCCATTTTGATGGAGTCCGAGCATTAGCTTTTCATCCAGTAGAACCTGTGCTGGTTACTGCCTCTGAGGACCATACCCTGAAACTTTGGAACTTGCAAAAAACAGTTCCTGCCAAAAAGCAAGTATTTTCACATTCACTCTTTTTTCCTTCCAATTTTGTTTATATGAATAATTATTTCTCTTTATTGTCCCATATCTTTTTATATGCACATTTGACTGTGATGTATGGTTATTTAATTGTATTCTTTTTTCCCCCTTCCTGTTTTGTCTCCCTTTTAGGAGTGCCTCTTTAGATGTAGAGCCTATCTACACATTTAGGGCCCACGTGTAAGTTTTATTTAATTACTACTTAACCATAGTTATAACTATTATTAATCCAGAAACTTGGTAATTTTGTCAGTGTTTGATATTAGAAAAGACATAGTTGAGTAACACCTCATCAGTTCAATAATTATAATAATATGAATTATAATAGGAATTAATAATAGGATTATTCAAAAGTACATATTTACCTAAAACAGTTTTTGGATACCACCTAAATTCAGAGATTGGGGGATGGGGATTTGAGTTTCTTCTTAGGATGTATAAGTAATTTTTTCCCCTTCTTTTCCTATAATAGTGGCCCTGTTCTGTCATTAGCTATTAGTTCTAATGGAGAACAGTGTTTTAGTGGTGGTATTGATGGAACCATTCAGTGGTGGAATATGCCTAGTCCTAACGTGGATCCATATGATACATATGGTGAGTAAAAGGATAAAAATGTCTTTCTTTAAGGGAGTAGAGCTGACCAAAGTAAATACCACAAATATTCTGGCAGTTTTTAAAATATTTATTAGTTTGTTCATTTAGTTCTTCTATGTGCTAGAAAGTTGCTTCATTAAAGAGAAAAATCAAGAAATGTCATACCATGAGTACTGCAGTCTATGAATTGGTGCTTTCTCCATGGTGTCTTTAAAAATATATATTATTCAATGTTTATTTAAGTACTAGTTAACTTAAATAGTGTATGTAGTTTTAAAATACTAAGTGAATGGCAGTGGAAACAAATAGGGACGTTGAAGGTGTAAATCACTTTGGAGGGAAAAAACTAATTTCAAAATGGATAAAATTGTACAAGTGACACTTTCAGCAATTTGTTCTATAAGAAAACCTGCCTATGTGTTCAAATATATTTTCAAAAAACATTCCTATAGCTATAAAATACTAAAACAAAATGTTTATGGATTTTTTGTTCTTTTTTTTTTTTTTTTTGTACTGGGGATTGAACTTGGGACCTTGTGCTTGCGAGGCAGATGGCAGGTTTATTCTATTTGACACACACTTGATGCCTACATTTGCCAGGCATTGTGGTAAGCACTTTGTGAACAAATAAGATTGTGTAATGGGAAAGGTAGACATTAAATGAATAAGCAAGAGGTTGGGGTGTATGCTTACAAATTGTTGTAAGTGATAAAATAATTACAGAGGATAGTAGGTGATACCTTCTTAAGAGATCAGGAGTGGTCTATCTAAAATAATGACATTCAAGACAAAATCTAAAGGATAAAAGGTAACTTAAGTAAAAAGTTTTAAGCTAAGAAGTGATCTGAAAAGTTAGGTTTTTAAAAGGTGACTGGCTCTTGCAGGCAGAAAACAATGAGTGTTGAGGAGAGTGAGTACTGTTTATGTAATGGGCCTGGGGAGGTGATGTTGCCGGGATAAGAGTGATAGTAGTTTAGTTAGGGAGAAGTGAGTTTAATACATATTGGGGAAGCACAGAATAATAGACAGGATTTATTGATGTATTGTATTGAGTGGATGAAGTAATAGGTGAGCAATCTTGATTTAAATGAGTATGCTTTTTAATAGCTTTATTGTGATAAATATCATAAAAATCATATCATAAAATCATATCACATATCATAAAAATCCATCCCCTTTTAAATATGTGACTTAGTAGTTTTTACTGTGTATACCAAGTTTTGCAGCTGTCACCGCTATCTAGTTCCAGCACATTTTCATTACTAGTACTGGGTTTTAGCATTGGCAACTAAGTACATAGTGGTAGCATCTATGGAAATGGAGGTAGAACAAGTGTAAGGAGGTGTAAGTTGGTGACTTTGAATTTTAGGTATGTTAAGAGATGGCACTGTCTGCGCAGCAAAGGAGACCACTAACAGGTTGAACTTACAGAATGGGAAAAAAGTTTTGCCAGCTGCTACTCAGACAAAGGACTAATATCTAAAATACATAAAGAACTTAAAAAGATTAGACACCCTTAATTTAAAGACCCAATTTAAAAATGGGCATCTCAAATGAATAGACACTTTCAGATGAAGAAATACAAATGGTCAGTAGACTTGAAAAAGTGTTTGGTATTGCTGGCCATTCAGTAAATGCAAATTAAAACTATGCTGAGATTCTATCTCCAGAAAGAGTGGCTACCTTCAAGAAGTCAACAACAAATGATAGGCTGTGGGGAGAAAAGAACCCTTCTCTATTGTTGGTGAGAGTGTAAACTGATGCATCCATTAGGGAAATCAGTATGAAGGTTCCTTAAAAAATTAAAAGTAGAAATTCCATTTGATCCAGATATTCCCTTTCTAGGTATCGTCCCAGAAAAGTTAAAGACATCATCCTACAGTGACTTATGCATACTGATTTTTATAGCAGTGCAATTCATAATAGCTAAAAACAGTTTATCTGCCTGTCCACAGACAAATGGATTAAAAAAGTGATTATACACAGTGGAGTACTACTGTGTCACAGAAAGGATTTACTTGAGGGCCAGGGATTTAGCTCAGCAGCACAGTGCCTGCCTGGCAAGTGCAAGGGATTAGGTTCCATCCGCTGTACCAAAAAACAAAACAAATTAAAAAAAGGATAAACTTGAGTCGTTTGTAGGAAAATGGATGCACCTGAGCCCATAATGTTAAGTGAAGTAACTCAGAACACAAGCTTAAATATTGAATGGTTTCTCTCATATGAAAATATATAGAACGATAGATGGAAGTAAAAGGCAGATAACAGGAAAAAAGGTAATCCAGCATGTACAGATCTTAAGAGTATACCAAATGGAATACTATTCAGCCATAAAGAATGAGAAATTAGATTCATGCATAGGAAAATGGATACATATCAAGGATGTACTCCTAAGTGAAATAAATAAGTCACACGTGTAAACACCAAATAGTTTCTCTGGTGTGAAAAAACTATAATAGTACATAAGATCCTAATGAGATAATTGACAATATGAAATAGGAAGAAAAGGGCTAAAGGTATAGGGAAAGTGGGAAGGGTAGGGGAAAGGTAATAAGGGAAAAGAAAAAATATGAGAAAATGAAAGAATGGAAATAAAGTGTTTGTAAATGGGGAGGGGAGGAGGGGGTGAAGGGAGGGCAGGGACAAGGGGAAAAAATGAGACCAAGACCTGTCACGTAAAGGTACAAGATCCCAATGATGAATGTAACTGTACTGTATACCTAAAATGTACCAATAAACTCAATAAGGAAAAAAAAGTATACCTTGACTAAGTACATTTATTGTATCATATATTTTTCAGCCTAATTAGTCTGGTTTCCAGTCTGTGTACATGATAATTAACTTTATAAGGTCTTACAAGTAAATGATTCTGATGCTGGAAATATAAAAGGGAGTGGAGAGAATAGGGAAAAAGAATTGAAATGTGTTAGGTAAACATACCAATCCCCTACAGTGAATGTAATCATTATGTATTACAAGCATGTACTAATTAAACTTTTAAAAAAAAGAGCAAGTGATGGCACTATTGGGTAGATAGTATGCAAGTATGGAGCCCAAAGAGATCGGGGTTAGAGAAAATATGGGGAGTCTTTTCCATGACGATGATAAAGCTTTGAAAATAGATGATTAGATGATATAACATAAGGAGACTGTGTTGTATAGTGTAAGAAAACAACCTGGAACTAAACTCTTCAGTAACCCAGACACGGAAAGGATGATTAGAACATGAAAGCCAACAAAGAATACAGATGTTACTCATGAGGGAAGAGAAAGTACAAGAGTGTGTGGAATCATGGAACCATAGACAGAGGAGGAACCATTTTGCAAAGAAAGTAGTCTGTACATTTTGGTGTTGTTGAGATATCTAAGAAATGGAAGGATAAAAACATTCCTTTTTATAAGTAACACATAATGTCATTTGCATTTATTCAGATAGAGACTGCCAGGGCCAATTCCAGAGGATGAAAGGAGCCCTTGATAATCTTTCAAGTTAAAGCATGGATGAAAAGCAGTATGATGGGAACAGCAAAGAAATAGTATGCTTTGTTTTTAAAAGGAGGAAAGGTTTATTATTTTGGCTCAGGTTGTAGAGGTTTCAGTCCATAGTTGCCTGACTCCAAGGCAGAGTGGCCTGGCAGCGGGTCATTGAAGAGGAGAGACAGTTCATGACAGGCAGAAGACTAAAGGCAGAAAAGCAGCAAGCACTAAGCTGCTATAGGTGACCATCATTTTGTATCAGTGAAGAAAAGTATAAAATTTATTAGCATAGAAATCATCATTGGTGATTTTGACAAGGGTTGTTAGAGTGATTTGAATGAACAGGAGGTGAAAAGCAATGTTTTTCTACTGTTTAGCAGGAAGGACACTGAGGAAAAGTTTAATCAGATATTCTAAAACTTGGTGGGTTAATAATTTGGAGGAGAGTTTGTGTAGTAAGAAGAAAATGTGAAAGCAAGTTAGTGAGTTGAGTAGAATTCATAATATACTCAGTAACTATAGTCTTTGATAGGTAAAACAATTCCCTGTATCCAGAAGCAAGGAAAAGATATTGTTTAGATACTAGTGGATACAGATTGGGTGCAGGAGCGATTCCTACTTCAAGGATGTAGTTTCTTGGTGAAGTATAAGGAATAATGATTCTTAAGGAAAGTAGGTAATTACAGGGTTGGAGAAGTAATGATAAATATTTATGGAAAATGGGAGGAGTTTATTACAAAAACAGGATTGTCAGATATGATGCTTAGTGTTTTTCACCTATATCCATTAGTTGATCAATGAATAATTTATGGTAATGCCTACACAGTGGAATATTATTTGGGAATAAAAAGGGAAGTACTGGTCTATGAATGAACCTTGAAAACATACTCTGTGAAACATGCAAGTCACAAAAAGTCATGTTTTATGATTCCATTTATGTACAGTATTTAGAATAGACAACTTTGGAGAATGAGCAGAATAGTAGCTGCTCAGAGCTGCAGAAAGTTGGGGAGGAGGAATTGGGGGAAAGTGGTTAATGAGTAATAAGAGTATCCTAGAATGGTGATGATGGTTGTGCAACTCTTACATCAAAAAAGTGTTGATGTACACTTTAAATGAGTGACTTGCATATATAAATTGTATTCCAAGCCAGGAATCTGTAATCCCTGTAATCCCAGCACTCGCAAGACTGAGGAAGGAGGATTGCTGAGAGTTTGAGACCAGCCTGGGCTGCATAGCAAGACCCTGTCTCAAAACAAAAAACAAAAAACAAAAAAAACACAAAAAACCAATCTCTTTTTAAAAGTATATGTTCTTTATAGAATATTGTGAAAATACAGAAGACTGTTACCGTTGAGGTGGGGAGAAGTTGTAAAAATAACCCATAACTCCACCTCTTAAGAAGAAATAGTCACTGTGTATACTTTGGTTTATCTTCTGATTTTTATATGTGTTCTTTACACCGAACTGTGTGGTAAATTATCCCCACCCCCTTTTGGTTTTTTGAGACAGGGTTTCACTATGTAGTTCAGGCCTGGCCTTGAACTCACTATGTAACCCAGGCTGGCCTTGAACTTGTGGCAGTCCTCCTGCTTCAGCCTCCTGAGTGCTGGAATTATGAACATGCACCGCCATGTATGACTGACTGTAAATTATCTTTAGACCAAAATTCTTTTAGCTAATTTTCTTTTTGTTTCTTTCCAGAGCCAAATGTTCTAGCTGGCACTTTAGTTACTCATTCAGATGCAGTCTGGGGTCTTGCCTATAGTGGCATAAAAAATCAGTTACTGTCTTGTTCAGCAGATGGCACTATTAGGTTATGGAATCCACAAGAAAAATTGCCGTGTATTTGCACTTACAATGGAGACAGAGGTAAGTAAAATTTGTCTTATGAGAAAAGCTAATTTTAAAAAATCAAAAGGCCAAAAGGACAAAGCACTTGATTTATTTATGTTTGATGTGCTTTGCATATATATGCTATAGCTCAGTGCTTTTTGGCCTGAAGATCATGTTTCACTTAAGCAAGCAGGAGAATGCTTACTTAGAATGCAGGAGATCCTGGGATTGATTCTCTGCACACTGCAAAAAGAATTTTTTAAAAGGCCTGGGTATTTAGCTCAGTGGTGCCACCGCCTGCCTTGCAAGTGCAAAGACCCAAGTTTGATCCCCTGTACCAAAAAAAAAGAAAAAAAAAAGTAATATATTTAACTGTAAACAAATGGTTCCACTCATAGAGACAAAAACAAACAATCCATCCGATCAGTTTTAAGCATACCTGTAAGCCATTACCTTGAGCATGGAGCTTGGGGAGTCCACCCATAATCATTCAAATAAACCCTTAACCAGAACTAGAAAGGGTTACTTTCATGATTTCAAACCTTTCTTCTTAAAGGTAACTAACCACTTTACATTTTGAAGACATTTGTATGGGTATGGATGTAGTTTTAGTGGTCTTGCTTTCTGAATTTTATACTTTAAAAAAAATTAGATATTTTATTTGTATTTAAATTTGCTTTAAAATATTTTAGTGTCTTGTCTTTTTATTTTTATTTTTTTGGTACCGGTGACCAAACTTTTGGGACTTTGTGCTTATGAGGCAGGCACAGTGTCTCTGAGCTAAATCCCTGGACCTGTGTATTTTTGCTATGTTAGTGGTTCTACTAACTTTTTAGTTACCCAGTCTTTAGAGGTAAAAATTCATTTAGATATTTATTTTTTGCTGTATCTGGATAATTAATTGCTGGACTCCAGATTTTACCTAATTGTACATCAATTGATCTAGCTAGTTGAACTCAATATGCTAAAGGGAGAAATTGCTGCTTAGGCCACTTGAGGATACTTTTGCATCAGTGTGGATTCCAGAATCCAAGCTTCATTTTTGTAGATTGGAGAATTTGACTTGTATAGCCACTTCGCAATGTTTATGGATTTGACAGGTGACCAGTCTCCCAAGATGGTGATGTCAGAATGCCAGTTTTTCATGTTTCCTAAGAAAATTGGCAAGTGAGTCAATAGTCTCAATTCAGAACACTTTTCTACCTTGAAAGAAAGTGTGTAAGAGAACAAATAAGTTTTGCAAGTATCTATTTTTTAGTTATGTTTTTTGTTAAATAGAATCTTATAAATAAAAACTTAAATGATTAAGTTGCTTCTTTACTATCCTAACAGCTGCTTTTTTAATGATTAATATTATCTCAAGAAAAATTGAATTCCTTTTTCTTATTAAAAAAGTGGAAATTTAAAAATTACTATTTTAACACTGTATCTTTTTGGGCCTCTTTCAGAGCATGGAATACCTACATCAGTTGACTTTATAGGCTGTGATCCAGCCCATATGGTGACCTCTTTCAACACTGGTAGTGCAGTAATTTATGATTTAGAAACATCACAGTCATTAGTGATGCTTTCATCACAGGTAGATTCAGGTAAGTCTTTATGACTTTCTTTGAAACCTTAGACAGAATGCTTATATGAAAGAAGGTAATCTTTTAGTCTGTTTTTATATTTTGACTTTGTGACTTCAGCAAAACAGTTTCATTGTATTTTCTGTTACACTTATTTTTACTATTTCCACAAATTATGCTTATGGGTATATAAGGAAAGAAGAAGGAGTAATGTGAAAGTAAAAGTACAGGAATAATTTTGAACTTTATGTAAATATATGTGAAAGTAGAAAAAACTATTATATACTTTATCCAGCTTTAATATCTGTAAATGGCTATAATTACAGTATGTGATACATGTTCTGTAGTTTACTTAAAGAGGAAGATCCATGCATTGTGATTGGTTGATACATCTTTAGATCACTTTTCATCTATAGGTTACCTCTACATCTCTCATTTTCCTTTTTTTTAATTGAAGAATTTAACTGGTTTATCAAGTTTCACACAGACTGGATGTCCAGGTTTGCATCCATGTGTATCATTTAATAAGCTCCTCTGTCCATTTTATTTCCTATAAATTGGTTACAGACTCAGGCTTATTCAAATTCAGCTTCAACTTTTGTTGTGTTTTGGTGGGGGGCAGGTACCTGGGATCCAACTCAAGACCTTGCACTTGTGAGGCAGGTGGAGAAACCACTGAACTAAATCCGGCCTTTGTTTTTGTTTTTCTTTTTAAATATAGGGTCTTGCTGCATAGTTTAGGCTGGCTTTGAACTCACGATATAGTCCAGACTGACCATGAATTTATGGTGATTCTCCTACCTCAGCCTCCGCAGTGCTAGGATTACAGGCATGCACTACCATAGTGGGCTCAGTATTTTTCTTTTACTTTTCAAAATTTTTAAATGTTTTGGCAAGAATACTTCAAAGATAATTTGTGAATTTTGTCAGAGGTATCTTTGTGGTTTTCAGTCTTGATCATTACCTGGGTCTGTTCATTCATGAACTGTTTAAAAATAATGTTATGATTCTATTATTTCTTATCCATTTATTAGCTACACTATTTATATAAAAAGTTCTTTCATCAGTAATTTGGTTACTGTGGAGGTTAGTGTTTGTTATGGAAAAGCAAGATAGCTGTTTATGTCCTATATACAAGTTTTCAAAATAATGAAATGGTACTGTTTTTGCTATCATAATATCTCATAGATATAAATTATTTGATGTCTTTCAGTTCATTGCATTTTTTTTTTTTTTTTTGGCTTATTTTGGCTTTTTTGAGACAGGGTCTCATTATGTAATTGAGACTGACCTGGAACTCACTATGTAGCCCAGGCTGGCCTCGAACTCACTTCATTGCAATTATTAAATGCTGTTCAGATGACCTCATTTTGGCCAGGTCATCTTGATATGATCATAGTAGTCAGTAGCTTGCTTGCTTTCTGAAAATGATAAAATATTCCAGGTTTATTATTTATTTTGTACCTAAGATCTTTGGTCATCCATTTCTCAAAGAGTTGGGTTGGGAAGTGGACAGAAAATGCATTTAGAAAACTTCAGTCTGGCTACTAGACTATTTGTCTTTTACTCAGGGACTGCATGGTTTCTGAGTTCATTGTTTTAGTATTTTTCAGTGGACCGGAGGTAGGAAATACACATTTCTTTAAAAAGTAAAATACTTTCAGTTTAAACTTACATTTATCTTGATTCTCAGCAAAATTAATCATCTCTGTCATCTCTTGTTTAGATTATCTCCTAGTACACACATAGTTGTCTCAGTAGTAATACTCACACCACCAATAAATAGTTTGGCTCTTGGTATTAGATTGTACTTAGAGTGTAGTCTACTACGGATGTACAGTGTTATTACTATGCTTTAATATCATGTGGAATAGTTCATGTCTTTGTAGTTACACTAACTATACCACTAGTTGGATAGATAGTTGAGTTTACTTAATTTTGCTTTTGATTTTTAATATGTGTTTAAGTTATTTCACAATTATGTAAAATATTTACATGGTTCCATGGTATACCCTCAAACCAAATATATTCAGTGTCTTTAATGTCTCTTCAACCTTATTCTCTTTTTCCCCTACATAGTTAAAATATGTGTTCAAGTTTAGTATCTGAGAGATCTTATATATTTGTAGAATGATTGATGTGAAGTCTCATTTTGGTAAAGCTAAAAAGGCCATTATCCAGCTTCTATTTGAAAGTTTGAAGAGTATTATCTTCCTTTATTCTTCAGGTTTACAATCCACTAACCACATTAACAGAGTAGTAAGTCATCCCACACTTCCTGTTACAATAACTGCTCACGAAGATAGACACATCAAATTTTTTGACAATAAAACGGGTAAGTTGTCCTTGTCCTTTTAATAGTACTGTAAGTTTGAGGTTATTAAAAATTCTCACCTTTTATATAAGATATGTTGACTTGTGGGCCATGTTAAACTTTTTTCTTCTTCTGCAGTACTGGGAATCAAACCTAGAGCTTTATGTGTTTTAGGCATGCACTCTACTACTGAGCTGTACCCTTTGCCTTAAACTATGTTTACTCACATTTTTTCTTTATTTAGGGTAGCACACTTAAAATGTATATTAAGCTTTATCTTTAAATATATGTAAATATATTCCTTGCCTACCTATTTCTTCATATCATTTTAGTTAATTATAAATCCTTCCATTTTTGAAAATGTTTTCTTCATATTCTGTTATGAATTAATACATAAGAAGACATCTCTTTCTTGGATTTGACATTTTAGATATGTTTATAAAACTTTATTAGTCAAATGATATAATGGGTGCCATTTATTATCTGCTATACTCTTACCTCCTTTTCTAAGGAAATTTACTTATCAGTTGTATTGATGTCAAATCAAATTTTAATTTTGCCATACTTTTGTGTATGTATTTGTGAGTTTTGTTTTGTTTAGCAGTACTGGGGACAGAACCCAAGCCCTCATGCATGCTAGGCAAGCACTCCAGCACAGAACTATATCCCCAGGTCTTTTTATTTTTTGACAGCGTCTTGCTTAATTACCCAGGTTGGACTTGAACTCAGCCTCACTAGTAGCTGGCTTTATAGCCGTGTGCCACTGTGCCTGGCTCTCCCTGTGTATTGTTTAAGAAACCCTTTTTCGTCTTTTATTCATGTAGAATGCTATATGAAATATTGCTTGCTCTCTCAGAAGAGGTTTAACAGCTGTAGCCTACTTTGAGAAGAAACTTAAAACAGGGTATTGAAGGATTTTCAAATAAGAAACTTAAATGTTAATTGGAACATTATTATAGAACAAGTTATCATACCAGTCAGCAAACTAGAATTATAGGTTTTTCTTTGGAAATTATGTGGCAGTAAGTTTCAGTCTTCTTCAGTCTTACATAAGATTTTTGCAAATAACATTTTCATGGACAGATTCCTTTTAACCCAGTAGAACAAATTGGGAACACAGTGAATATTCTTAGGTTTTCATATTGCACAGGAAATAAAATTCACATTCCTGTACATGTTCCCAGTTTGATTCCTTATATCAGTTCTTTGAATCATTTTATTAAATGTTCTCCTTTGTTTCAATAGGTAATTTCCTTTGTGTTTGTAAAAAGATCCTTGATTAATGAAAATTTACAATATTTTACAGAAACTTAAAATTTACAGAATTTTAGTAGTTGTATTAAAAAAAGCAAAATAAGTCTTTAGAGACGTTTTGCTAACAGAAATCAAGAAACAGTCAAAAATTCTGTGTTGTGACAAATACAAGAAGACAAATTTTCTTCTAAATCTAGAATTCTTTCTGTTAACTAGCCTGGTAACTTGCCTGTGGTGTGAATGAAGATAGCAACAGGGTCCCAGCAATGAAAAACTTGAACTCCTCTCACCTTTTTAAACTGATCTTGCCACTCCACATACACATTGGGTTACTGGTAAGAAGACTGAATTTCATGTGGTCACCAGTAGGAGCCAGCATCCAGGGTTACCAGCATTGTGCATCTCTTTATATGGTTCATCTGATAGGATTACTCTACTTTGTGACAATGTGAAAGAGGATAGGTTCTGAATTGACTTAAGATAACCATATTGGGGATTAGCCAGTGCACAGGCAGGAGGGCTGGAGTTAGATTTGGCATTCTCTGAGATGGATAGATTTAGTGCTAAGTGAAAGAAGTCTTTGCTTTAAGACATGGCAAATTTAGGAGAAACAGGATCATCCTCAGGAGAGAAGTCAGAACTAGGTCAGTGACTTAGGAGTTAACATCATAAATAGGACGTTTTAAATGAAGCTAGTGATTCTAGTTTAACTCCTAATATTTTGACGTTATTGTCCTGGAGGCCAGTCATCTCATGTGCTGGGATTAGGACTAGTAAGTTCAAGATACTGTATTAAATGATTTTTCTGTCCTCTATTCATTAATTTTACCATTAATGAGAAGCAACTGTGATTTCAAGTGATGAGACTTCATTAATATTATCTTTAACTAATAACCGTTTAGTATTGCCAGAAATTGAGAAGACCTTTTATAACTGGAATAAAGTTTTCAGAATTGTGAATTTTGCATTCTGGTCAACAGTACAGCTTCATGGCAAGTAACAAAAGGAGGATTTATTTGTGACCCCAGTGTAAAAGGTTATAAAGGCCCAGAGACATGGCAGACAATTGTAATTCAGATTTATTCATTCATTCATTCGTTTATTTATTTGTTTTGGTACTGGGAATTGAACGCAGGTCCTTGCGTTTATGAGACAGGTGGTGGAACCACTGAGCTACATCCCCAGCCCTCGGATTTATTATTCATTTGTTTATTTACTTATTTTGGTTCTGGGCTTCAATCTCGGGACCTTACGCTTGTGAGGCAGGCAGTGGAACCACTGAGCTAAGTCCCTGGCCCTGTAATTCAGATTTTAGAGGATTCCTGTCTTTCCTTAGGAGGTTCCAATGAATTGAAATAATAAACTTTTTCCTGAATGAAAGTAAATGTTAGAAGTATCAGTATTTGCTATTTTATTACCTTCTTTAGTGAATCTCTTTTGGTTTGGTTTGGTTTAGTTTATTGGGATGGGATCTTAGTATATAGCCTCACTTGAACTCATGGCGATCCTCCTGCCTCAGCCTGTGTGCTGCTGTCGCATACATTTGCCACCTTCCCCAACCTGGTGAATCAATTTATTATGTTGATTTCTGTCCACCAAAAGCATATATTGCCAATGAGAAATGCCCTTGCCCCAGTCTGTTGCAGCCCAACTCTGTATCCCACCTTGTTTTTAAATTTGACTTGCTATTGGAATCCCATCTGCTTGCCAGACTTCAATTAAAGTATTCATTAAATGACATTTTTTAAGCCGGGTGTGGTGGCACACGCCTGTAATCCCAGAATTTGGGAGGCTGAGGCAGGAGGATGACTGTGAGTTCGAGAGCAGCCTGAGCTACATAGTGAGTTCCAGGTCAGTCTTAACTACATAGTGAGACCCTGTCTCAAAAAAAACAAACAAACAAAAAAAAAAAGATATTTTTCAGCACAGTGATTTTGTTAATATCTAGGCAAAATCTAAAGTAATTTCTGTGATATATTCCTGTCTTTTCTTCCCCTTTCTTCTTTTGAATATATAAAATAGTTGACATTTTTATAGGATAAATAAATTCTATCCTAGAAGCTTTAGGTATGTATTTTCTGATAATTTGTTTATCATTAACTCAAATCTATAAAATTATCATAAGGTCTTTTACTAAGATGTTAGTTTTAATTTTAGCTTATATGTCTTAAACCTTTGAGGCCCTATCATGTTTTCCATTGTTTCTCACATACTATCACATACATGACACACAGATGTCTTTTCTAAGAGTACATGGAAAAGTTCTGCATTAGAATTAAAATTCTCTTCAAAATACTTGTATGGTAGAAGCACCTTGAAAACATACTTAGTGAAAGAAGCCAAACACAAAAAACCACATACTATATTAGTCCGTTCTCATGGAGCATCTAAAATAGGCCTATCTCTGGAAAGAGCAGATTGGTACTACCAGGGCTTGGAAACAGGGACAAACGGGGAGTGATTACTTAATGGGTATAGTTTCCTTTTTCAGTGACAAAAGTGTTCTGAATCAGATGGTAATAATAGTTGCACATTGTGAATGTTCTAACAGCCACTGAATTGTACATTTTTGAATGGTTAACATGGTAAACTTTATATTGTTAGGTATTTTTACCAAAACGGTATTGCTAAAGTAATTCTTTTTGCTTGATGTTGCATTGGTGTGTCTCTTACTTTACTAGTTTTGCTTTATCCTCTCTGTTATGTTTTACAGGTAAAATGATCCATTCTATGGTAGCTCATTTGGATGCTGTTACAAGTCTAGCGGTAGATCCTAATGGAATCTATTTGATGTCTGGAAGTAAGTCTGATCTTTGAACCACCTGTAAAACTCTTTCTTTTTTGGTACTGGGAATCAAACTCAGAACCTTGCGCTTGCCAGGCAGGCAGAGCACCACTGAGCACCATCCCAGCTCCCATAAACTTTCTAAAAGTATTATTCCTCTGTAACAAGCTTCATTTGTCTTTTTACAGGCCATGACTGTTCAATTAGATTATGGAATTTAGACAGCAAGACATGTGTACAAGAAATAACAGCTCATAGAAAGAAATTGGACGAATCAATTTATGATGTTGCTTTCCATCCATCAAAAGCATATATTGCCAGTGCAGGAGCTGATGCCCTTGCCAAAGTGTTTGTGTGAATCAATAGAAACTCTCATCATGATGAAAGATTTGCGTGGAAAAAAGGAGGGTCTGCATCACTGCCATCAAAAAGATTACTGGATATGACACTACATGTGATCTGCCTGGTGAAGGCATTTGGGGCAGGCATAAATTAGTGGAAATCACATCTTAATGTTAGGCGCATTGACTTAACTGTAATTACTGTACTTTGTGGGACAAAAAGAAAAAGGACTCCAGTATTTATACTGGATATGAACTGAGCATATATTTGATTTTTTAAAGATGTATTTAAACCAATGTAGAGTCTGATCTTACGAAGACTTTTTTTCCTTTTTTTTTTTGGACTCTGTGTGCTGCCTTAGGGTTAGGAATGTGGTGCTCTTGTGGGGGGAAGTGAGCTCCAAGAGTAGCTTATTTTCATCTCTTAACGATCTTATGTTTATCAGTTGAATGCCACAGATTCCCCTTTAAACTTATTTTGCTTTAAAAAAAAAAAAGGAAAATTTAACTTAAAATATTTTAGCATTAGTTGCACAAAATGTTTGGATAAAATTCTAGTTTTTATAAGTCTTTTTTATATTTCGCCTGTCACAACAGTGCTCAAGATTGAAGTTTTTCTGCATTATACAACCCTAAAACAGAGTTCTCACTGACCAGATGCCCATAACGTTTTTTGGTGTTTTTTTTTTTTTTGCTTAATACAGCTCAGTTAAGTCCTTCATAAAGATGCTAAATCACCTTCATCATCACATAAATGTCTTCATGAACCAAGGACTAATAAGTGTATTAAAATGAAACAGTGGGGTTTAGTACTCCAAATGAACTCTTTAAAAAAAACTAATCTTGGCATCCTATCACTATGTGATATTTTGTACATCTTACTGTATTTACAAGTTTATTTATCAAGGATTACCCATCTTGCTAATGACCTATTATTTATTTCACTTTTTGTTGGTCTTTATATCCTTTTATTAATGTGCTAAAGAAACCTGTATATCTATTTTGGGATTCTTGGAATAGTCTAAAATAGACTAAAAATGGAATATTTTATAGTTTAAGTCACAAATCCAAGGTGTTTTCCCCTAAAATACTTACCTTGGTTTGCCATGATTCCAAACAAAATTATCTTGTTTAAAAATATTTGGAATAAAATTTTATTTACATTACAAATAGGGTACAAAAATAGTTGAATCAGGATACAGAATCTGCTGTGTTTGGACTAGTTTTCCCTGTTTTATTTTTTTAGATGTGCTTAATTTTTTGGTGTAAAGATTTTGTTTGTGTAATGCATGGTTAAGACAATAAAGTATTTTTTCTAGTCTTCCAAAAAACTTTTCTGATCAGTTTGCGAGTTTTGATGAGTTTTGTAAGTTTTTGTTTTACAAACTACGAATCAGCAAATTGTACCACAACACAAAAGTACACCTGTTGAAAAATAATGTATATAAAATGCATATAATAAATATTAAATTGTGTACCTGTATGTTACTGTTGGCCACATCATTTTATGTTAAATAATAAAGTGCAATATTCTCTATAATTAAACTAGGGCAAGGAGATTATTTCTTAGTGAGTCCTTCATTTTTACGCTGTTTTTGTTTTTGTTTGGTACCAGGGATCGAACTCAGGACCTTGTGCTTGCAAGGCAGCAGGCAGTGGAACCACTGAGCTATATCCCTGGCTTATGCTGTTTTTTCAATTGTACGTTATACTGCTTATTGGTATTCTAGTAAGATTAGAATAGTAACAGTCTTAAAAACATCTTTTTGAAGTGTTTCACCCCATTTGGCAAGTTTTTAAAAATTATAAAATGTTCTTCCATTCAGAGTAATTTAAAGATGCAGTTTTAATAACTTGCTTAGCCATTATTACTTTATTAGATCTGAATTTCAGTCGATGGTGTTGACCTATCTAGCCGTACCTATTTCCATGAAAAAGTTTAGCAAAGAATAAATTGCATTATTCATTAGTTAAAAATGACATACATAAGGTTAACTATTAAGATCTTAAAACTTTTTCCTTCCACAGGCGATATCCTTTTCCTTTGAAAGCAGTTGCAGAGGGGACACTAGAAAACTTTCAAATTCTATTTGAATTCCTACTGCAAAAATTAGATGATATTGTGTATTCATTGAGACACATGGCAGGTCTAGTAATCACTGATGAAACACTAAGACTTTTCAAAACTTTTTAAGAAAAATCTTTGGTTGTTTCCTGAACACTCTGCTAATGAACAAATTAAAGGGACATACCCCCACCCCCTGCTTCAAAATCTAGTATTGTTTCTGGCACCTATTCCACCCCATCACATCACTGTAATAGCGGTTGTCATTGCATGCAAAAGTATTCATCTCTTTTGGAATGTGTTGGAACTGTAGTGAGTAAAAATTAGTATGAACATAGTTCCCTTACTTACTTTGGTTTAGGTATTTAGTATATTTTTTTAAAGACAGGGTCTCACTATGTAGTTTAGGCTGGAATGAACTCACTTTGTAGCCAAGCCTGGCCTTGAACTCCTCAAACCTCCTGCCTCTGCTTCCTGAGTACTGGGATTATAGGTATGTGCTACCATACCAGACTTCATGTTGTTTTTCTTAATATCAAACTGTTACTTACTGAAAAGTAGCATCACATTTAATATATTAAAATTGTAAATGAGCTGGTATATTTGAAATTCAGGCATGTATGTTATACAGTTAAATTGTCCATTAAAATTTTTTTTGTCTAGTTTTACAGTAACTTGAAGTTTTGACTTTTCTTGCTGCTGTGAAAGTAAAAGTACTAGCTTCAGATTGCCCAGAATTTTGTCTTTTATGGAATTAAAGGGGGGAAAATGTATTTAAAAGAACCAATAACTTGGAAGCATCAAGATTTTATTAAAGATTAATATTTAACTCCTGTCATTCCAGCACTCGGGAGGCAGAGGCAAGAAGACTACTGCATTTGGAGACCAGCCTGGACTATATAGCAAGATCCTAGTCGGATTAGATACTAATAAAGATCAATATAGAGATAGAGATATAATTTGGTACTCCTGGTTGAGAATGAGGTTATGCACTTGGAGGGAAAACACCCGTTTTTCTCTTAACATTCTCAATCATATTTGTAGCTTTTTATTAATGGGGAGAAGGGAAGTTAGTGTCTTTGCCATTTGATCAAATTTTTTAATGTACTGTCAAAGTTGACTCTTCCCGTACATGGGCTTTTATTCCCTTTGCATGGGCTGTATAATTGTTAGACTGAAAAGATTTACTGGAGTTTTATTCCAACTAGTTAATACAGAGGACTGTTGACTTACAAACTCAATTTGTTCACAGGGGCTTGTAACTCAAGTTGGTCAATTGAAGGCTCATGCTCTACACAGCCTTGACTATCTTGTGTATACATGCAGATCTCAGTGTCCTTAGACACTGGCCGAAGATTTCTTAACCCTACACTGGAAAGGATGTTGTAATGTTTCTTCCAGAACTCTTCACGGGTTAAATCTATTAGACCATCTGGAAGCACAAGGAGCCAGCGTTTGGGTCATAACTAAAGACTGTATAAGTTACAACTAAAATTCCAGTTGTAACTGAAGTTGTTCGTATGTCCAGTTGTAACTTGAAGGTCCATTGTACTTTCTTCAGGTCATTATTTGGTTGTAAAGTTTCAGTTACAAGCAGTATCTGCTTGAAGTGAGGGATAAGGAGAGGGACAAAGACAAGATGTGGTGAGAGCCCCTCTGTGGTGGGGGAAGAGGCCCTCTAAGGTAATCTGTATTAAGGGAGTTTTGGTGTTCTACTTAGACATAAACATCACGAACATGCTTAAGGAAAAATAACACTAGCTACAAAACATTTCTCCTGAAGCAGTTACTCAAGAGCATATTACAGTGCTTAGTCTGGTAGTGCCTACATGTAATGCCTCAAAACGCATTCGGTAAATAAAGGAAAAGGTATTTAGTAGTAGTGTATGATTTTAAAAAAGCAATTCAGACTGGTCTATATCACGAGTACAGAAGTTTTATCATATCCTACAGAGAGTCATGGAATAATAAAAGTAAAGCGCACAGTACATCACTAACAATTTTATTGTTCTTCAAACTACAATATTTTTTTCTATACTGCTCCTTTTTGAATCTTCAAAATCCTTACTATCTCCTCAGTCCCTGGATAACTATTTTTAGAGTACAAGCTGATCTATACACATACAAAATTAAGGATATAAATAGAAAAATACCTGGCAATCCTATCTTTTATATATTTTCATTTGTAGATTATGAAAATACACAAGTTGGTACTCATTTCCTTTATAGCCCACAATTATAGTTTTTTAGTGTATAAAGTAACATTGATGATTATTGTTGATTGGTTTTAAGAAAACATTCATTTGGGTCACAATATTGATACTTAAACCTTGCTCTTTTTCTTTATATAGTCAATAGGATGATAGAGAAAGAATGTTGCTTTCCGTCTAAGTATCAGATTCTTTTATTGAACTATGGTACTTGCATATCTACATTTTATAGGTATATCAACTTTTTAAATCCATGATATCTCCTCTTCCTCTTTCCTGAGTTTCTAAGGGCCATGACTATGAAGCCTTAGTCAAAAGTCTTAAAAGTCTAAGTTGTAATTAGAAGGTAATAACTTTAAATGAATGCTTATATACTTAAATAGCTTTTAACATGTGTACTGTATCTGTTCCTAGTATGCTGTAGTATTTCAGTATCATAAGAATACAATTCATACATTAGATCTCCTTGCACTTTTTTGTTGTTATCAAAATACCGCCATTATTGTTGGGATTCTAAGAAATCTCTACAAATGCCTCTAATGATATCAGAGACAATTGGTTCTAATCCTGTGAACTCTCTTGTGAAGAATGCATGTGACTCCTTTGGTTTAGAGGCCATATCTTTCAGGTCATCCAGAGGTGCCCAAGCCACACCAACAGAGAAAATGGTGATACCTACAACAGAAATATTTTAAAATGAATTAAATTTCCAGTTTATATATTAAATTATGCGTATATATCCCAGATACATTAGTATGCAGCTGCAGAGAAAACTGCATAATTTCCAAGAAACAAATTCCCCATACCAAATTGTTGGGTAAGTTTTCACAGTCGTGATGAGAGTTACGAAACATTTGGTCAAAACCAGAAGTCTCTTTGCCATCAGTATAGTTCACCATATTGACAGACTAATTTTGATGACTAATAAACTTAAGTTCAGTATCCATTTACAACAGTACATGTAGTAAGCTAGGAATAGAAACTTTGTTAGCCTGATGATACACAGTACCTTTCTTTAAAAATATCCTATGGAAAACAGATGGTTAAAAAAAAGATGGTCAGAATTTCCCTTCTGAGGTTGGCATGAGAAAGGACGGCCTGAACCTATCATCACCGTATAACTAAACACTACTAAAGTCCTAGCCAGTACTAAAGCGAGAGAGAGAGAGAGATACAAAAGGGTAAGTGGTGAAAGTTTTCAAAGGTTTGCATTGTCTGGGAATGGTGTCTAGTATGCTGTAGATAATGTAACATTTCCTTGATTTCAGTCTACAGTTATGTTGAAAACTCAATTTGATAGTCTGTAATCCTAAATGAAAGGGATTTATATGAATCAGATAATTTCAGTTTCATTTTAGCATCCATGTGCATTTCGTGAGTTAGAAGAATTTTAGTAACTACATTTTTGTTAGGTGATAATTAGATTCATACCCATCACAATTCACATCAGTCCTGATTGCAAGTGTATTGGTTCAGCAGATGTTTAGGGGAGATTACCACCTATCTTCTGCTAGGTGATAATCCCCTTAATATCTTTCAAGTTTCTGAAATAGCCACTTCCCTATTTCAGATTTTACTTCCTTTCTAGTGAGTCTTCAGAAAGCTGATATAAGTAGGTTTAGAAGAGTTAATGCTACTTGAAACAATTTTTGATTTGATCACCACCAGCCAGTCGCCTCTTCACTACCACTGCCAGACAAATACTCTTGTCAGTTTTTCTCACTTTTGAGCTCTACAATCTAGTTTAGATTGTTCAGGTCAGCCCCAGTATATAATTAAA
>NW_022900929.1:53971106-53982755 GCF_012274545.1 Fukomys damarensis | reverse complement strand
CACAATTCACATCAGTCCTGATTGCAAGTGTATTGGTTCAGCAGATGTTTAGGGGAGATTACCACCTATCTTCTGCTAGGTGATAATCCCCTTAATATCTTTCAAGTTTCTGAAATAGCCACTTCCCTATTTCAGATTTTACTTCCTTTCTAGTGAGTCTTCAGAAAGCTGATATAAGTAGGTTTAGAAGAGTTAATGCTACTTGAAACAATTTTTGATTATATCACCACCAGCCAGTCGCCTCTTCACTACCACTGCCAGACAAATACTCTTGTCAGTTTTTCTCACTTTTGAGCTCTACAATCTAGTTTAGATTGTTCAGGTCAGCCCCAGTATATAATTAAAGATTAAAAAAAAAAAAAAAAGGTGTGAGCTAGCCCTAAAAGCTCACTGTTTTCTAGCTTTTGTGACTCATTAAGGTCCTCAAATTTAATGATGGGTAAATGTATTTGAATTTAGTTTACTTTAGCTTGAATACAGTCCTGGTAGTTGAGTTAGCTACATTTGAGAGTGACAATAGATATGTAAATCTTCACTTCAACACAGATTTGTTGCTAATGTGTAAAAAATACTTTTTATAAGTCATGTATTGTTTAAATTGCCTGTAGCAGTTTCCTATCATACTTAAAAGTACAGTGATACCTTGCTTCATGAATTCTTTGCAGATAATTTGGTTCACAAATAGTATTTGGCAGAATTTTGTTTGCAAACTGCATCAGGTGTCAAATGTGACTGAGGCCACCTTTCCTAAAATCATAGAACAAATTAAGTCATGAACTGAGGTACCACTGTATTTCATCAGTATTTATAAAAATATATAATATACATAAGAGGTCCTGGTGTATGGAAATGAAACAGTCATTAGGAATTAAAGATGGCAGAATATCCAAGAATATAAGGCTGTTTTGCTAAGTTACTGAGTAACTTCCCCAGAAAGGGACTCTTTCTGCTGGCTTGATTTCAGAAACAAATATGACAGGGTAAAGAAGAAATTTTATACTTAATACCCTTTTAAGATACCAGTGTATGTGCTATATCAAGAAGGAAAAAAAATTTTAAGTTTCAATGGGATAGAATTAAACTTTTATTGGAGACCTTAGCATTTTAGAAAACTCATGCCAAACTAAAATGTAAAATATTAGGATAATCAAATGATAAGTTGTAGGTGACTAATTTATTTGGGATATAGTCCAAATTTGAACCAAACATAAGCACTAGTAAAGTAAGTCCTGGACACAAGACAGTTGTCAGTGTAGTTCTAATAATCCAGTCAGTGGGGAGGAGTGTGGACTCTCAAACCAGAATGCCTGGCTTTACTTAACACTTGGGTCATTCTGGGGAAGCTGGCTCATGGATAGGACTGCTCTGATAATTAAGTCTAGGGCTAATGTTGGTTAAAGCTCTGAGAACACTGATTGTCACACTGTAGGCTGTCTGTTCAATAACTGATTAACTTTGTACTTACTCCAGAATAGAGCCTCTTAGCTCCATTCCCATATAAAGGAAAAGGACCTCACCTGCGTCATGTGCTGCGGCAGCAGGGCCTCGGACATCATCGTAGGACTGCCCATCAGTGATGATCACCAGGAAGTTCTTGTTGGGACTATTCCTCATGGGACCAAACACATTTCTAACAGTAAAGGAAATAGCATCACCAGTAGCTGTTCCTCCACTCATATAGCGGATGCTCCTGATAACCGCTAGGACATTCTCTTTGGTGCTATAGTCAGTAAAGCTGAACTCTGTGCGCTGATCATAAGTGAACTGCACAGCAGCTATCTTGGCACCAATGTCTGAGATTTCGAAAGTCTTGGCTATGTTGGAAACAAAGTCAAGCATGAGGCGGAAATTACTATCCCCAACACTGCTGGAGCCGTCAATTAGAAATGCAATATTCACTGAGTTATAACAGGTCTTGCTGCACATCATTTGCTCATGAGAGCAGAGCTTCTGTACCAGAGGCTTTACATATTTTGTTGTGCCAAACCAGTTGGGCATGTGGTAAGAGAAGAAGCCATTATTCCGACAAACGGCCTAATGGGAGAGATACATAAAAGATATTTAAAGGGATCAAAAATTCTGAAATTGCGAAAACATTAAATCTTGTGTGTTCAAAATTAATCTACAGGCCATTCAGTACTATGTCCAGAGGTACAAAGTTCAATCAGTACCACCATAACTGAAGATATTCTGACCCCTTACCTTGTCAACAAATGCAACATCCTGAACCATCCCCAGTTCTTCAGGGATAGCTTTGGCCACAGAAACTATGAATACATTGACTCCAAATTCTCTGGCCACAATTCCTGCTTCCTCAATATCATCAGAAGGCCAGCCATCAATAAACACCACTACCACTTTGGGGATCCCCTTCCTCATTCCAGTGTCTGCCGTGAAGAATTTCTGAGCAGTATGCTTCAGAGCTTTTCCTAGGTTTGAAAATGAAGCAAACCAGCATTGAACAGTGTTAAATGACATTTCTGTTTCCCTGGAGAAATTTGGCACCATTAATTTATAGGGCACTTGAGTTTATAATACATATGTTGGTAAAGTTTATCCTTTAGTCCTATTTTTTGTTCTTAACTGTACTATTTCCTTTTCCACCTCCTAGAGCCTCACATTTCCTTAACCCCCCATGTCAGTCACCAGTCAGAAACAACTGACCCTTGCTCTTGTCATGCTCCTGCCCCTTGGAGACTGAGGAGTACCTCTCAGGACTCAAAACAAAAATTCTCCTCAGAGGTCACTTGTGCTCTAATTCTGCCACATCTGCATTCATTAGTCTGTTGATCTCTGCTGCTGTTTAGTGTTACAAACAAGTATTTCTCTAAAGTACTATCCAATGTAAAGATTATATATCACAGTGTTTTCATTTTTTAAAATAGTTATCAATTACCTCCTTGGTATATAGTTTCCATTAAAAATTGAATGATCTCAGGTGATCAAATGCAGACCTAGCGATAATTTTAGTGCCGGGAGGAAGAGCTTCACGTTGCTTATACAAAATGACATAATACTGTTTTACATGTCTAATCACTAATAACTCTTTAATGTACTGGTCAAAGTTTGCTTACCTGTATTGGAATTACCCCCTCTGAAACCTACTTCCTTTATGGCAAACAGCACATCTTTGGCTGATGTAAAGTTTTTCAAATAAAATTCTGTTTTGGGATGTTCACTATAATTAAAAAAAAAATTATCCAGGGAGTATCAGGCAAAATAAAGAACATTAGATGTTTTTTAAAAAAAACTTTTTAAATCAGACAATACTAGTTTCATTTTTGATCCTTCAGGATCTAGTCACCTAAGGCATTGCCTTACTTGAATTACTGGGGCTATTTCAGAAGTGCAACATAATTGCTACAATGAGGGTTTATTATATCCTGGGTAATAAAATACATGTATAATCTCATCATGTATCTGAGGTACAAATTTTCCTGATTATTATATGAATGAAACCGAGGCTCAGAGCACCTACCTAGGTCAGTGATGGTGAACCTTTGAGAGCTTTCAATAATAAACAGATGGCTTTGGCATGGTTCACTATCACTGACCTTAAACAGCTGGACTGTATGGCTTGTATGGCTCCAAAGTTTATGCCTAAATAGTATGCACAGCACCTGAAACCCACCCTGGCCCAGAGGCTTAGGGTTAGTGGAAGGCTGCAGAGCTGGACACAGGGACCTGGGTGGAAGCTGGTTGAGAGTAGGTCTGCTGCAGTGAGGGACCCTGGATATACTAAGCAGCCTGAGTCTATTAACCCAGGCCTCTGTTCAGAAGGGACAATTTCAATTATATTAAGACCAAAACTATAAAAAAGGACAAAGTTATAAGGACCTGAATTATATAAAATTTTTCTTATAATAAATGATAATGACATTTGCCAATCTTAAGATTACATGTAAGAGATTTACTATTAGCTGGGTGTGGTGGCATGCACCTGTTTGTGCTCCTAGCTATTTGGGAAACTGATGTAGGAGGACAGCTTGAGTCTAAGAGTTCAAGGCCAGCCTGGGCAACACAATAAGACCTTTTAAAAAGAAAAAAATATATGTGCATATAAACATGTATATAACAGATATACAAAATACTACAAGGACTTCCTCATGGGCTGTTAAAATGTTCAATAAAGCTATAGTCATCAAAACAGTAGAGAGAGACCAGCTGTAGTGGTGCACACCTATAATCACAGCACTCAGAGGTTTGTGGTAGGAGAACTGCCACAATTTAAAGGTCAGCTTGGGCTACATAGCAAAACCTGTCTTGAAACAAACTACAGTATACAGAGGATGTACAAATTAGCATAGAGCCAGGCATGGTGGCATATGCCTGTCATCTCAGCACTCAGAAGGCTGAGGCAGGAGGATTGCCATGAGTTTTGAGGCCAGCCTGAAGTACATGGGGAGACCCTGTCTCAAAAGAAAAAAAGCAAACCAACATAAGAATCTGGGCATGGTGGTGCATGTCTATAATCCCAGCTATTTAGGCTGAGGCAGATGGATTACAAGGTCAAGGCCAATCTGCCAGCTTAGTGAAACTCCATTGGAAAAAAAAAAAAAGATCTAGCGTATTGATCAAAGGAATATAGACTTGGGTGTAAAAACGCTATTACAGGGCTGAGGATGTAGTTCCACAGGACAGTACTTTACTAGAATGCTTACGGCCTTGGGTTCAATCCCTAGCACCACACACACAAAAAGCAGTAGAGTAAAATGAAGGATAAATAGTTAAAATATATAAAAGCAAAATTAAATAGTCATCCCCCGCCAAAAAGAAAAACTCTAAAGAGCAGAGCTAATTTAAAAAAATAACAAATGAGGACCGGGGATTTAGCTCAGTGGTTCTGCCACCTGCCTTGCAAGTGCAAGGTCCCGAGTTCAATCCCTGGTACCAAAACAACAAACAAACAAACAACAACAACAACAATAAAAAAAGAAATATGAATTAGTGTTTGTCGGAGTTCTGGTGACCCCTTGTATACTATTGGTAGTAGTTTAAAACTAACTCATCTGTTCAGAAAGCAATTTAGTTATTTCAGATTTAAAATTGTCAGAACCTCATATATAGGAATCTAATGACATAATCAGAGATAAGTGCAAAGAAGATATATGGATAATGTCATAGTGTAATGTGCAATGGTGAAAAAGCAAGAGAAGAATGGTTAAATTGCCATGCGAAGGAATATATGAAATGTCAGTTTTTGATGAGCACTTGTGATGAGAAAATGCTCAAAATACTAAAGGATGAGATGATACAAGAGACTTACAGCCCTTTGAAAAGGAGAGTAATGGCAGAAGAGAGAGGAACAGACATATCACTGTTTCTTCCTTCAGAAAGAAACTGGGAACCGAGCAGAGTAGCTGTAGGGATTATGCAAGCAACAAGACTTTTGCATCTACCTTCTCATCATATGCACAGTCTGCAAGTCTGTGCCTCTAAATCCTCTTATTTCAAAAGGAGGCCCTCAGATCTACTCATTCTGCCCAGGTAGCATTTTGTGATGCTGGAAATCCAGCCCAGGGCCTCATAATACACCAGGCAAGCATCTGCCCAGGCAGTCTTCAATCTTAACTTACAGTTTAGAAATTCACCATGTCCACAACTCAGCATGACTGTACTAAACCAAAGTGAATGCATCAGATTGATAATTTGTCTTTCAAAACATCAGCCAACTCTCATTTTAACAAAGTTGGTACCTGGCTTGAACAAGGCCAACGTGTGGTCCTTCTGTTCCAATTCCCAACATTAGTGCCACCTTCCCAACGAAATTCTTCTGTAAATTAAAGCGGCGCTGCCCAATATTAAAGCTTCCATCAATTAGAAACGCAATGTCTGCTTTACAGTCTGTGAATATCAACCAAGTCCTCTGGTTAGCAATCTCAGGAAGGGGCAGGGGAAATGCTATTTTCACAAATGGGTATCTCATTCTTACCTTTATTGCCAGCTTTCTTCTCAGATGTTTTCTTTAGTCGTTTGCCTAAAACAAAAGCGGTATTTGACATTAGCAATAAAGAGACATTTTGTTTTTGCGGGGGCAGTACCGAGGATTAAATCCAGGGCCTGGGACATGGTAGGCAAGTGCTCTACCATTAAGCTACATCCATAAGCCTTTAAAAGAATTGTCAAACAGTCTCGCTGCCCAGGCTGGCCTTGAACTTGTGATTCTCTGGTCTCAGCCTCTCATGTAGCTGGGGAGTACAGGAGAGGAGCACTGCACCTGGCTAGGAGTGTCATATCTTTTCCCCAGTACTGAAGATTAAACCCAGGGCCACTGCACTGAGCTACACCCTAGCCCTTTTCGAGACAGAATCTTGCTGAGTTGCTAAAATGCCTAGGCTGGACTCCAATTTGAGACCCTCCTGCCTCAGCCTCTCATAGTGCAGGATTATAGAAAGGCATTAGAAACATCATTCTTGAAAAGATTTTTAATTTCCTCATGGTTTTCTAGACTGGGGAAGCAATGCTCCAAAAATGAAATGACGTGGGACTACAGAAGGCCTACATATTTGATAGTCCTCTGAGCTAAGACTTTAAAATTCCAAACCCACACCTGATACAAGATTGGCAACTCAGCCTAACATTCTTAATTTCTTTGATTTTAAAATGGCCATACTTGCTGTGTGTGTAGTATACTCAGGAGGCTGAGGCAGGATAGCAAGTTAGAGGCCAGCCTGAGTAACTTAGACTTTGTCTTAAAATTTAGGTAGCTTAGTGCTCACTGATTTTAATCTCAAGTTTTTAAACAGTCTTAGAAAAGGGGACCCCTGGCTATTTTTTATGGTAGATACACACTATTCCTTTTATTCATAGGACAGTAAGTTAGACACTGAGTGTGACAGAGCAGTAAGGGGATTTGGTGAAGCAAATTAAAGCTTTCACGCTGGCACGTTCCTGGGAAAGTTCTGTCAAGTCCGGTGGGGCTTCAAGAGCGTAACTGGCAGCAGCGTTCACAGTAAAGAAATACAAGAAGGAATTATACATGTAAATGTGAATATCTCTGTGCATAATACATCGGCGAATATAATATTTACTTCGCTTCTTTATTGTAAGGCTTAATCTTGACTGGACTTACAGGAATGAGAGATGCATGGGAAATTAGTAAAGAACACTTTTGGAAGTGTCTATGAGGGCGTTTTCAGAAATGATTGGCACATGGGACAGTACACTGAGGGTGGAGACCTGCCCTGACTATGGCACCACTATCCATGAGTGGGGTCCAGATGAACGAAAGCAGGAGGGAGCCGTCCGCCCAAGCTCTAGCTGTCTCTCTGCTTCCTGGTCACCCTGAGGCAGCAGCTTTAGTCTACCACAGTGCTTCTCCCGTAACTCAGGCCTAACACAGTGCAACCAGCTGATTGTGGACTGAAACCTCTGAAACCCTAAGTCAAGATAATTCTTTCTTCCCTGAGAAGTTGTTCCATCAGGTATTTTTAAAGGAAAGCTTCTATCAGTAACATATCTCTGCGCTGGGGATTTAGCTCAGTAGTTCTGCCGCCTGCCTCGCAAGCTCAAGGTTCCAAGTTCGATCCCCAGTTCCAAAATAATAACAACAATGATAAAAATTATATATACATATACATATATATATATATTTTTTTGTACTCAGAATTGAACTTGGCCTTGCACTTTTAAAAATTATATATACATATACATATATATATATATTTTTTTGTACTCAGAATTGAACTTGGGACCTTGCACTTGTGGGGCAGGCGGCGGAACCACTGAGCTAAATCCCTGGCCCAATAACATATTTCTTCATAATTTCCAAATGCTGTGAAAGGCAAGCAGGACGTACAGATTTCATGTTTCATACCTGTTGGTGGACGTGCTGTGGACACTGCCTGCCCCATGGCTTCTTGGGTACTAGTTTTTCCTTCTGTTAAAATAAAGATAAGTCTATGTTTTTCTTCCTTCTTCATCATCATAGCATTATGACTTAATTTAGAGTTTGGATGATAAATGTAATAGGGTATTAGTGATGGTCAGTAGAAACATTTGCATGTTACTGCATGCTACTTTCAGAGAACCCAAATGGGATCTCATCGATTATATTTAATGGGATCATCAAAAATGAATTCACTAGTTTTGCAGTTTAGTGTTACTTGGTAAATGTCCAGGCATTCTCACTACAGGCAATTCATATTTCTACTGCTACTAACTCACAGCAAATTGTTCCCTTATTCACCAAAGTTTGGCTTGTGTGATGTGTGAGCTTTCTGGTTTCCTGGCTGTACCCCACAGTTGACCTCTTCCTGACCACGGCTTTTTCCATTAGAATCAAAAAGTTTGGCCAAGGAATGCCTTTTTTTTAGGGAGGGAGGGGGCAATATTTGCCAACAGTGAGAACAATTGTACCTACTAGTCACTGTGAAAGACGCAGACCATCTGGAAAGTGTCTGAGACTGGATGCCATTGGCATTCACTGAGGAATAGTTTTCTCGACCAGGAAGGCTATAGACTCGCACAGGTCCCCCCGAGGTGCTGATTATTCCTCTGCAACACAAGAATAACAACTGAGACACTATCTACTAAGAGCATCCAACGGACTCACAGTGTCATCCTGCATCCATTGCTCTCATTAATCAAGAAAATAATTTAGCAAGGAAATCATTTAAGCATAACACGAGCCTTTTCAAAACTTGCCTACGTTGGAACAAAACCTGTTGGGAAACGGTTTTGTGCTGTCAAATTTCTTAAGTGTTGATAAGAATACAAATACATTAACCTATTCCCCACAACTCAGAAATTAAATTAATAAAAGATGCCCAACAGTTGGTTCCCTAAGATACTCCACATGTCCTTGGATTGTATTTTTTCAAAAAGTGTCTCACACTGGCCATTGTACTGAAGGATGGCGTGGCACTGTGACTTGCACAAGACACTTAACAACTCTCTAAGTTCAGTATCCTCATCTCTAAAACGGAGTGAAATTGTACCTACCTTGTAGAATTGTGTAGAATTGTGGTGGAAGAAAATGGCTGATGCACAGGAAAAAAACCCACAATATATGAAATAATTAGGACTGTTTCAGAACCAGAGGAGTCTAACCAGCAAGAAGTAATGCAGTCTGCCGTGTCAGAAAGCTTCCCTTGTGTATTTGATGTTTCAAGGCTACCCCGAAAAACTTAGAAATTACATCCATCTTCTATGACCACAACTGGCGCCAAAGCGAAGTGACGGGGGAAGGCAGCCCAGATGGCTAAAAGTGGGGAAATAAATAAGTGCGCTTGCGTCTCCCCCTCCCCCACAGCTGTCTTTGCGCTTACCTGTGCACAGCGGCCCCACATATGCTGGATACCGAAGCGTAAACTACGTTCCCGAACACAGAGAATTCCTCAGGAGGGCAGCCCCCTGGGCAGAGGACATCTGCTTTCTCTTTCCTGATGTCCAAGCCTCTGGTGAAGCACGTGACAGCAATGGGAACTGAAGACAAAGGGGGAACGGGATGAGCACCCTTGGGACCTCTGGGGAAGTAGTGGAGGAGGAATCAGGGAGAGAAACTGGAGCTTCACTTCCCTAATCTCTACACTTCTACCAACAATACTGGCTTACGCACCACGCCACACCATTCCAGATTTTAGCGGGCCAAAAGCAGGTTTTGCAATTTAGTCCCCAGCCACTACAGAAATGTAATGTCACAATTTCCTCAGTTTTAGCTGTTTGAAAGCACATAACTGGAAATGCATCAGATCTAGAAAATAACATGAGTCATTGAACATTTATTGATTCTAGAAATGTAAAAATCTCAACTCTGATAAATCTGCGTATGCAATTCAAACTAGTAAATTTGAATTGAGCTTTTATGGAATATACTCATAGGAATGTGAAAAATCTAAGTTATTACTCCCTTCATAAGGCCATTTGTCTTAGTTATCTTATAAACACAGAGCCTTAAAATCACGTTCATTTAAACAAACTAGTAAAATGATCCTTAAATTCACAGAACGTTATTTAGCTCAATCGTTCATTTTACAGATGAGGAAATTAAAGCCATAGGGTTAATTTACCCAAGGAAATTCTACAACTCCCAAAGGACTGAACACAGGAAAGCAAGACCCATCAGAATGGAGCATTTTCATCTTAATTGAACCTGATTATTTCTGCTCCAGATCTGTCCAATGAGATATATCAGCCAATGAATGCATTTTTAGGAAGCACTATTAACATGCTCAAGTTTTACATAGTCAAAAATTTCACCAAAAAGATACGGGGTAGAGACAAGCCCTTGGCAAAGTGTGACAAGGTAACATAAGACAAAATATTATTTTTTCAACTTACTGTAGATATTGAGACGAACGTTATTACATACCATTTCCAAATGCAAGGAAATGAGGTTATTCAAAACTCTTTGAAACAAACAAACAAAAACCTCTCTCAACTCTCTCTTTTTCAAGAGGAATACTGTCTGGTTAAGGCCCAACCGAGTAGCTGCCTCTAACAAGGCCACTCTGCAGTGGACTGTTTTGGACTGGAGAAATAGATGGAAAAGGAAGAGAGGATGCTGCGTACAGGGCTGACTCCTGAGCTCAAGAAACCCTCTAGAGAACTAGGGGAATTAAAATCCCCACGGAAAACAGGAGGCTCCTGTTTGTTATCAAACGGTCCAGAGCCTCCTCCCATATTTGGCCAAGGAAGGAATTTGGGTTTGAAACTGCCTTTAGCTGCTAACATTAACTTTACTGAGGGAAGGATGAGAAAAGCATCCGGGTACAATACTCCTCATGTCTACTTTTCAGGGAAAACAAATAGGTTTTTGGAAAGAATTTGTCTTTTACATTGTAGGAAAACACAAAGAACCACATCGTCAGACCGAGACCTCTACTCGTGCAACAAAACACAGACTGTGACAAGCGAATGGGACCAAGCTGCTTTTCGTAAGGGTGGCATCTAGAAACCCACTTATGTGGAGCAATGCCAGCCTCCCTCTCTTGGGTACGACAATCTATTAAAGATTTTGCCTCGAACCCAAGCGCAGCGGAAACCCTGGGACTCCTGTGTCCCGCAACCGGGCTCAGTGAACACCTCTGCCTCGACCTCCCTTTTTGGTTCTGCAGAAGGACAGGGCGGCGGGGTGGACGCGCGAGTGGCTCGGCTTTCTTCTACCGCATGGGAGCCCGGATCCCTCTGGTGCCGGAGAACCTGGTGACGCCGAACACATCATGGGCCCCGACGTGCGCCCTCCGCCTCTCGCCCAGGGCCGAGATCAGCGCACTCGACCTGGAGCCCGCTGCCACCTGGTGGTGCTCGGCACCTCGGTCCGCCGAGACCAAGCCCTCCTTCAGGACCCTGGAACCCAAACTCACCGGCTCCCTCGCTGCCCGCGGGCTCGGGCAGCAGCAGCAGCGAGACACCTGCGGAGAGAGCAGAGGAGAGCACGAGGCTGGTGGGCTGCACAAGTGCTCGGCGCGCGGAAGGGGCGCGGAAGGACGCGTACGCACCGAGGCAGAGAACGGGGATCCAGGCTGCAGACATGGTAGTCGAGGGGCGTGCGGACCTGGGAAAGAGCGAGACAGAGGCGTCGGGCGCGGGGCGGGTGGGGCGTCCCGGTCTCTCCACACCCCAGGGCGCCTCGGACAGGGAGCCGACCGGCGAGTGAGCTACTGCTCCCGGAGGCGTCGCCCGGCTGACAATGAAGCCAAACTCAGA
>NW_022900929.1:53957948-53970663 GCF_012274545.1 Fukomys damarensis | reverse complement strand
GGCGTGGGGCGGGAGGGCTGGCGGGGGTGGCGGTCCCCGCGCACAGTCCCCACTGTCATCGCTCTAGCTCTGCTGGACCACGGCGGCTGAGCAGCGCAGGGTCCCCAGGAGAGCTACCGGGTCCTCGAAACTTCCCAGCCTCGTGCTCTGCTGGAATGAGTTCCGACTCCTAAAGTACAACAAACCTGGATTTGGCAAACGCGTGCCCTTTATTTGCTGGAAAACCTGCCCACTGGCTGTTTGTTGGGGGTTCGGACTCCCGACTTCGATTCTGCTGGTGGTCACTTGTCCCAGGAGGACCCCATCTATTGTAATGGGTACGGCCATGCCTCCAGGAGAACAAGAACCATTTGTTTATACCTGGTTGCCTTTTCAGGTTCCAGATGTGGTCTGTGGTGGTTGCACACCATCTTGGATTTGGTATTGCGTGATCGCCTTTAGCCCCACCCCAAATATAACTTTTTATAGGGTAGACACATAAGGAGCAGAATTCTTGAGACAAATGACCTACGTGGTAGCTACCAGCCCCAAATACAGACAACCGTTAACTTCCTGGCACAATATCATTTTTTTCCAAATAGGTTTAGTTATAGCTTATATATTATAAATTTATCTATTTTAAGAATATAATTCAGTGCCTTCTTAGTTTATATAGTTGTATAAACCCTCACTTACAATCCAGGTTTAGAACATTTCTGGCACTCTGAAAATGTCCCCTTCTGCAATCTCTCTGCACACTCTCAGTCTTAGCCACTGCCCTGCTGCTTCTCCTAGGGACTTGTCTTCTGTATTTTTATAAATGGAATCCTGCACTATGGAGCGTCTTTCACTAAGTCTGTTTTTGAGGCTCATCCACGCTCTAGTACCTATGCATACTTTTGTGTTGCTGAATACTGTTCCTTTTTTAATATTCAGAAACAAGTCATTACCACTCGGAAGCAAAATAGTGTAGTAGTATTACAGCCATTCTCTTGATTAGAATAAATGACTATTTTCACCAGGCAGCTGGGGAATATTTTTATTCCTCTGTCTACCTGAATGTCTTTGGGAGGAAAGAGACATTCCTAATCTGGATCATTTTTTGATGCTTCTTTTCATGATTGCTTGAAAAGTGGTGCTAGAGGGAGTTACTCTTTTCTTAGAAATCCAGTAGTCTGGCCACTACACTCTTGAACTTCAAGCTTCAGGGAGAATTTCAAGCTCGAGGACAATAAAAGTTGTCTTTTTCATTATTGTTTATTGAGTGTCCTCAATCAGGTTTAGATAATATCTTCCCAATTAGACTGTGCAAATTGTCATGGTGTGAGTAGTTTGGGAGATTTCACAAACTGGAAAAAGCCACCGCTCCACAGCTCAGCAGGCAAGTGCCCAAATGGCCAGAGGTATACATGCCTTCCAGAACCCGCACACACCATGGGTCACAGGCAGCCCTCCTGTAACATAATTTCGCTGAGTGAGTTGGCAGAGCCGAAAGAATGCAGCTATTTCCATGATAGACCCTCAGTCTGACTATTAAAAAATAAAGGAAATAGCTCATTGAGTTTCATGGTTGTTTACCCAAAAAGTCATTTTAATTATTTTGTTTTGAAACATTTAAGAGAAGCTAGTCTTTGCTTGTTTTCTCTTCTGGAAAGGCCAACCAAGGAGGCTGGAGGAGTGGAGATGAGATTTCTTTTCCTCAGTTTGCACCTCAAGCTCACCACAAGAATATGGAGGAATCTGGATTTAGGAAGTTATTGCCTCTGCTTTGGAAATGTCTGGAGACAGGAAAGTCAAAGCTGGGTGCATTTTACTGAAAAAAAAATGTTAAAATTACAGTTTTGTATCCAATTGGGTGACATTTTAGGGTATTGTACACCTAGGGTGTTTATTTGGTTTATTCTGCTTTCATTAAGAGTATCTGATATTCAAAACTGAGACTAACTCTCTATAGAGCTGTTCATTCCTAACTGGGCTGCACACTGGAACCACCTGGGGAGCTTTAAAAAGTGCCTATGCCAGGGTCCCACCCCTGACATTGGAAAGTTCTGTAACTGCCCTGGGATGAGGCCAGAGCATTAGGAAAAGTTTAAAGCTCTCCAGGTGATTCTCCTCTCTAGCGTACATAAAACTTAGCTCAATGTTAGAGGTGAAGCTAATAATTCTCATTCCTCATTCATCTTTCATTATCTTCTCATTAAAATTTCTCCTCCAATGTGCTTATGGTGCTCCCCCGGTAAAGCAAAGGCATCTTCTGCCCTGGTGGTTGGTTAAAAACAATGCCTAAAGGAAGGATTGAAAACTCAATTTCAAAAGTAATTTTCTTTGAGTGTGCTCTCTGGTTACATTCCTGTCTTTGTGTAGAATTATCGGCATTGTTGGGGAATAAGCTGGCTCTAAAATTGATATCCTAGGTGTGTCTCTAGTCTTCGGGATGCTGTTGATACCCCTGGAATAGTTTCTTAGGAATAGCATGGTTATCTGCTTGTGCTTGGCTTAAATCAAGTGCTAAGTTTACAGGAATTCTCTCTGCTCTGTTTTTATGTAAGTATTGAGTCTGGCATTATTCTGAAGGTCTTACATTTTTGTTATTTGTCTTTTAGTCTTTGAAGAAGTGTCAGTCCTGCCCCACCCCCTATACCACGTACACTTTTGTAAATTGTTACTTAGCTAATGCAAATGCAAAACATAGTCACCTGATTTTAGTTATGGTGCCCTTAAGGCCACCTTAGTTATCCTGTTACAGCCCATTAGTTTTATAATTGATTATATAGAACAAAATCAGCTTCCAAACTCTTATCACCTGTTATTGAACCCACAGTGCTGTTTATTCTATAACTACCTTTTCTGATTTTTTTCTATGTTAATGTTTTATACAAAACAGATATGCACACTTAGCCTTTCATTTTTTTCTTTCCTTTTTTTTTTTTGTTTCAGCAGTCCTGGAGATTGAGCTTGGGGCCTTGCGCTGATACACATCCTCACCCACATTTATTTTGAGACTGGGCCTTACTACATTGTTCAGGCTGCCTCAAACTTGCAATGTTCCTGCCTCAGTCTCCAGAGTAGCTGGGATTGTAAGCATAACCCTTCAATTTTTGCTGATGTCTAGTGTCAGAATAAATACCCACAGCCTCTGAAGAATAAAATTTTTAAAGCTAATTCAAGGGCTTGGGATGTAGCTCAGTGGTGGAGCACTTGCCTACCAAGCATGGGTTTTGGGGAAAAAAAATTTAAAAAAAAATTATATTTAGAGATGGCCCTGTTGTGGCAGGGCCCCTCTTAATGCCTGGTGGTGGTGGGGGGACTTTTTACAGTGTAGCGATATCAGCCCCTGCGTACACCTGTGTAGTTCTGATGTAACTCTGTAACATAAATTATACCCAACTGGACTGTAAATTGTTAGTGTATGCTCATAAAAGGGAGACAAAGACACAAGCAACTTTGCCGTGTTCGGCACTCAGTCTTTGAATACGTATCTGCCGAATCAGTGCCGGCCGGACTGAAGCTGCATCCTGGGAAAAGGCTTGTTGTCTCTGCACGAGAGTCCTGCAGCACTGTGACCACCAGGCCTCGATGTCCTCTCCTGTAAAGTGAAACAGATTAGACCGAGCAATTGGAAGGACCTTTCCCCTGGCCACCCTCTGTGCCTGGCATATGTGTGCTCCCTGAGCAAACGTTAGGTTGTAGGGCCGTGATGCCTTCCGAGGCGCAGGAGGTACACCAGGAGCTGCATTCTGGCTGTGCCACTTGGCTCCCAGCTGTTCAAGCGTCCACTTCCTATGCAAGATCTCTTTTTATTGACCTCTTACTGCTGAGCAATGGCCTGAATCTTCTTTGACCCTCTTCTAACAGGAAATAATAAGGTCACATTGTCACTGGAATCCCACTTCCCTGATAAGGGAGGGTGCTGTGCAGGGAGCACAAATTAGCTCTGTCAGATCAACACATTCCATACACGATTCTCCATCCTTGAGGGAAGGATCTTTCTTTCCTTTGTGCACTGCTGTACCCTCAGTCCCCAGAGAAGTGTCAAGGGGCTGAATGTGTAGCTCAGTGATGCAGCACTTGCTTAACTTGTGCAAGATTCTAGGGTCAAGCTCCAGCACCAAAGGAAAAAAATTACACGAACATAAAATGGTTCCTTGGGGGACTGTGGCTGGAGCTCAGTGGCACGGCACTTGCCTAGCGTGAATGGGGCCCTGAATTTGAACCCCACACCACCAAAAGGAAAAAAAAAGAGTATCAAGTACACAGATATTTAAAAAAAATTTGTTCAGTGAATGAATATGTCCCATTCTGTCTTGCCATTTTCTAACTTGTGCCTTTTTAAAACTTTTTATTTTAGGTTTACAGAAAAATTGATAGTATAGAAGGTTCTCAATATGTCTCATACTCAGTTCCCCCTATTATTAACATGTTGCATTAGTATGGTTAAGTTGTCACAATTAATGAACCAATACTGATACATTTATTAACTAGATTTCATACTTTATTCAAATTTCCTTGGCTTCTATCAATGTCCATTTTCCATTGTAGGATCTCATCCACAATACCACATTTTATTTAGTCATCAAAATACCACATTAAATGTAGTCATCAAATCTCCTTAGGCTCTCTTGGCTGTGGTACTTTCTCAGATTTTCCTACTGGCTTGGTATATACTCAATTGGGATTTGCTTGATGTTTTTCTCATTATTAAACTGGGGTTATTGTGTTTTGGGGAGGAAGATCACAGAGGCAGGGTGAGATTCTTATCATATCAAGAGCATACTTTTCTAGAAAGGGAACTGAGTACTGTGGTTTGGATAGTTTGAGGGTGTTCTCCAAAGTTTCAGGTGTTGACGGGCTTAGTCCTCAGTGTGGCAGTGTGAGAGCTAATGGAACCTTGTAGAGGTGGGGCCTGGTGGGACGTGCTTAGGTCATTAGCGTTGTGTCACTGAAAGGGAGTGTAGAACCCCATACCTCCTCGGGCTTCGAGTTTTGCAATGTGATCTCTCCTTGTGCATGCCATGCCTCCCACCATAAGTGACCCAACTGAGAGGGACCCTTGACAGAGCCTATATTATGCTGTTTGGACTTTTAGGATCCCAAACTGTGAGCTAAATAAAACTTTTTTATCTATCCCACTTCAGGTATGTCTAGTAACAAAAAATGGACTAATACATTGCTTATCTACTTTGTACCCTAAAACATTGTACACGTTGTTGTAGACAAGAGGTAGAGTTTTTGGAAGGTGACTGGATCATGGGGGAACTGTACTCATCAGCGAATCCATTGATGAACTCCTAGCTTAATGTGTGGTTAGGAGGTGGGGCCCAATTGGAGGAGGTGGATCACTGATGACATGGCTTGAGAGGACACATCTCTTGCTGCGGCTTTTGCTTTCTCTCTGCTTCCTGTCTTTCAGTGGTTGAGCAGTTTTCTGCCCCGTTTCTGCCCCATCTGCCATGCCATTTCTGCCTTGGAACCACCCAACCATGGATTGAATCCTCTGAAACTGTGAGCCGAATAAACCTTTCCTGCTTTAAAGTTGCAAGTGCCAAGTATTTTGTCCCAGCAATGAAAAAGTAACTAATACACGGTCCTTGAAAGTAAAAAAAGATTCAGATATATGTGTCTGAAGCCCATGTCCTAACCACCAGATTTTACTACATTTTCCCTCATAAGCATCAAACAAAGCCACCCAGAAATGTGAATAAATGCCAGATAATGGAAATGACAAGTAAAGTAAGAATACAGAAAAATTAAAAATAAAACAAAAAATCCCAAACATTCTTGGGTGGGGAGTGGCTGATGAAATCTTCCAACCATGTGTAGCTGTTGAGTTGTATAAAATTGGTGCATCGTTGGGAGAAAAATATAATTTGTATGCTAAGAAAATAAAAATAACATTATTATCATGTGTTTCCAACACAAATGCAGCAGATTCTGCTCATATTGTTAACATTCAGTTCAAATAATTTCTACAATGAATTCTATAGAGCAAAAGCCTAATGTAAGGTTCTGTTGATTGTAACATAGGTAAAAATCAGTGCTGATTCCTACCCTTTAAGAACTGCCTAGAAATATTTCCAACCCTTTAAGAATTGCTCTGGAAATAATTTTTCTAATATTCATATTATGAGACTATTCCTTCTTCCTAAAAAATGGGGTTGATTTATGGTGTGGTCAACTGGTGGTGATAGCAGTGGTAATCTGAAGTCATTCATCCAATAAGCTATCTCACATTGAGCTGTCAGGAGCTGAAATATCTTGTATACAGTATCCTTCGGAATTATATATTGATTATATTGCTAAAATATGATGCTTATGTAACATTTTCTAACATTTGAAGCATAACATTTCAAACCTTTTGAAAACAAAATGTTTTCAAATAATAATACACAGAAAAAGCCAATTCCTTCCATTGTGCATTATTTTAAAAAAATGTGTGGACATGAGAAACAGCCCTTTTGAAATATATATGTGTATATATTAAAAATATAATGTTTAATAAGGATGAGTTCCAGCTCTAGTTTCCAGTTTTATTCTTTTGTAATGCTACTTCCAAGATAATCTTGGAACTTGTTTTAATATTTTGTCAAATATAGCCTGCCATAAAATATGACACATAATTATTAAAATAATAGTTGTGTGCTACTGGGGATTGAACCCAGGGTCTTCACACTGAGCAACTTCCCCAGTCCTTTTTATTTTGAGACAGGGTCATGCTAAGTTGCTAAGTGATCTAGGCTGGACTTGAACTTGTGATCCTCTTGCCTAAGCTTTCAAGAGTGTTGAGATAGATTATATGGATATGAATGTAATTTTAAATAAGAAAAAAATGTTTTTGGGAAAACTATGGAGTTATGAGCTGCATCACAATTTCAGAGGTGTTAAAATGTGCATAAAATTTGTATTTTAGTATTACTGACATTCCTCATTCTAAAGGTACACTTTAAAAATCATAAATGGCTCATAATTTTTTTTAATATTTAAAGGATGTAAAAGGGAGAAGGAATATAAAAGTATTAATTAAATTTAAGCTTTGAGTTTCCTGAAAGAGTAGGTAAAAAGGAAAATTCATTGTACTACTGATTGCATGATTAAAAAAATTTAGCCTCCTCAGGGAAGGCAAACTTTTTTCCTGAAACTGACTTATAAAAAGAACTGCTGTATTTGAAGCATCAAGTGCTCAAGGCAACATAAAAGCCTGACTTCAACAAGAGTTTTGAAGAAAACAAATTTTTCATTTGGCCATTTCCCTTGAAAGTACAGAACATGCATAAAAATTTGGCCAATATCTACACAAATTTTAAAGTAAAATAAAATTTATTTCACACTAAAGAACATTTTCAATAGTAATGTGTTAAGTATGACAGTGAGATTAGATCAGTTTACATTGCCTAGAAAAGCCACAGTTGTGGAAATTAATTGGTACTACAAATCATTTTCATAGGCAGTGGAAGAAAAGCACAAGTTTCAGCTGGTTTTTTAGATTGAACTATTTATGATCAACAGAGTGAGGTTTTTGCGGGAGCGGGGGAGTTGTGGCATTGGGCAACAAACTAGGGCTACATGAAGCTGACACTGTTGTACCACTGAGCCAGTCCTACAATCCTAGATTAACGGTTTTTGTTTTTTTGTGAGACAGGGTCTTGCTGTGTACTTCAGGCTAGGCTTAAACTTATTATGTAGCATAGGCTGTAGCTTTGAATGTGCAGTGATCCTCCTGCCTCAGCTTCCTAAGTGCTGGGATTATAGTCATGCACCACCATGCCTGTTTTCAAGCAACAGTTTTTTAATCATAGTAAAGCTGTTCGTTATACATCTAAAACTAATTGATTATACATTAGGTCCCCAGAGTTGCATTTTGGGTTTTAGATTTCTTCCTTTTCTTTAACAGTGAAAATATTTTGTCATATAAATTTTCAAACATACCGAAAGTAGACAAAATCATACAGTAAAACTCCTTTTTATTTATCATTGAACATGGATCAAGGATTATTTATCCATTTTTGTCTTTTTTATGCCTGTACTCTGTACTGATTACTTTGAAGGAATTCCAGAAATTATTATCTTTAATCTGTAAAGATCTTTCTCTAAGATAAGGACTCTTTTCCAATAGAACCACATTATAATTACATCTAAAAAATTACTAATTCCTCACTATTATAGTCATTCAAAGTTTACATTGCTTTAATTTTTTTTTGAGACAGGGTCTCACTATGTAGTTCAGGGGCCTTGAACTTGTGGCAACCGTCTTGCTTTAGCCTCCCAAGTGCTGGGATTACAGGTGTGTGCCACCATGCCTGGTGCTTTGTCTCCAAAATGTTTTTTGTTTATTTTTGGGACAGAGGTCACCAGGCTGACCTCAAATTTGTCATACAATCCTGGCCTCAGTGTCCCGAGTAGCCAGGATTACAGGTTTATGCCTCCATGTCTAGCTTCTTTTTTTCTTTTTTTCTTTTTGGTTATTTGAGACAGGGTCTCACTATGTAGTTGAGACTGACCTAGAACTCACTGTGTAGCCCAGGCTGGTCTCGAACTCACAGCAATCCTCCTGCCTCAGCCTCCCAAGTCCTGGGATTACAGGAGTGCGCCACCACACCTGGCTAGTTTATTTTTTTCTTAAACAGGTAAGACAACATGCGAATTTTATTGCATGCCTAAGTCATGGGAGTATTTGACTTTATTTTATGTTTTTTTGCTTTTTTTGAGTTGTGGGGAATCTCACTACTTTGCCCAGGCTGGTTTTGGTCTCTAGGGCCCAAGTGATCCTTCTGCCTCAGCCTCTCGAGTAGCTGGTGCATGGCACCATGCCCAGCTTTCATTTTTATTTTTAAGTGCGTCATTTGCTGAATCAAAATGAGGTCTAGGGGGCCAGCGATTTAGCTCAGTGGTTCTACCACCTGGCTTGCAAGCACAAGGTCCTGAGTTTGATCCCTGGTACCAAAAGAAAAAACAAAACCAAACCAAAACCAAAAAACAAGGTCTACATTGCAGTTTTTGATGAATCTCTAGAGTCTCTTGGTACATACAGGGTTTTTCTTCATCTCTTAAAAATTTTCTTTCTTTTTCTTTTTTCTTCTTCTTTTCTTTCTTGGTTTTAATTGAAAAATCCAGGTCACTTTCTGTAATTTTCCTCCTGGTGTGAGTTTCGCTGATTGTATCTCTGTGGTGTCATTTAATATGTTTCTCTGGCTCCTGTATTTCTTATAAATTTGAATGTTTGCTACAGAGGCTTGATCAGATTCAGGTCACTTTTTCTAAATTGTGGTAAAAATACAGCATTAAATTTACCATCTTACTTATTTTTAAGTGTACAGTTCTGAAATGCTAAGTATATTCCAGATTCGGGTACTTTTGTTGTTTTGTGTGTATGGGCTGTTGGTAAGTAGGAGTTTGTACTTTTAAAGCACCAGGGGGTATAAAAGCTTTTGTGATGCCATCTGCCATTACTTATCAATGCCTTGTAAAATGGTAATTTTTAAATTTTAGCATTCCTTCTTCATTTCTGAAGAAAATTCCTTCATTTGGTTACTCTGAGGCACATAGTATATAGGAAAGACAAGGTAAATGGTTTATTTTTCTTTTTAACCTTTATTTACCAATTCGAAAATAATAGGTTGACCGGATTTCAGGAATTATCTTTTGATTGGTATGGATGTCAGTTTAGGGGAGTGAGCGTTCTGGAAAGGCACGGTGGTAATGGATGATGGGTCACAGTCTGAATGTGCTAATGCCACTGAACTAACACTTAAAAATGCTTATAATGGTGATTGTTCTATTATGTCTGTTTTACCACAACACAAAGAAAAGCAGGTCTTCTTGCATTCTCCAAGACTGACTGAGCTTTCTTTTTGCTTTAAGTATTCTTACAAATTCATAGGTTTTAACATATTTGATTCATTGCAGTCCTTATGCTAACTGGCCTATTTTTGCTCTGCAAGGATTTTTCTAGTTTGCTCCTTAGTCCTTTTGCCACTGACTCTAGTAATTATTTTAGTTCTAGTAATTGTTATAGTTTCCTTAATCTGTGCTATGGCAAAGGTGTTCCATGTTCATCTTGGAAATTTCCTGTCCAAGGCATGGAATTAGCTAGTTCTCCAAGAAACTCTGGTTCCTTTTAGTGGGAAACAGCATTAGAGATAAGCAGGTGCTAGACAATGCTCATTCACACTGGATATTCATATTCACATTCTCAGGCCTTTTTAGTAGATAGGGGTAGGGATAGATTTTCCATGAATATATTATTTTTTTGCCTGGGGATTTGGCTCAGTGGTTCCGCTGCCTGCCTCGCAAACACAAGGGCCCAAGTTTGATCCCTCATACCAGAAAAACAAAAACCAAAAACGTGTGTGTGTGTGTGTGTGTGTGTGTGTGTGTGTATGTGTATAAAACTTTTTGTTTTGTTTTGTTTTGTTTTTGAGACAAAATCTCACTATGTAGTTGAGACTGACCTGGAACTCACTATGCAGCCCAGGCTGGTCTCGAACTCACAGTGATCCTCCTGCCTCAGCCTCCAGAGTGCTGGGATTATAGGCGTGCACCACCACACCTGACTATATATATAACTTTTTCTATGGTATTTTCTAATTCCAGTTCAAGACTGTAGAGTGTTTACTTAAACTCACTAGTGTTATATCTTTATTGTTTTTCAAATGAAGCTAAAATCTCAATACTCAGCACTGCTTGAATTGCTAATTTATGCCAGTGGAGCGTATTTCTGTAGTTTTTGAGAACCATAAACAACTGCAGAAAAATGAATTGTAAAGAGCACTGAATATTGAGTCTGTTAAGTAAGCCTTTCTGCACTCTGTCCCAGAGTGACTATTTTCTCAATTCTCTCAAGAATGCTACATGATGCAAAGGAGAAACAAAGAGTTTATTACATACACTGGAGGCCTTAAGACGTGAGAGTTTGGAGAGCAGGCTGCAGAGGACTGCTTTGGATTATTCTTGGAAACTTCAGTCCCTTAGGCGAGTAAGTTTAAGATTTAAAAGGCATGTACTAGAGTAACTTGTTTTTGCAAAAGTTAAAGTTCTGATCTCTTCCTGTTTGTACTTTGGAGCAATATAATTTCCTTCTGTCTAAAAATTTGTTTTGGATTGTGGCATAATTAGTGGTCACTTCTATACTCAGTGATGTCTGTTTGCTCGGACCTGATGGTAGTTGAGATTAAGTAGCTCAGATGCGGTGTGTTCCTTACACATGACTGCATTTGACAGTTGGGAATTTTGCTGTTTGGTGTTCTTTTGTCTCCCTTAATTTCTTTCAGCCATTTTGGTAGTGAAGTTAGCCTTTGAATTTAATTTTAGTTTTTAAAAAATATTATTCCAAGCTGATTGTGGTAGCCCATGCCTATAATACCAGATACATGGGAGGCTGAGTCAGGAGAATCATAAATTTGAAGCCAACCTGGGCAACTTTGTGAAATCCTATCCCCCCACACACAAAAAAACAAATGAAGAGGCTTGATGTATGGTTCAGTGGTAGAGTACTAGAGTGCCCCTCGATTTAATATCTAGCACTGCAAAGGCAAAAAACAGTTTTTAGGGCTGAGGATTTAGCTCAGTGGTTCTGGTGCTTGTCTTGCAAGTGCAAGGACCTGAGTTTGATCCCTGGTACCAAAAAAACAAAACGAAACAAAAAAACAGTTTTTATAAATTTCTAGGTCTTACAATATGAGTGTGTGTGTATATGTTTGTGTTTGAGACAGAGTTTCACTGTGTAATTCAGGTTGGCCTTGAACTCATGGCAATCTTCTTGCCTCAGCCTCCCAAGTGCTAGGATAGTGTGCCACTACACCCACCTATTGTTGTTTTTTAAGAGACAAGGTTTCACTATTTTGCCCAGGCCAACCCCAAACTCTTGGTCTCAAGATCTTCCTGCCTCAACCTCCTGAGTAACTAGGACTACAGATGTGTGCTGCCATTCCCAGCTTTTTTGTTTTGTTTTATTTATTTATTTTTTTGAGACAGGGTCTCACTATGTTGTTCAGGCTGCCCTTAAACTCACAGTGTAGCCCAGGATGGCCTCAAACTCACAGCAATCCTCCTGCCTCAGCCTCTGGACTACTGGGATTACAGGCGTGCACCACCACACCTGACTCCCCAGTTTAATTTTTATTTTGAAAATTCATTTTGATATTGTCCCTTTGCTTCTTTGTAATGGAGATGAAAATGGGCTCCAAACTGTTGAACATAAAAAAAAAAAAACCAACCAAAAACAAATTGCCTTAGACTGTGAATAAGACAGTCTTTAAACTCAAAAATTGCTGAAAACACAAATACAGGAAATATTGGTCTTGTCTCCATCTCCCCTTTGAACAGTAATTTGTTTTGTAATTACAATGCCTGTTAGAGACTCTGGCGCTCCAGTTGGATCCAGTGAGTGTTGGGATGGGGCATACAAGAGCCTGAATTTAACTCCTTCCTTTTACAATGGAGGAACGTAGGAGTAGAAGCTGGGTGGGAACCAGCCTGTGATTCCAGGCCCTTTCCAATGCGTGCTCAATACATGCTGCTGCCTTCTGCCAGCCTGCGTGCTCAAGCACTTGCCAGAACACAGCACCAAGAACTGCTATCTGTTTACACATTTGTTTGTTTTTCTTTGAGACAGGGTCTCACTATGTATTTGAGACTGACCAGGCTGGTCTAGAACTCTCAGTGATCCTCCTGCCTCAGCTTCCCAAGTGCTGGGATTACAGGCATGTACCACCATGCCTGGCTCTGTTTACACATTTCGACC
>NW_022900929.1:53955964-53957833 GCF_012274545.1 Fukomys damarensis | reverse complement strand
AAAAAAAAAAAAAAAAAAAAAAAAAAAAAAAAAATGCAGGAGGCTTTTGGTTGATGGTGGGCGTTTTGTGTTAGGCTCCTCCCAAAAGGTAACAATATAAACATGGGGACCACTTTTAGGTCCAGAAAAACAGACAGTTCTCACAAGGGGTACATTGGATATTAAAATAAAGAAGGGTAAATGGAATGTCTTCCTTCTGCACAGTGCCAAGGAGCTAGTTTCTTGCTCAGAGAAGGGACAGGAATGGCTGTTGTCTGTTGGCGTTTCTCGATCTCTGAACATTTGTGTACTCCACAGTATTAGCGGGGTGCCCACAGGGACAGGCGCTGTGCTGGACTCTGGGGAGCGAAGATGAATATAACCAAATCCTGCTGTCAAAGAATGCATAGTTTGCAAGTGAAGGAGTAACTGAATACTTTTGTTAGTAGGAAATGTTCAGCAGTCCTCATTCTCAGGAATTTTTCTCCATATTTAATGCAATCCTTCATTTGAAGCCTGTTTCCATTCTTTTTTGTCCTTAATGGACAAGAGTGCACACCACAGACTGTTAGCAGTTGTTTTTGTTTTCTTAGGGGTGAGGTTTCTTCTTTTTACTTCATTAATTCTCATTTTGCTTTTACTCTTCTGCCTTGCGGTAATCTTTGTAGCTCTCTGGGATGTCTGCCTTGTGTGTGCCATGTGGCCGTACAGTTTGTGAAACGCTCTGCCTTAAAGTTACATGGTAGACATAAGATCTGTTTCTCTTTCTAGGAGAATTAGCCTAAAATGCCTGTTTTGACAGATGGTCCTTGAACTCACAAGTATTTCCATAGAAACAGTGATGGGGATTAAGTTAGAATTCAGAAGAGGTGCTTTACAATGTACGAAGTATAAACAACGTCATTTAAATGTTTTAAAGTACTTTCCCATCTATTACCTCTTCATACTTTCTGTGATTCTGTGAGTTACAAGGACAAGTACGATTAACTTTATTTGAAAGATAAAAAGTTTAGCACTAAGAAGCTGTGCTGTATAAGGATACCTAAAAAGTTAGAATGGGGTTGGGCTGAGAGATTAGTTGTAGACCTAAACCATACTTCTCCAAGGGTTTCTATTTCTGCAGTGTTTTTATAACATCACTTAATACAGGCTGCACTTTGACAGCGGAGGAAAGAATTGCCTTCTCTAACACAAGCACACAGGTCATTTTATTTTTCTAAATTAGCAGATCAACCTATTACTGTGCCATCCTAGTCATACCTGATTGTCCAAAAAGTGGACATCTGATCCTTGGTGTAACAGTCAAGGCTCTTTCTCCTAGAAATTTGAAATTGGCTTATAGGAACTGCTCAGCATCTGTTTTGGGCTCTTAAACAAGGAATATGTAAAGCCAGGACTGACTCATGAACAAATTCAGGAGGAAAGCTGGTCATGACAAACAGAAGCCTAGAGCAACTAGGCATTCGCCCCCTGACCAAGAGAGTTTTGTGCCGTGTGAGGCCTTATGTATTTCCTAGCTGGGAGACATTTGGTATCTAACTGGTGTGGTTCAGATCTAAAACATCCCTCCCAAGTCTCATTGTTCAGAGCTGTGGCTTTTGGATGGTGACTGGATCACAAGGGCTGTAACTTCATCAGTGGATTAACCCATTGAAGAGAACGTAATCTAATGCATTATTATTATTTTTTTTTAATTGAGTTTATTGGTACATTTAGGGATACAGTACAGTTACATTCATTGTTGGGATCATGTACCTTTACATGGCAAGTCTTGATTCTCATTTTTTCCCCTTACCTCTGCCCTCCCTTCACCCCCTCCTCCCCTCCCCATCTACAAACACTTTATTTTCATCTTTTCATTCTCTCACATTTTTTTCTTTTCCCTTTTTG
>NW_022900929.1:53897966-53955278 GCF_012274545.1 Fukomys damarensis | reverse complement strand
TTCTTTATATATCCTTGATAATAGTCCTTTGTCTGAGGTACAGCTGGTAAAAATTTTTTCCCACATTGTAGATTGTCTCTTAGTTCTGCTAATGGTTTCTTTTGAAGTACAGAAGCTTTTTAGTAAGATGAGATCCCAGTTGTTGATTCTTTCTGCTAGTTCCCGTGCTACTGAGGATTTGTTCATAAAGTCTTTTCCTATACCAATGTCTTCCAGAGTTCTGCCTAACTTACCTTCCAGCAAGTTTAATGTTTCTGTTTTTATATTTAGATCTTTAATCCATTTGGATTTTAATTTAGTGCATGGCGAAAGATAAGGGTCTAATTTTAATCTGTGGCAGGTTGATATCCAGTTTTTCCAACACCTCTAATGCATTATTGAGAGACAGTGGAAACTTAGGAGACGGAGCCTCACAGAAGGGAGTGGGGCATGGAAGTGTGACCTTGGGGTCTGTATTTGGTCCCTGGCTCATTCCTCACTGGTTCTCTCCCTCTGTCTCTGCCTCCTGGCTGCTATGCCCTTTAATCATGATTTTTTCCCCCAGTAACAGGGATCAAACTCAGGACCTTGCACTTGCCAGGCAGGCATCAACACCACTGAGCTACGTCTTTGGCCTAATCAGGAGGTTTTTGTACTGCCACTGACCTCAAAGCAATGGAGCCAGCTAACCATGGGCTGAAACTTCTGAAACTGTGAGCCAAATTGAATGTTTTCACCCTTGTTTTTCTCAAATATTTCACTCCAGGGATGGAAAGCTGACTCACATGGTGCCATCCAATAAATTCCCTTGTTGCTGAAGTACCTTTCATGGATTTCAGTACTTTAAAATGAAATGAGCCCAAGACCTAATAAAATGCCTGATTAAGGAAATCATCCTAAGCTGATCTGACCTGGAGCTTTTACTTTTGAGGTAGGAACATCATTTGTGTGAGCTTTGATTTAAATTTTCGGTGGTACTGATAGAATGATTTTTTTAAAAAAATTTCCTTAGAAAAACAGGGGGAGGAATTTTTATCATTTATAACTTCCTTAGCATTCTAGATCTGTAGAAATTACAGGGAAAGACTATGATACGATTCTTACTTCCAAGGGCTGTTAGCTGTGTTCATCTCAGATTGGCCTTGAAAATGCTGGCACTCAAACTCCCAGGTAGAGCTACCCCATATATAATAATGTTTTGGTCTCCCCTGAAGGGTTCAATATCACTGCATATAATTAAGTCCAAGTGGGTGACGATCACTTTGGAAATTGCTCAGCATTGTCCCAATGGTGGACGTCGTGACTCTCCTTGCAGGGCCCATCTCACCTTCCCTGGGGGTAGCAAGCACCTCCCACTTAGCTCACCCAGCTCTGCACTCCAGTGCATGGCCTGTGCATGGCCACTGTGGCTGTTCAAGGTCCCCAAAGCTGAGGACTTGTTTTTTGTGAGAAATCACACTTACTCTTTGCTGGATATGAAGAAGAAAGTCTGTGGCCCTGGTAACTGCTGGCAGCCATCTTTTAATCATGAGGGAAGCCAGCCAGAGGGTTAGGCAGGAAGTGGAGGAGGCTGGGGTGGAGAGAACTGCAGAGGAGTGGAGCTGGAACCTTCAGTAAACAGTGCCTAATATTTACACTATCTATGGACTTTTCAGTTATAAAGGCCAGTGAATCTACTTTGAGTTCAAATTTCTGTTTTTTCATAATAAAATATTCTTATAGATACAGAGCTTTTAATTTAATTTACTTCTCTCAAAATTTGGATCTCTGAGCCGGGCGTGGTGGTGCACACCTGTAATCCCAGCACTTGGGAGGCTGAGGCAGGAGGATTGCTGTGAGTTCAAAACCAGCCTGAACTACCTGCGAGTTCCAGGTCAGTCTCAAATACATAGTGAGACCCTGTCTCAAAAAAAGAAACAACAAAAAAAATTTTGTTTGGATCTCTGGTTTCAGATTCAGATATCTGAAATCTGAAATCAGTTAGCATCTTCAGTTTTCTAACAGAGCACTAGGTACTCTCCACATAATCTCTTTCCCTCAACTTTTATGAGCCAGATACTCTATCACTGAGTTGTCTTTTTTTCAGATGAAGAAATTCAAGTTTTCAGAGATTTTAATGTCTGTAGAGGCAAAAATCCTATAAGGAGCAGTGAAATCTGAATTTGAGCCTATTACAAATTCCATATCACAACTATTTCTTATAGAAAAGGTATCAAGGTTCAGCATTCAGCTTTGAAGGCAGCTGGTGATGATAGTTCCTATCTGTGGAATGCTACCTATGCTAAAGTGTATTTGAATCTATGTTACAGCCATATTGATGGGTCAACCATAGATTCTGACTGACACAGAGGCCTGAGTCCAGGTCTGTTAACCGATACAGATGGAAGAAAGTGCTATGAGAGAGTGACAGAATATTCTCCAGTAGACACAATATAGTTTATACACACAATATAGTAATGTTTTGGTCTCCCCTGAAGGGTTCAATATCACTGCATATAATTAAGTCCAAGTGGGTGACTATCACTTTGGAAATTGTGGAAAGTTCTCACTGATCAGAGAGCAGAATCTCCCCTGCTTCCAAGCCCTGCTGTATCTTCTCAATCGGATCTATGCCAAGGAGCAACATGTTACCAGGACCCCAGAGACTAGTGTAACAATGTTTTGGTCTCCCCTGAAGGGTTCAATATCACTGCATATAATTAAGTCCAAGTGGGTGACTATCACTTTGGAAATTGTGGAAAGTTCTCACTGATCAGAGAGCAGAATCTCCCCTGCTTCCAAGCCCTGCTGTATCTTCTCAATCGGATCTATGCCAAGGAGCAACATGTTACCAGGACCCCAGAGACTAGTGTAACACAGTGTGTCCGCAAATCAGTGCACCCTCATTTAGGACCTTCTTTCTTCCCAGCCTCCTACCATCTGTTCCACATTCTTCTCCCCCCGCCCCTGTACCAGGGATCGAACTTAGGACCTTGCACTTTCAGGCAGGCAACACACCACTTAGCTAAATCCCCAGCCCTCCCCATCCTTTTTGATTTTTGTGTGATTCTGGAGAATTAGAGGAAGGGTCAGTCAACCACATGTCCCTGAGAATCTTCCAAACCCTCAGACCAGTGATAGGCCTATCAGAGTTATTGTTTTACAGATGAGAAAGTTAAGACTATGAAATTAGAGAGGTTCAGATTATTTGTCCTCCAAGTTCACAGAACTAGGTGGCAGAAGTTCTGAATGAGAACATGAGGTATTTTGATGTGCAGTTTAATCTTTGCCTAACTAGAACGCATTAGCTTTTTACTCGCAAAAATCACCTCAGCAAATTTTCTTGTAAACAAAGTTCAGATTAAAGTTAGGAATACCATTGGGAGACTAGGATTAAAATATGAAACAGTTAAGCCTAAATTTGCTTATAATAAGTAATACTATCTATTGCTAACTCCGAATGGACATGTCTTGCTGTCATTGACCCTAATGATTTCTAAGACAATGCTAGTTTCCCAGCAGGGTGAGAGGCTTCAGGACCGTGAAATTTTCTATGATCTTCTCTTGTGTATCTTGATTAGTGAGTTTCTGAAAAAGTGGGTAATAGTTTCTTTTATCATTGCTGAGACCTTTCTTGGCATGCCAGTAGGACCTCCAGAAGTCCTCTGCCACCATAAATTCTAAATTCTATTTGCTAAATTCACCTAATTAGATTAACTACAACTGGGAATATCTTTAGGTAGTGCATACTTTTAGGTAATTTTTTCATCTCGCTTCTCATTCACTCAAGAATATTTACTAAATATATTCTGTGTGCTGGACCCTGTGCTAGGTCCTGGATATAGAACTGAACAAATACATATGGTCTCTGTAAAATTGAAGTGGGAAAGGTAACACTGAATGAGGAAGAACAATTAAATGTGCAATTATAAAACAACAGGATGAAATGGAAAAGGACTCAGTGTTACGAAGATCTTATACTAGGAGTGCATATTTTGGATTGGGTACCACTTTCTGAAGGGATTCTCTTTATGTTGAGAACTGAAGACAAGAAAGATGTGTGACAAAGGAAAGAACTTTTTTTTTTGTCAGAATCATGAAGTTGGGGCTGAGGATTTAGCTCAGTGGTTCTGCCGCCTGCCTCGCAAGCTCATGGACCTGAGTTCGATCCCCGGTACCAAAAAAACAAAGAATCATGAGCTGGAGTATGTGAGTGAGGAGGGTGGAAGATGAACCAGGAGCAGCAGCAGGTGCAAGCTCATGAACTCTGGACATTGGAGCTTTGGAATTTTAAGGTATCTGTATTCAAGTCTTGGCTTCTACTCTTATTAGCTTAGACATACCACATACGTTTGATGGGAATCTGTTTAAATTTCACTAAAATTATCTACCACACAAATAATGCAGATTAGGTGCATCTAAAGGTCACAGCAACGTGAATTGCTTTTCTATTTTAATTTTGTTTTTTTCTTTTCTTTTGGTACTGGGATTGAACCCAGGACGTCCATGTATGCTAAGCATATGCTCTACAAATGAAATACAGCCCCAACCTCTCCCTGCATTTTTTTTTTGGTACTGGGGCTGAAACTCCAGACCTTGTACTTGGGAGGCAGGCGGCAGAACCATTGAGCCAAATCCCAGGCCCTCTTCCTGCATTTTTATCCAGAGCTGTTGCTGTGGTCTGCTTGAATAATTATTTATCTTGGGTTTTCTATGTCCTCACTCATAATCTGGGATGGAAGTTGCTTACAACTCAAATAATCAAAACTGAATAACCTAGAATTGACTATTTTTAAGAAACTCCAGTCTCTTATTAACACTTTTATTAATTATAATAGATGGATTTAGAATCAATCGTCAAAGCTTGGTGTCAGGTCTGACCTTCAGAGATGTTCAAGTTCATGTTTGCTTAATGTTTTGTTTACAAAATAGCTGTCATTTCTTTTAAACTTGGAAAAGACTTTCTGTTTTGATGCATAATATGAAAGCTGAATGTGTGACTTAGCAAACCGAAAATATTTATTCAGAAAATATTTCATTTCAGTTATCTGTCATGGTGAAAAAGCAGGTTTTTGTTTCAGGGTAATCAACATAGCACAGTATGTTTCAGGTCGTCAGCTCTGTTGGTTGTGAGTGCTTATATGAAAACACTTGGGCACCTATTCCCAAATATCACAAGTGCCCCAGATTCTCAGAAGTCGGGAAGCTGTCACAGGCTGTATCCATTTTTCCGAGTAAATGAACTAGGTCAAAGAGCCCTTTTGGGTGTCTTTCCTTCCCCTGCCTTATGATAATGAAGCACATAGTAAATGAAGTTTCTGAGGTAGAAACCAGCAGCAATGCCATTCAAAGAGGCTTTTGTGGGCTGAGGATTTAGCTCAGTGGTTCCGCTCCTGCCTTGTAAGTGCAAGGACATGAGTTTGATGCTGGGTACCAAAAAACAAATTGTCACAACTCCATAAAACAGATAGGAAAGTGATAGTAAAGTGTTAGGTAAAAGGTAGGTCCTGTAATATAATGACTTTTCAGTTTCGTATTTTACATTTCTCCAAACTAATTCAACTGCACAACTATTCTGTAACTTTTGGATGTTTATCAACCCCTACTCTCAGTAAGCAGTGTCTCCTTTATATCCTGCAGACATTCTGTTGTTTGTTGTATGCCTTTGTCTTCTGTCTCCCTGCGGGTTGAACACAGGGCCTTTCCATTCAGCTATATTCCTGGCCTTTTTTAATTTTTGTTTTGAGACAGGGTCTTACTATATCTCTAAGTTGCCCAAGGTGAGCTAGAACTTGCCTCAGCCTCCCAGAGTCCTGGAATTATGGTGTATGCCACCATACCAGGTTGCCTTCTTACCCTTTTTAGTGAATTACAAAACAGCTCTCAAAGACCTCAACACCATCATGTATTTCTTAGCCTTCTTTTTTAAAGGGGGATAATTATATCACATCTTGTAGTTTTTTTAAAAATATAATTCTTTAAACTTTTTGTAGTTTTCTTACACATTTTCTGAGCTTTCTCTCCTAGATCTTACTAATTAATTAATTAATTTTTACAAATTATCTTTGTAGCTTTCCTTCCCAGAAAGTTGTGCTGGTTTTGTTTTTGACCATTGGCTTGTACTCCGGTTACCTTTCTGGAACCCAGCACAGAACACTGCTGATGGTTCTGGGGAGAGCCTGTGTCTTTGATGGAAAACTACCAGTTTCTTAAAACGTCGGGCCTGGCTGTGGTCCCACTCACCCTGCTCTGGGCTGGGAAGCCCCTTGGTGTGTGGTATTCTCTTCGCAGGGCCTGGTGATGTTTCTCCTTGTAGGAAGGTGGCCGGCTGACAGCGGTGCAGCGGGTGAGTCGAGTCGTGTCAGGGGCTCTGTCCTTCCCCATAAACACCCATCTGATAGGGTCATTCTCGGGTTGGGGGGGAGGCGGAGTCAAGGTGGGTTGTGTTGCTGTTGTTGACTCTGCAGCATCTGATTTTCCTGGCAGGGCTGTGGGGGGCACACTGTTCTCCACTCTTGTCCTCATGTGCTAACCAAGCACCCTGTCCTGAGCTTGGCCCTTTGTGTTTTGTTCAGCAACCACCAAGATGATAAAAGAGGAGGCAAAGAGAGTCTTTGGAAATTCTCTGAATCTCACTTTCCTCAGACCTTTCGTTGTCAGGGAAAAACAGAAAGAAAAAAAGAAGAGGTGAGTGAAGGGAAAAGTTAGAGAGAAACTGACTTCCAGAAGTAGCTAATTCAGAGATACACGTTTAAACACCGCTGGGAACTTCTCTGGATTTACTGATGGCAGTAAGGAGACGGGGCACCACGTTTTACCAACTTGTCGCTGGTATTTCAGTGTAAAACACATACACATTGGTTTGTTTTGGACATGGCAAAAGGCTAAATTTAATTTCAAGAACAAGCAAAATAAACTCCAAAGGTTAAAATACTGAAAAAAAACAGAAATTGCCTTGATTTTTGACAAATATACATTTTAATGGTAAAGATAAAATACTAGTTCTGGTTTTTAAAATGAAGTGCTGTTTATTAAAATTTAGATTTTGAGAAAAAGTAAGAAATATAAAACTTATCTCTAAAAATACATCTCTCCAACCTGTAATTTGAGAACTGTGCAATTTTAATATGAATTTTTTTGACAAGCTCTGTTTCCCTTATGACAGAATGTCTCTTTTCAGTTTGAGTCGTCATTGCACACTTATGAAATCTGACAACGCTGTTTTCACACTGCCTTAGACATTTGGGTCAAGGTGATGAGTGGGACATCGCAAAGGTGGAAGAGTGTGACAGATTGGGTGTGGGTGGTGATGAAGGGTTTCCAGGGACGTGGGAGAGGGTTACAGAAGGAAGGGAGTGAGGGCATAGGGCAGCAGAGATGAATTTAGCACCTTTTCCACTTTGCCTGCCACTTGAGTTCACAGATGCCAGAGCTGTTGAATCTAATCTTTCATTCGTTTTTGGAGTTAGCCTGGGAAGGCTTTTTTGTGGCTATGTCCCAGATTCTGAAATTGGGGCCACAAGTTCGTTTGATTGTACGTTCTGTATTTATTAACCAAGTTAGCCATATATACTTTTTTAGTTAGTAATGCAGTTATCTTGGAGGATGTCATTTCCTATTGTTTGTTTTGGGTTTTGTTACTTTGTTTTTCTTATTTTTATTGACAGAATGTCAAGGGACTGGATTTCCTGCACTGCTGGGGTCTGAAAGCATATGGCAGCTACTACATACAGAGGGACAAAGGAGACTTTTCTTGTAGCTCTCACAGAGAATGCTCTACTGGCAGCCTAATTTGTCACAGCATAGGGGAGGCCACAGCCATGAATGCAGTTGATGGCTCTTGCATTTGCAAAAAGCAGAGACCTAGAAACTGCAGTGATGTCTTTTTAAATGTGTGTCCTATTTGGGGGGCAAAGAGAATAATTTACAACCAGGGTGGGTTGTGCTTAAAGCAGATAGGCATGTTTTTATTGTGCCCATGGTATGGGGTGGAGCATGAGAATACCCAATTCTACCATAAAATATGAAGATCTTCTGATTTTTGGGAACTTTTGTGATTGCTTCTCTGGACTCTGCCACGCCTCTGCCTTCTGTCCAGATCTGGACACAGATTCTGGCCAGCTGCTTAGCACAGACAGCTAAATGGTTCAATACGTTACCAGCACCCGATTCTTAGAAAAGAAACAAGCAAAGAGGAGTTGAATGTTTTACTTTTTCCATTAGTTTGCCATGCCTATGCGATTTCTTTGTGTATTACGTACAAGACTGTTTACTGTTATACTACTTCTTTATAATATGGACATGTCTTTTTAGGATGCTTTTGATCAGGAGTTCCCAAGCTTTAGTGTGCTTATATGGAAGTCTTGTTACCTACAGACTGCTGGACGTCACTGGTATAATTTCTGACTCAGTATGTGTGAAGTGGGAACTATAGTTTGGATTTCTGACGAGTTCTCAGGTGATGCTCTCCTGTTGGGCTGGGGACCACAATCTGAGAAACACTGTTTCAGATCTCTTAGATATTAGTTCAGATCTTCTGACTGGAGTTTTTAAAGATTATACCCATTAATAAACACCTTCAAGAACTATAGTACTGTAAGTCAGAGAAACTGTATCAGTCATAAACTGCCAGAACTTAGCAACGTTCCACTGGACAGGTTTTAGGAGCCCATGTTGACCATGAGGCATCTTCAATACCTTGGGTTGAAGTTTGTCAGGATCCTAGACAGAGCTCGAGTTGCCAGGTCAGAGATGTTAGAGCTAAATATTCTATCACACCCAGAAAACATCAATCGCATCACCCAGGCTAGACTGAAAAAATCTCAACTGCTAGTAAACTCTGTGTGAGGAGCCCTCCTAGTTGGAATTGTGTTTTGTTTGATCAGCATAGTAGACTTGTAACAAGAAGCTTTTTAGTGATTGATAGTTGGAGTTTCTTTCTGTTTAAATAACAGGTGGGTGAAATTTTTACTTCCATTTTCAGTGAAGCCATAGAAAAGAAATTTTTGTTGACCATTCTCATGTGGCATGAGAGGGAACAAATAGATCAAACTGGAAGTTTGGAACTCAGTTTCTTAATATCTGTTTGTAAATTAGGAGAGGAAGTTTGAAATTTTAGATCCTTGGATGCAAAGAGGAAAGTTCTATGTTTAACTGAATATCTTTAGAAATAACTGGCAAAAGTAACTGTTGCTGATGGGCCTCTTCCTTAGCCTGACTTATATTTCTGTAGTACTTATTACATCAGGACTTACTGATTTATGTATTTAACCTTGTGTCACCATTGAATGTATACGCTTTGAGGGCAGCAACTTTCTCTTGTTCACGATTTTATCTTCAGTGCCAAATGGTTTCTGATATGTAACTGTTGCTTCATGAATATTTGATAAATGAATGATTGAATGAATCTACCTTCTTCAGCAACTTATCTCATTCCCAAATGGACAGTCCACCAATAGATTTGGTACTTTCCTTAAAAGAAGCAGTTTACCTAACAATTCTAAGTCTAGAGGAGTAGCTCCTACCAGCAGTAATTGGCAATTACTGAGGCTGGCAAATTGTGGCTCTCTGGCAGAGAGTAGGAAAAGGTGGCACCTTGAATCCTTCGAATTATCGAAATCCTTGCAATTATTGTCAAGGCTGTGAAAGTATTAGAACATTTCACTGTAGTTTAGTAACAACTCTCCTTTATCCTATACAATTTCTCAGGCTTATGGTCTTACTTTGGGGTTAAATCAGTTCAGATAATTGCTTCAGTAGGCAGGATTATTGGCTTTTAAAACTTTCACACTTTTAACTGAGGATCTCTTCTTCGCCATGCGACCTGGGTGCAGACCCACAATGCTGTGCATTTGCCTGGGCTCTGCTCAGCAGTGGAGAGGAAGTGGCTCATGAGTCATCTGTGAGAGTTTAAAAATTTTGTGATTTTCATTTTGATGGTATTTTTTTTTGAAGAAATGCAAACATATTCTAGGTCATCAGGCTGATCTCATAACTAAATTCTGCCATTCAGTGCCCATGAAAGCCTGTGTTTATGATGGTTGTGCTGGATTCAGGCATTCATGAGAAACTGTCATGTATCTTTGAGAAAAAATAAAACAAAACAAAACCAGCTACATAAGGATGCCCTTGTGCCAGGTGAAGATCAGAGCAGCGAATGTGGAGACTCCACTTGCGGCAGCTCAGATCGGGTCCTCTGATGACCCAGTCCCACTGAAGGGACTCAGCTATGGTGGGGGTGATGAAGATGGAGAGAGGAAGAAATGTTTATGGTGTCAAGTCAACCTGACGTCATAGTTGTTTATGTCTGGGGGCAGGTTAGGATGGTACAGGCTACTGGAGCTAGTCAAGGATAACAGCCAGCATTTCTCAGGACTAAGCAAAGAAGTGATTCCCCAGAGGAAAAAAATTTGGCGTTAACTTGAATTAATATAACAATGTCACTTAAATATGTATATTCACAGAATTAGGTGTAATTTTCTTTCATGAATCTTATAAAGCCAAAACATATTTACAAATTAAATATAAACTATAAAATGAGTTAATTGCAAATTAACAACTTTAATATGACAAATGGTACTGTTTTGGTAAAAACTAGACCACTACTTATAAACTAAATATAGCACAGATTGCTACAGTTCAGGATATTTAGAGCTAGGATAGAGAAAAGCACAGAAAGAATTGTCAGTAAACAGCTAGTAGACAAACCAGCTAATGCACAACCCAAAGTATCCTTAAGAAGATTTACACTTCTAAAGTTTGAGAGGCTTGTTTTAAGACTCAGTTCAAAGGTTACTTCATTTGAAAATCTCTGAGAAACCCAGCTTGATTTGATGTCTTTCTTCTGGATCTGTGCATAGTTTTATTGTTTAATTGATCTTATGTCTCTATTTATCTGTATTTATCTTTGAAAGCAGTTTTTAAAAATGTCTCCAGAGACTGCAACAGTGTGTAACATGCAGCAGGGATGCAGCAAGACTTCATTGATTCAAACAAAACCCAAATGCTTGGTAGAGGCATTTTGGGCCTTCTCTTTTTTAAATGATTGACTAAGCTAAATGTAAGCAGCTGTGAGGTTATAGCCAGAGTTTAGCGTGTAAAGAAGACTCACTATAAGTATCAGAGGATATGGAATTCTTGTAGGAATGAGAATGACACAGATGAGAAGGCACTGGAAAGTGGAGGTCCTGGAGGGGAGGCAGGGTCATCAGCCAAGATCTAGGAAGCCACACTCAGCACGGGGAACCTCACGGGAAGGTCTGTGGGAAGCTGTGTGGCTGCCATTGAGGTATCTGGTCATAGTTGTGGGCTGCTCTGGGTCAGAAGGAAGTGAACACAGGCCTATTTTAGAACACAGGAGAACTAGGACAAACTGGACGCCATGGGCACTTTGCATATTTCTGTCTGATGACAACAGTTTAGAGAGGGATAACTATTATTTCACTTCTGCTTTTTAATTTCACCCAAGTTCTCTTTGGGCAATCAAACCCACAACCATAGAAGGGAGAGGATTTGGAAATACACGTTTTGCTTAACCGACTCACCACAGACAAACCAAGGCTGATTCCCTTTTCCAGCAGTCCGGTGCTCTAGGACACCCCTTTTTAAATCCACCTCTGGTCTTATAAGAAGCAGTAGAGATCAGGGTGGGTTTCCTGCCAGCAGATGTCAGTAGTCAGGCTGTGGGCAGGAGATTGAACCTAGTGGTCAGGTGAGGAAGCCAAGCCCAGAACATCTGGTCTGACTGAGACTGTGAAAAGGGCCTGATGCCATCCTAGGAAGGTGTTGCCCTTGTGCCAGGTGAAGATCAGAGGAGCGAATGTGGAGATTCCATGTGCGGTAGCTCAGATCGGGTCCTCTGATGACCCAGTCCCACTGAAGGGACTCAGCTATGGTGGAGGTGATGAAGGTGGTACTGGCAGAAGCAGAAACAGAAGTCCATTGTCTCTGAAGGAAAGCTTCAACAATTGAGTCTGTGGGTTAAGCAGTCATTTCACAGCAAAGTTCACTACAGCACACGTTGTAAAGTGAGCCATCGTGAGTTGGACCACCTGACTCTGAAACAATAAATAACAAAATTAGACTCCCAGAGATGTTAGTTCTTTGTCAGCTACAGAACATACGGAAGTTCTGTTAAAAATATTTGGGGAAATAATAGGCCCGGTCACAAGGATGAGTAAAAGAGACCATAGGAATTAATAGATGAACTTGAAAATAAAAGAAATTTAAAAGCTCAATGAATGGGTTTGACAGCACATTTTATGTAGCCATAATCACTGCAGGAAAGAGAGAAAAGGAGTTGGAAAATATGAAGAAGTAGATACACAAGGAAATCTAATATATATATATATAATGGGAATCCTAGAAAGTGAGAATAAAGAAGAGAGTGTTATGCAGTATTTAAAGAGATTCAGGCATTAAATTTTCCAGACCTACCTAATCTCCACAGGTCCTAGAAATCATCTTTCAAAGAGAAATGGGACTATAGTTAATGTATTCTTGAAAATTGCTGAGAGTAATTTAAAACATTTGTATCACAAAAATGGTAAGTATAGAGGTATTGGGTGTGTGTGTGTGTGTTGATTTAGCTGTTCTACAACATATATGTACAGTATTTCAATACATCATGGACACAGTATATATAATTTTTGTCAATTAAAACAAAGAAAAATTCTGAAAAGAACTAGAAAGCCTAAAAGTCCTAAAACTATTTAAAAAATCAAACTGGCAGTCAATATTTTTTTTTCAAGAAAAAAAAACTGCAGGTCCAGACTGTTTTATAGGTTAATTCTACCAAAATTTTAGAGAGCATATTATTTCAAACAAATAATTTCTCTCAGAAAATTAAAAATCCATTCTATATGATCACTGCAGCCATGATGCTAAATCCAGGCAAAGTCAGTATAAAAAAGGGATATTGTGGGTCAATATTTGTCTTTGTTACTTTTCTCTTTGCTGAGGGAAAATACCCAACAGCCAAAGTTAAAAGAGGAGAGATTTATTTGGCTCAGTTTGTAGAGTTCAGTTCATAGTTGGCTGGCTCCAAGGCAGGGTACCATGGTGGAGGAGCATCACAGAGGAGAAACAGTTCATGGGAGGCAGAGACAACAAAAGCAGCAAGAGGTGAGTGACCAGCAGTGGTGACAGCAGCCCTCTTTCTGTCTCTTATATTTTCACCAAGCTACCTGCCCATATGGTGGGTAGCACTGGCGTCCTTCATCCTGGCATCACACTGAATCAATCCCAGCACCATATCCTGGATCCCAGCATCACACTTTAGATCTGCCTCTAAAAAACCCCACCTCTAAAAAACTCCACTGATGACTGCATGAGTCTTCTAGGGGACATTTAGATACAAGCCATAAAAATATTCCTCATTAACATATTATAGACTTAGTTGATTAGGAATTTCAAAGGGTCTAATCCAAAACTGAATGAAATGGCTAAAGAGAAATAAAAACAAGGAACAGAAGTCACCAGTCACCTCTAAAAAACTCCACTGATGACTGCATGAGTCTTCTAGGGGACATTTAGATACAAGCCATAAAAATATTCCTCATTAACATATTATAGACTTAGTTGATTAGGAATTTCAAAGGGTCTAATCCAAAACTGAATGAAATGGCTAAAGAGAAATAAAAACAAGACACAGAAGTCACCAGCACTGAAATAAGGGTACACTGCCAGCTGTATTCTATAACGTTCCGCTTATAAGAAAAAAAAAACATTTTAACATAAGGACAAGATGCATTAGTAGTTACAATTTTTTTTGCAATGTTCTCTTTTTCTCTCCCTACCCCAACCTCTCTTTGAGGCAAAGTCTTGCTGTGTAGTCCATGCTGGTCTTAAACTTGCTATATTGTCTAAGCTGGCCTCAAATTCATGATCCTCCTGCTTCAGCCTCCTGAGGGCTGGGATTAGACATATGCCATCATTCCCAGCTGCAATGCTGTATTACTTAGGTTGTCAGGAAAATGGTATTCTTTGTCTTTTGGTTAAAATTTAGCTAGGCATGGTGGCGCACACCTGTAATCCCAGCACTTGGGAGGCTGAGGCAGGAGGATCACTGAGCTTGAGACCAGCCTGGGCTACATAGTGAGTTCCAGTCAGTCTCAACTACATAGTGAGATTCAAAAAACCAAAAACCAAAACCAAAACCAAACCAAACAAAAAAACAACAACCAAAAACAACTTAGATACACATGACATATATTCCCATGAAGGGCTGGAGGTATAGCTCAGTGGTAGAGTGCTTGCCTAGCTTGCATGAGGATCTAGATTTGGTCCTCAAAATCTCCAAGAAAAGAAATATATGTATATATGTCAATATATATCCTTTGGACTATATTAAGAATTATATCAATATTTGTGTATATATGTACACATACTTGTGTATATTTTTCATCAATGTAACTGTGATAACATAAAAATAAGCTTGCAGCAGCTGAAGAGAAGTAAATAGAACAAAACTTCATTGGCCCTGAAACTTGGAAACAATGCTCACTCAAATAAGCTATGCACTTTTGGGAATTTCAACCAGACAAAATACAATTTGAGCTCAAGTGATGGAAATTGCAGCAAATGAGCTGGTGCTCAAATGCCTGTTTATACGATCAATTCGGTATTATAGAAAGTAGGTGGGAGGATTTCTCCAAAATTTTCTAACATTAATTGTTCAGTAATTCTTAACCTTGTCAGAGGCCCAAGGTTTCATAATTCTTGGGGAGTATTCCATAGATACACACGTGTCTTCAGTGGTTTTTGATAAATACTCTTCTGTGAGATTCACAGCTCTCCTTTGAAATGGCTTAAGGCTGGAGCAGGGGTGCTTTAAGGGCAGGAATCATGGTGGAAGTACCTCTCCCCATGTCTCCATGTGCCTGGAAGGGAAAGCAAATTGTGTTTTCCTGCTGACCTCACAGTTGCTGTGTGTTCGTTTCAGTGGGTTGGTGGGGTTGGGTATGGCAGTGCTGGGTCTGCTAACCTGGAGTGACTGGTGTAAGACCTGGATCCACTCCGTCCTATCCATGTGGATTTAAGCAAGACATAGTTTCTGTCAGCCTTGTGTTCTTGACTGTAAAATGGGAAATTAATTCTTATGTAGTAGAGTTTTGGTGGATTAAGTAGGTGGATGAAGCTTTTAAGAACTTAAGATGGAACATGAAACATCATAAGCCATCAGCAAATAAAATTAGTTTATAACACTGAAGGTGTAATGTCACATACCTCCCATCTGCCGCGACCTGTATGGTATAGGGTCCACAACTAGGGAGAGTGGTGGGAGATGAAGAAAACTGGAAAATGATAAGAAGGCAAAATTATGCTTTATAGCTGGGACCAGATGGGATCATAGCCTGATGAGCTAAGGGCCCCCTGGCATTCACTGTGCTCTTTATAGTGTAGAGCAAACAGGAAGGGAAGACGGGGTAGCTAGTGCCACATGGCCTGTGTGGCCTAGGCTGAATACGATTGTCTCATGATCCCCCCTGGGGCTTGCACAAGAAAGGAACAAGGACACATAATGTAAGTGTCTCCTGGGGCTGTGCCATCCAGGATCTACAATCGTAGTCAAACAGACACAGTCCATCTAATCTATGGAGGAGAGAGGAAGTAGGGATTAGGTGAAAGGCCATCTTTGGGCTTGGCCCGTGGCACCCGCTCTGCACTTTTTTTCTTCTTTTGCTGTTCTGGGATTGAATTCAGCCCTCCACCCTACCCCTTTCTGAAAAGTTTTATCTTGAGGAGTACAATATCTCTCTAAGTTGCTAAATTGCCCAGGCTGGACTTGGACTCATGATCGTCCTACCTCAGTCTCCCAAGTACCTGGGATTATAAGCATGCATCATTATGCCTGGCTTCATAAACCCTTTATCATGACATGTTTATGTGTATGTATTCATGTCAATACATGAAGGACATTTGTTTAATGGATTTGAATTGTTTTGCATGTTTAGCAAGGGTTGGCGCTGTGGTTGGGAACCCATTCAGATGTAGTACTTGCTATAGAACTTGGGAAGAACTTGAACTAGTTCATTAGAACCTGGGTATTGCCAGCAAACCAAGCAAAGGATTGATAAATGATGCACGAATTTCCAATTGGAGATTCTGAAATGGAGCCCAGAGGTGGAGCTTCTGTGGTTCAGACCTGACTGACTTTGAGACTGGGACATGGAGCTGTGTCTTGGTGTCAAATAGCTGGATTTGCTTTCCTGATGTAACCCCCCTGCCCAGCAAACCTATCTTTTATTGCATTGGACATTTACAGGGGTGCCAGTGTAGCTGTTGCTTTCTTTTTCAAGATTTTCTGAGAGCTGCAGAAATTCAAAGAAAGCTTATTGAGTTCAAATATCTACTATAATTTATTTGCAAATATATTAATGTGTCCAAAAAATTAATCAAATACAGAACCTAAAACAAACAAAACAAAAAGAATGGCAAAAGAAGCTAAGCTATGGATGAAGGCAGATGCTTTACCTCTAAGAATAATTAGATCCCAAAGTATTGAGATTCTCATTTTGTCCTTCAAGTGAAGTCAATTTATCTTCTTTGGAATTCTAGCCTCTTTGATATTTAGGGTTCTTAAAATTATGTTGTAATATTGTTAAATTGTTAATATTATAAAGTCATTGTAACAAAGTTATGACACTTTAGTCTCTAGAGATTAAACATTTTAAATTTGTCTACTAAATTTGCCTTACATTCTTTTATATCTGCAGAAGTTATTCATAAAATCCATAAGAAAGATAACATTAAAATAATTAACATTTTTAGAAGGCATTTCCTTTAAAGCTTTTGTTAGAAAGTGTGCATTAAACTCTTGCTTCTTTTGATTACAAATTCTAGGACTCTTTATATATTTTTCTAGTTCTCTGTCAGCCAGCCCTTTTGTCAGCATCATCAAGAAAATTGAGGGGTACATTTGCTTGTAAAAGAGTAACATTGGATACCTATTATATGCAATAATCATTCTGACCTTTACTTTAGTCACTGAATTTCCCCACATGTATTTTCTATTACTGTGATGTTGAAATAGTTTAACAACATTTTTATTGTAATAGATTGGTAGAGAAAACTGCATGAAACAAATGTACTACAATTAATTATTATTAGTTGAAGATCCTTAAAACCATATTGGTGTTTTTAAAAAGTGAATTATATCAAACTCTGTCTCAAAAAAAAATCCCAACAAATAAAATAAAATATTGCAGAAGACTATTGAAGGAGCATGGGGAAAGGAGCAGGAAAGGGATATGATCTGATATATACACTTAAGCTTTTATGTTGAAATATTTGAAAGTTCTAAGAAAAGTTCGGATAAATAACCCATACCTTCATTCCGACTTGTCAATTTTTAGCCTTTTGCCACATTTGCATTATCACCCCCCAACACAGTGTACCCTTGAGTTACAAACAGCCTCACATATGAACAACTTGGGTTATGACCAGAATTTTATCTTTAGACCAAAATCTTGAGTTATGACCTGAATGCCAGCCACTTATGCTGGCAAAGACTCATGATGCCAAGAAACATGTAAGCAGCAGTCTGAGCCCAAATATGTGTGTTTGTGGACATGATTTTGGTCATTATATAATATAATCACTACAATTACTGCTATCAAACTGGCCCTCAAAAAACTAGAAAAACTAAGGAAGGAAGGGAAGGTAAAGAAAGCAATCACAGTCAAAAAGAGAATTGTGAAATATGAGAGTGGCATTCATGTGGCTGATCTCACTAATATGTACAGCATGTTGAAATCCACCATCTCTACCATCTTACAGAGAAAAGGCCTGTATAAGGAATCTAGTGTTGCTAAAGGTTTTAGTCAATTTAGTAAGTCATGATCAACAGTGATAGATGAGCTAGAAAGGCTATTAGTAGTGTGGCTAAATGAAGGCAGATAGCAGATTATTGCCTGTCTGAATCTCTAATTTGTGAAAATGCTAGGGCTTACAGATGCAGATCTCATAAAGGATAATCCATCAACGAGCAATAATGGTGAAACATTTCATGCCAGTAAGGGGTGGTTTCACAATTTTAAAGCAAGAACTGGGGTTGTGGCATAACTAGGCATGGTGAAGCAGCCAGTGCTGATAAAAGGGCTGCTGAAAAATTACATACACCACTTCAAAATGATGACACAGAGAAATGGCTTTTGCTCTGATCAAGTTTTCAACTGTGATTAAACTGGCTTTTTCTGGAAGAAAATACCAAGAGAACATATATCATTACCCAGGAAGAGAAGAAAATGCCAGGCCACACGCCTATGAAGGATAGGCTAACCTTATTGCTATGTACCAGTGTGAGTGGTGACTTCAAGATAAAGCTTTTCTTGGTTTATTACCTTTAGAGTGTTCAGAAAATATAAAGCCATGATGAATAGGCTAGGGGTCATGTAGAGATCTAACACACAAGCCTGGGTAATGATTACTTTTTCTTGAGTGGATTAGGGAAGCTTTCTGTCCTATTGTTAAGAAATATCTAGAGGATAAAGGTTTACCACTCAAGGCTCTTCTCATCTTGGACAATACTCCTGCTCATCCATGAAATTTGGAAGAATTGGCTGAAGAATTCTCAGGTCTCTCAGTTGAGTTCCTCCCACCTAATATAACTCCTCTACTGCAGCCTGTAGACCAGCAGGTTATAGCTAACTTTAAGAAGCTATACACCAAGGAACTGTTCCTGAAGTGCTTCCAAATGGTCTCAGGTACAGATTTAATCCTCAAAAGAATTCTGGAAGGAACATTACAACATCTTTTCCTGTGGGGGGTTAATTGAGATATCCTGAGCTAGTGTCTCTTTAAGGATACTGAGATCTGCCTGGAAGAAAGTGTGGCCTCAAATTACACAGGAGAGAGACTGAAGGCTGTGTAGAGGAGCCCGAGCCTTTATCTGAGCCTGTGGTCGATGACACTGTCACTATAGCAGGGTCCATAGGCTCGCAGGTACACCGTGGTGATGTTGAGGAGCTGGTGGAGGAGCGCTCAGAGGAACTGTCTGCAGGGGAACTTCAGCTACTTCTGGCTGAGCAACAGAGAAGGGCAGCTGAGGAGCTTTCCGAAGGGGTGGGGAGTATCAACAATCAGTACAGCAAAGTCCTTCTTCTGAAATAAAGGAGATACTGAAAAAATAGACAGAGCTACAAACATTTGTAGAGAAGACCCACCTGGAGAGAGAAAAAGCCAATTGCTGTGTTCACTTGCTTGACAATGCCATGTCATACTACAGAACAATGTTAAAGAAAAGATAGAAACAGACAACATTAGACCAGTTTTTAGCTCTGAAAAGATTTGAGACTTAGTGAGCCTTTGGTATTCACTCTGATTCTTTTCAAATGCCATATTTTCTTCTTTAAGCAGGTACTTTCTGATTAAAAAAAATATGATTCAGGTTAATCTTGGGTCTTTTCCCCACTCTCCTGGAATCAGCCTTCTTGCTAAGGTTTCCTTGCTTCTTTTTGTGGAGAAAAATGTTTAGAAATCATGATCTAGGTGCTAGGTTTGCTTATTTTTTCTAGGCCCTTTTAAGAGGGAGCTGCTGGTGGTGAGGCACTGTTTTCTTTCTTAGAAATCATGAGATCAGGAGGATCACAAGTTCAAGCCCCACCTAGGCAAGTTAGCAACTTAGCAAGACTTTGTCTCAAAATATAAAATTAAAAAAGGCTGAAGATACAGCTAAATGCTAAAGCCCTGGGCTCAAGCCATAGTAAAGAAAGGAAAAAAAAAAATCATGAGATCATATTGATACTTGCAACTCCCAAACTCTCAGTTCCCTGGGGTTCTTTGCCATTTTCCTCTCATATTTTTCTCTCTTCTCTCTCACAGTCAGTACCCTGGTTCCCAACAATACAGTGTATTGCTCATGTGTTCTCTCCTATAGTACAGCCATACTCTAATGAGTAATGAGGTTTAAGATTTGAGGGAGACTTTTTCTGCTAGACTAAAGATTTTATATAGTCAAGTGCAATGTTTGAAATTTCTTTGATACTCACCCTTCAGTATGGTTATTTATTTGAAATACAGTAGGAGCCATTTGTTTTGTTTTATATTCATTTTTAGGCTTTTCCGTACTCCCTTGCCCTTGTTGATTTAACTTTTTGTATTTATTTATATTTTAAAAATTTATTCTTTTTTGTACTTATTTGTATAGAACATTGACATATTTTCAAGAGTCAGACTCTATAAAAAGTTAGGTTAAGAACTGTGTCTTTCTTCTTCATCTGTTTGCGGCTATTGCACCACCCCCAACCATTTCTTGGAGACAATCAATTTCATTGTAGGTTTTTGTTTTTGCTCTTTCTTTTTGGAAAAGTAAGCATTTATGTGTTTGTATTCTCTTTTTTTTTTCTATTTTCTTCTACAAAAAGAAGAGGTTACAAAAACATTTTTAAACTTTGATTTTTTCCACTAAAGTTATTCTAGAATCTTCCCATGTAAATATATTTAATATCTTTCTCATTGTTTTAAAATAGTTGCATAGCACATATATATATTGGTTTTTTTTAACAAATATCCTTTACTTGGTCATTTATTCTAGTATTTTGTAGCTATAATTGATTCTACAGCCAATAACATGTGTATGTATTTTCATATTGCTAGAGTTCTAGCCTTAGGATAAATATCCAGTAAGAGGAATTATTGAATCTCAGCATAAATGCCTATGTAGTTTTGTGTGATATTGCCAAATTTCCCTTCAGAAGTGTTGTACCATTTTGGCTTCCAACCAGTGCTCGTTTCTTCACAGCATTGCCAACAGATTATAGTAATGTTCTTGAATTTCTAACTTCAATGGGAGAAAAATTATAATTAAGTATAATCTTAATTTGTATTTCTTTTACTATGCATGACTTTGAATATATTTTCATATGGTTAGGCGGCATTTTATATATTTCTCTTTATGAGTTATCTGTTCATTCCTTTTGCTCACTTTTCTATAGAAATATTTTATATTCCTCAGATTGTAAAAGTTCTTTATTAGCCCTTTTACACACACACACACACACACACACACACAGACACACACACAACATAATTTTTCCTATTAGTCATTTGTCTTGTGACGTGTGTTTTTGTGAGGCAACAAGTTTTAATTTTTAGAGTGTTAAATCTGTAGGCTTTATTGCATTTAGATTTTAAGTTACAGGTTAGAAGTCTTTTTCTGAATTTAATCTTGGAGGAATTCACTTACATTTTCTCTTTTGTCAGTGTATGTGTGCTGTTGATGATTGGATCCAGGGCCTCATGCATACTAGACTAGGGCTCTACCGCCGAGCTACATCCTCCTCCCTTTTTTTTTTTTTTATTTTTTTTTTTTTTTTTTTTTTTGGTACCAGGGATTGAACTCAGAGCCTTGTACTTACTTGTGAGGCAGGCGGTGGCACCACTGAGCTAAATCCCCAGCCCTTTTAAAATATTTTAATATAGTTTATTTTTAAATATTTGGATCTCTGATTCATTAGTTTTTTTCTGTGCAAGGTGTGAGGAATGGATCTAGTTTGATCTCTTTCTAAGTGGCTATTCAGTTGTACCAGCAATAGTTACTAAAGGTTCATCTTTGACGCAGTGATTCTTAGATTCTTATTACATGTTAGATTACCATCTGTAGTTGAATCTATCTCTGGACTTTGTATCCTATTCCCTAATCTGTCTGTTCATTTTAATTAAGGAGGCTAACTGTATTCACAGGTGCTGCCGCTGCCCCTTCTCCTTTCATCAGAGCCTGTTAACCTTTGGGACATTTTAGCTTGTGGGCCATACAAAGGTAGATCTCAGTTCACACCTGTTGGGTGGGCTGCTGCGTGCCCACTCCTACATGAATAGGTGTATTTCCTGAGCATGTTAAATCTCTTTATTCAGGTTCAATTTTTAAAATTCAGATTCAATTTTTGAAGACCATCATGCTATAAAATTCTTGACTTATATGTTTTTTTCAGTTTCTTAGAAATAGTGCCCCTTTGCTTTATTTGTTTTTATGAAACAATGCCAGTCTAATTTTTCTTATGCCTATTAATTTGATCTTTTTTTCTGTTTGGAAACTGAGGAATATTCTTACTCTTTAAATTCTAATGCTTTTATTAGTGTATCCTACAGTTAATATTGTTAATTAAATGGTCTCAGGTAAATGCTAGGCTCTTTAAATACATAGTTTAAATTTTTGCTGAATTTCAGACAGTTTTCTTGGGTTGTACTGTAAGTAATAGTTTATCTTGTTTTTTTCAGGAATACCAGCTATCCATGTTTTGGAACTGTTTTTGCTTTTTTTCTTATTATTCACTTCTTTCTCTGATACTTTTGCTTCTTTCTTCATGTTCTTGCTACCTGATTTTGTAGTTGTGCTACCACTCAGCTACACACCTAGCTTAGAGTTTGTTTTTTTCATTGAGTTTATTGGCACATTTTAGGGATACAGTACAGTTACATTCATCATTGGGATCTTGTACCTTTACATGACAGGTCTTGGTTCTCATGTTTTTCCCCATACCCTGAGTTCTTTGTTTTTTAGATAGTTTCATTTTGTTTCCCCAATAGGCCTTAAACTCCTAGGCTAGTGTTCCCCTTGGCTCAGCCTCCTGAAGAGCTAGAACTATAGGCATATACTACCACTCCTGGCTTTTATTTATTTTTAAAATTTTTTATTTTTTAGCACTGATGGAAAGTTTGTTGTTTATTTATTTATTTATTTTCCTGTTACGTGTATTGGTACATTTAAAGGAAACAATACAGTTACCTCTATCGTTGGGATCTTGTACCTTTACATGATATGTCTTAGTTTTTATTTTATCCCTGTACCCTGACCTCCCTTCACCCCCTTCACCCTTCCCTGTTTACAAAGACTTTGTTTCCATTTTTTTCTTTTTTCACGTTTTTATTTCCCTTATTTCTTTTCCCCTCCCCTTCCTACTTCCCTGGCCTTCTTTCTAAATTCAATTTCCATTCAAATATATTTTCCCTCAAGCATCTTTCAAAATAGTCTTCATTTCTAAGACACTTTTATCTCTTCCTTTGTTTTTATTAGTTGTTTTGGTTTAATCCAATCTGTTTTCTTATATTTTTTCCCTTGCATAGATATTCCTAGGTCTACTCTGTTCTTTTCTTTGAGATTTCTGATTCTATTACTTTTGGTCTTTTTTTCCTTTTGCCAAACTTTTATTTTTTAATTACTTAATTTATTTATTAGTGCATGTTTGCAGTAGCGTTTACATTTCTTATGGTATATGTAAATAACACATCTTAATTTCTTTTTTTATCCTCCTTTCCTCCCCTCCTTGCTCCATCTCTAGATCCCCTTCCCATCTGAGAAAGATTTATCTCCCTACTTCTTATAATGTATCTTTTATTGCACTCTTTTTTAATAAGCTGGGTTTCTCATGTAAGAGGAATCTTGCTTTCAGCTCATGGGTCTGATTTATTTCACTTGACATTATGGTCTCAAGGAATTTCTGATGAATGACTCAAGTTTAACTTTCTTTATGGCAGAGTAGTAATCCATTGTATGTAAATACCACATATTCTTTTTTTGGTACAGGGGATCAAACTTGGGTCCTTGCACTTGTAAGGTAGGTGGTGGAACCACTAAGCTAAATCCCTGGCCCACTCATATTCTTTACACACTTAGCAGTTTATGGACACATAGGCCACTTCCAAGATTTAGCTACTAGAAATTGTGCTGGTGTAAACATAGGTATCCATGTATCATTATAATATGATATCTTAAACTCTTTGAGGAAGATACCTAGAAGAAGAATAGCTGGGTCAAATGGAATTTCTAGTGTTAACTTTCTGAAGAATTTCCACAGTGGTTACATTAATTTACACTCCCACCAATAATGGAGAGGGGTTTCTTCTTCCCCATAGTTTCCCTAGCATTTGTTATTATTTGATTTCTTCATGATGGCTATTCTTTCTGGGTTAAAATGGAATCTCAGTGTTGTTTTAATTTACATTTCTGCCATGCCCAGTGATGTTGAACATGTCTTCATGTATTTATTGGCTATTTACACTTCTTCTGTGAAATGACCATTTATTTTACTTGTCCATTTTTTGATTGGGTATTTTATTTTGAGATCTAATTTTTTTTAATTTCTTCATATATTCTAGGTAGTAGTCATCTGTTTGAGGAAACACTGGGAATATTTTTCCCATTCTGTAGGTTGTGTTTTAACTCTGTTGGTTGTTTCTTTTGCTGTGCAGAAGCTTTTTAATTTGCTATTATCCCATTTGTTGATTTTTGGTACTATTTCCTATGCAACAAGTGTTCTGTTCAGAAAGTCCTTGCCTAGCTGGGCATGGTGGCACATACATGTAATTTCAGTACTTGGGAGGCTATGGCAGGAGGACCTCCAAGAGTTTGAGGCCAGCCTGGACTATATAGTGAGTTCAAGCCCAGCCTGAACTACATAGTGAGACTTTGTCTCAAAACAAACAAACAAAAAATCAAACCTTTGTCAATGCCTATGCCTTTAAGAATTTTACTTATTTTATCTTCTAGAACATTAAAGTATTTCTATTTTAACATTTAAGTCTTTAATCCATTTTTATTTTAGTTGAGTACATGGAAAGTAATATAGGTCTAGGTTCAATATTCTGCATGTGGATAGACAGTTTTCCCAACACCATTTATTACAGACACTATCTTTTCTTGGCCCCATTGTCAAATATCAAATAGTGGAATGTGTTGGAGTTGTTTCTGCATCCTCTATTCTGGTCCCTTGATCCACATGTCTGTTTTTGTGTTAGTGCCATGCTGTTTTAATTAGTGTAGCTTTGTAATATAACTTCAAGGATTTTGATGCCTACCACATTGTTCTTGTTACTCAAGATTGCTTTTGGCATTATAGCTCTATTCTGGTTCTATGTGAATTAGGATTGTTTTCTCCAATTCTATGAAGATTGCTATTGGTATTTTGATTGGGGTTGCATTGAATCTGTATATTAATTTTGGAACTAAGGCTATTTTGACTATATTGGTTATGCATAACAGGAATGGTTATGCCTAATCATTTTCTGATGTTTGCTTTGAATTCCTTTTTTGGAGTACTGTATTTTTTACTGTAGAGGACTTTTACTTCCTTAGTTAGATTAATTCCTAAGTATGTAATTTTTCTTGGTGCTTTTAGAATCACATTTTCCCCCTAATTTCTTTCTTCACTCTCTGAAGTCTCAGGATCCATCCAGTCACAATTTTTTTGGTCTTTCTTTAGGACCTATGGGTTTCTGAGGTATCCTTCCTGCATCATAGACCCCTGTGTTCATTCACCCCATACTTTGGTTACTGTGTAAGCTGAGGTGCATCTTTGGACCCTTCGGTAGATGGGAAATATGTATGCCTTCTGCTCTCTGATGATGTTGGCTACAGGGTGGGGGTTCAAGTGGACATTGGACTTAATGTTGACAGTTCGTGGGGTCTGCGCTCCCACAGGTGGCCTCGTCCAGGATCAGGTCAGTTGATGAGTCCTCACCTCTTCTGGCCTGTGCCAAGTGAGAGCAAAATGTAGAGCTACCTTGCAATTGGTGGAGGGTCAGATCCTCTTGTCCGGGGGATGCTGTGCATCCATCACGGGCCTCCTGCTTGCGCATGTGGGGAGGCGACACAGCCCCGAGATTTCTGATTCTAAACTTTTCAATATCTCTATATGTTTGCTTAACGTTATTTAAATCAGCTCAAGTGTGTCAAGTTTTGTGATTGGCCCTTTTTAGGAGAACTTTTTCAGTTGAAACATTTTGACATATGTTGTTTGTATTTTTTCCTTACAATAGCTTTGTATAAATTGTTTGATTTTTTTTCCTATCCTAATCCATTTCCTGGACAGTTTCTTGTCTAGAGTTCTTTCATTTAGTTAAATGCATTTTTTTCTCTGAGTAGATGATGATATTGGTGATTGGTGTAGGTGGGAGAAAAATTGGCATGTCTTATTTCTCTTTTATTTCCATGTTAATTTTAGCATTTTCATTTCCCTTCACTGAGACCCTCCGAAGGACCTTATCACTCATTATTTTTCTTCTTTTTTTTTCAGAAGTAATGTTCCTCTTCTTCTTTTCTGATCCCACTCATTTTCAAGTACCATGAACTGAGAAGTTGACATTTGATATTCTGTCATTCATGTTGTACTTCTCTTTCTCTGGATAATTTTGTTTGTGTTCTAAATCTTCATCTATCTTCTCTTCTTCTTCTTCATTTTTTTTTTTTTTTGTACCAGGGATCAAACTCAGAACCTTGTGCTTTCAAGGCAGGCATGGACTGACCTAAATCCCTGGCCCTGTCTTCTCACAGATACTTTCTTTGTATCCACAAACTCGCACTGGTGGTGGGAGTTACACTGGCATTTAAGTGTGATTTCTCTACTTTTGGGTGTAGTCATGCATCATATAAAGATGATCCAGTCAGCGATAAACTTCATAGATTGTTGTGGTACCGTAAGAGTACATTGCTTACATATGGTGTAGCCATTTTAGTTGGTATGAGTACATTATATCTTCTTCACACAATACAGTCAATGTGTTTCTCAAAACTTATCTCTGTTGTTAAGCACCATATAACTGTGACTTGAAATTTATATTATTTGGTTCATAATATTGTGGACGGTGTGTGTCACATTTTGTTTTATTTGTACTCTTTGGTGATCTTATGTTTTTGTTACTATTTTGTTTTTATTTATTTACTTATTTTGTACTGGGGAATGAACTCAGGTCCTTGCACTTGTGAGCTAAATCCCTGGCTGTTTTGTTTTTAATATGTATGAAGAGATTTGAATTCAGGTTGACACCATTATCCTCCATTTAATTCCTCTGATATATGTATACTTTGCAAAGATGACTTTTGATGCTGAATAGGAGGTGATTTTTAGGATCCAGAGTAAAGGCTGTTGTGGCAGTGCAAGTGAGATGATGTTTGGATAAGGCCTGGAGAAGTCTGAAGTTATAGATAAAAAGAAAATTAAGAGATATATCATCTAAATGTAAGGTATGAATTTGAATTGGATTTTATTCTCAAAAGCATCTCATTTTGGATAATAAATTGTACACTTATTCCATTTATCAATTTGCAGAATGGTGAGTTGGTACATGGCAACCTTTATGACCAGTTATTATTTTTTTTCTTTTTATTGAGTTTATTGGTACATTCTAGGTATACAGTACAGTTACATTCATTACTGGGATCTTGTACCTTTACATGACAGGTCTTGGTTCTCATTTTTTCCCTGTGTCCCTGTTCTCCCTTCACTCTCTTCATATGGCCAATTATTTATCCTTTCTTTTTATTTTCTTTCATTATGCACTCATGCATTTTATACTGAACAGAGAAAGAAATAATTTGTAACCTCTTTAACGGAGCCAGTTGCCATTTTAACTTTGGCATATTCTCTTCTGATTTTATCTGTCAGCTTACATATTTTTATGTAACTAACTTATTTTATATCCTGCTTAATATTATGGGATACAAACTCAGAGTAGGAATCTTTGTTTCAGTAATATATCCCCATCATCTTCAATAGTGACTGGCTGTGTTAATTACATCTCTCATTGCTAAAACAAAATACCCGACACTCAAAGTTAGAAGGGAGACATTTTATTTGGCTCACTGTTCATAGAGGTGTCAGTCCATAATCAGCTGACTCTAGAGCAGGGATGGCTGGCTAATGGGCACAGCAGAGCAGAAACAACACAGGGCACACAAGGCAGCAAAGGTAACAAGAGAGTTACCAGTGTCTTTCTGCCCCTTTTATTTTATTCAGACTACCAGGATTAGGGTGGTGCCAAACTAATAGCTCACAAACCCCAGCATCACACATTCTGGATTAAACACCTCTGCAAAAGAAAGTCCCACTTCACCGGCATGAGGCTTTGGGGGCCATCGAAACACAAACCATAACACTGGCACGAAGTACATTCTCAGTAAAAGCTTTTTTAAAAATAAATAAACAAATTAATGTGCTTCAAAACTATTCCCTTTAAGTATGCTTTTAAATATGTCAAGCATATTAACTATTTTGGCGTGATTAAAGGGTAGTGTTGTTTCTTCCCATAGCAATTCTATTAAATATTTCTGAAACTAGTATTTATTAGTGACATCCTGGGGAAAGTGCACCATTATATTTCCTGGAAATAATTAAGAAAGTTATTTGTGTCGTGTCAATCTGGGATGAACATAAAAATGAGTGTTTTAGAGGTCTTATTATTTTTATATTTTAGTTTTTTGTGACAAGGTCTTGCTATTAGTTCAGGCTGGCCTTGAACTCATGGTGACCCTCCTGCCTCAGCCTCCCAAGTGCTGGGATTACAGGCATGCACCACCATGCCCAGTTTAAAGGTCTTATTTTAAACTATAGTCCTTGATATTCTTATTGATGCTTGGAATGATATATAGAAAAAATAGTACAAGCTGTAGATGATTGATACCTGGAAATATATTATTAGAACTCAAAACAGACTTAAGAATTGAAGAAGCATGAACTGTGGTCAGAATAAAATGTAGCGCATTTCATCATTGGTAGGAGGAAAAAAACAAACTACCCTATTATATAATGGGGACTGTAGACAAATGTAGTTAGCCTGGGGAGATGAGATCCAATATCAAGGGTATATCTCACTGAAATCAGCAATACAAGTATAATATGTTTGGAAGAAAATTATATTAAAAGGCAGAATAGTAGAATATTTTGTCAGTGTAGGGACCAAAGTAGTGTTAACTACTAGGGCAAAAGTTACAAAGCAAGTTACTTTCCAAATTTTAGAAAGCAAGTATCTTTCTTTTTTTTTTTCTTTTTCTTTCTTTCTGAGACACAGTCTCACTCTGTAGTTCAGACTGGCCTCGAACTTACTGTGGAGCTCAGGCAGGCCTCAAACTAGTGGTGATCCTCCTAGTTCAGCCTCCCGAGTGCTGGGATTACAGGCATGCATCACCATGCCTGGTGTGAGTTTCTATAAAATCCACATTTCCAGTGTCTCTTGAAAGCTTGAAAATTTGATAACACTGTGCCATTGTGACTGATGTGCAGCAATAGGACAGAGCTGTATGACAGCTGCCTACTTAAACTGGGACATGGTTCACTCAGGTCTCCATGGTTCCCACCTGCCTCCAAGGCACTAAGGCCAGGCCTTGTTAGAATTTGTTCCCTGGCAATTGTTTTTCCCATCTCAGATCCATCTCTGTTTTAATCGTCTTCCACTCCTTGACCCAGGGTTTGCGGGATGGCTGAATATTTGGCATCTAGTATTGGATAAATGAGAACAGAAGTTTATTACTCATGTGGGATGGAGGACAGTGAACTTCACACAGGATCACAAGGGTGCTGCATTCAGGAACCCAGTGGACAAGCAGGGGCTTGTGAGACAGTCTTGTAGTGTCAAAAGGGTGAGGTGACTCTCAGTTCTCCTGGGAAGATGTGGCTGGCTCATTGGGATAGTTACACAGGCTGACAGGAACAAGTCAGGGACAAGCAGGAAGTGTCCCTGATTATGAAAGTTGTTTGACCAAGGGACCCGATCCATGGGAGCAGAATGGGGAGGGGAGTGGGTAGGTAGGCCATTCAATGCCCTCTGATGTCACCAGATATGAAGGTAGCACGTGCGCCTTAGTGTTGGGCTCACCCCAAGGTCTCCTGCTTCATTCATTTACCTTATTTGTATCCCTCTGTGTCTAAAGATTTGTGAAACTGAAATATGTCTGCAAGGATGGTTCTATACTTTTCTTTGTGAAATGGTAAGAAGAAATATAATGAACAAGGGCAAGAAAACTCTAGTTTTTAATCCATGTCTATCCAGAGTGAGTAACTTCCAGGGTCTTTTAGAGAATTTTATATACACAAGAATTTTTTGTATACAACTACTTAAGCAAGTGCTATGGTTTACATCTAGATGTCCCCCCAAAGCCTCATGCACTTATAGATGGGCTTTTGGGAGGTGACTGGATACTCATCACTGGATTAGTCCGATGATGGGTTTATAGCTTGGTGTGAAGTTGAGAGGTGAAACTTGGTGGGGAGAGGTGGGCCACCCGGGGGAAGGGCCAGGAAGGGTGTGTCTCCCTGCCCTTGGTCTTCTCTGCTTCCCGAAGCCTTGCCTTGAGCAACCCTCCTCCGCCACACCCATCTGCTGTGCTGCCCTGCCTTGGAGCCAGCCAGCTGTGGACTGAAACCTCCGAGACTGTGGGCCAAAGTAAACCATTCCTCCTTTAAATTGTGAGTTTTGAGTACAGTGGACCCTGGTCTTAGGAACTCAGTTCATTTGCGAGGGCTGTTGTAACTCACACTGATCCCTTGAAGGTACAGGCTCCTCTGCACAGCTTGTATGCAGGCCGACCTCGGTGTCGTTAGAGAGACATCAGCCCAAGTTTCTCAGTTAACCCCACCCAGGGAAGGATGTTGTAATGTTCCTTCCAGAACTCTGTAAGGGTGATATCTGTATCTGAGACCATCCGGAAACAAGCGCCCGGCTTTCGGGTCATAACTCCTGACTTTGCTCTTAAATTACAACTAAAATTCCGGTTGCAACCCAAGTTGTTCATATGTCAGGCTGGTCGTAACTTAACTCCACTGTATTATGTCCCAGACATTAGAAGGTAACTAAGGCAGTTGGTATGAAGACAAATCTCCTGATAAGACTGATTATAAAGTAGTTACCAAGGAAACATATATTCACTCAGCCAATATTTTTCCATTTGTTCAAAAATGTTTATTAGCACATCAAGGCTTTAAAAACCAGACTCATTTTCAACTCTCAAGGAGCTCACACTATGCTTGGAGAGGCAGATTAACAATTGCTCTTCAATGTGGAAGGTGTGAATAAGGATGAAAACAGGGAGCACAAAGAAAGAGGAGGGCATCACGCTCTGTTTGGAGGTTTAAAATTAAAAAACAATTGTTGAGTATGATGGCTTGTGTTGTCTTCAATGGGAGAAATCTCTCAAGGTCTTTCCAAGTCACTGTTTCTGAAATCCTAAATTTGAATGTTAGTGCTTTCTATGTAAAGTGCTACTGATATGGTTTATGAAATGAAACAATCCTAATGATTCAGCAGTTTCCATGCTGTCTCTGATAATTTGTCTACAGTTTGTTTTTCCTTTGTCCGTGGGGCTTTTATGTAGCAGACATCCCTGCCTAGTACTAGCAGGCTATAAGTGGCACATGTTTCTTTCTTTCCCTAATTTGATGATACTGATTTATATCAGGAGTCAGACTAAAGCCCTACCTAGTACTAGCAGGCTATAAGTGGCACATGTTTCTTTCTTTCCCTAATTTGACGATACTGATTTATATCAGGAGTCAGACTAAAGCCCTACCTGACTCAAATGGGCCTGTCACAGGGCAACTGGGCGAGTACAGCGCCTCCCCAGATGGCTGCCACTGAGGCCTACGCCGCGGTCTGTGAATTGACAGGCAGGGATTTGCTGAGTTACGTGTAGCTGAAGTAAATGTGAACCCAATTAAAACCCTGTCCCCTGAATTATGGCTTCTCACTGACCTGATAGGTTGCTTGCTAACTGCACCCAGTCCCAGTACCTGTTCATTCTGTCCAAGCAAAATAAGCAGTGCTTACTCCCTGACAGTCCCTGCCTGGCCCGGTCATGCCAGGTGTTTGGTAGATTCCTTCAAAGCATATCCAGCTCCCTATTCCTTTTCATGATTGTATTCAATAAATACTGGATGCTTTTGTGGGCCTTTGTTTTTGTTGTCTAGAGCAACTCTGATCAATCCCAAGACCCAGCTTTTTCTCTCAGTTTCCTCTCCTGTCTTTATTCTGTAATTAGCTTTGTGCTGTGGCTCCCAGGAGACCAGGGCCCACTGCAGGAGTCTCTGGTGACATCCCCTTTCCCATTCTCTATACTTTTGTAAGCTGCAGGTTCAGGACTGCATGTCTACGATGACAAAGACCCCAAGTCAGCTGTCTGTGGTGACCAGTGTGCTCTTAAAAAAAAAAGAGAGGAACATTCTATGGTCAAAAAGGCCTGAGAAATGTGTCATCCAGTGTGTGTGCGTGTGTGTGTGTGTGCGCGTGTGTAGTTGCCATACTGATAATGTTTCCAGAACTATAGTGAACAGGAGTGGTGATAGTGGGCATCCTTGTCTTGTTCTTGATTTTAGAGAGAAAGCTTTCTATTTTTGATCATTTAGTATATTGGCTATTGGCTTGTCATAGATGGCTTTTATCATATTGAGATAAAGACCATCTATTCCAATTTTCTGTAGGATTTTTATCATTAATGGGTTTTGGACTTTGTCAAATGCTTTTTCTGAGTCTATTAAGATGATAATATGGTTTTTATTCTTGGTTCTGTTAATGTAGTGTATATTTTTGACGGTGTATGTTGAACCATCCCTGCATCCCTGGGATGAATCCTACTTGGTCATGATGTATAATCTTTTTGATGACTTGCCGCATTCTATTTGCTGGTATCTTATTGAGGTTTTTGCATCTGTGTTCATTAGAGATACTGGCCTGTAGTTTTCTTTTTTGGTTGGATCCTTCTCTGGTTTGGTATCAGGGTAATTCTTCCTTTCAAGAATGACTTTGGGGTGTTGCTTCTCTTTCACTTTCATTAACAAGCTTGAGTAGTAGTAGTATTAGATCTTCTCTAGAGTTCTTATAGAATTCAGCAGTGAATACAACAGCACCTGGGCTTTTCTTTTTTTTTTTTCCCTCATTGAGTTTATTGGTACATTTTAGGTATACAGTACAGTTACATTCACCATTGGGATCTTGTACCTTTACATGACAGGTCTTGGTTCTCATTTTTTTCCTCATACCCCTGCCCTCCCTTCACCCCCTAAGATCTGGGCTTTTCTTTCTTGGTAGTTTTTAAAATTACTTCTTAATTTTCATTGACTGATTTTTTACATCATCTTTATCCAGCTTTGTTAATTCATAGGTATCTAGGAATCTGTCCATTTCTTCTGAATTTTCCATCTTACTAGAGTATAGGCTCTCAGACTAGGTCATGATGATCTTATGGATTTCTGCAGGATTCATTGTGAGTTTTCCCTTTTCATTCATGATTGTATGGATTTGAGCCTTTTCTCACCTTGTTTTGATAAGTTTGGCTAGGAATTTTTCTATTTTATCGAATCTCTCAAAGAATCAACTCTTCAATTCATTGAAAGTTTATTTTCTTAGTGTCAATTGCATTAATTTTTGCTCTGGTGTTTATAATTTTCTTCCTCTTATAAGCTTTAGGTTTAATTTGCTCTTTTCTAGAACCTTTAGGTTTAACATTAAGTTTTCTGAGCTTACTTTTTCTGATATCAGAATTCACTGCTATAAATTTCTGTGCAGGAAAGCTTTCATTGTGTTTCATAAGTTCCAGAATGTTGTATTGACATTATTGTAGAAATTCTCTAATTTCATTTTTAATTTTGTCTTTGATTCATTGGTTATTCAGGAAGGTATTATTTAATTTCCTTGTGTTTATGTAGTCTCTGTGCTTTCTTTTGCCACTGATTTCCAAATTCATTCCAGTATGGTTTGATAATATGCATGGGGTAATTTCCAATTGCTTTGCACTTACTTAAGCATGTTCTGTGAGTTAGTATGTGGTCTATTTTGGATAAAGTCTTGTGTGCTGTGGAGAAGAATGTTTACTCTGTTGTTGTGAGGTGGAACACTGTAGGTATCTATAAGTGCATTTATTTAAAGGTTTGATTCAACTCTGATATTTTTTGTTGTTTTTTTGTCTAGTTGATCTGTCCATTTGTGACAGTGGGGTGGGGTACATTAATCCCCCAATTTATGAACATTCAAATTGTGAACTGTCACAGATATGAAAGTACCTTGAATTAATAACACTTATAGATGTGAACAAATCATAGAAGTAGTTCATTCTAACTCTATCCTTTTACCACCATTTTAAGGTAACTATAAAAGTAAATATAATTTATTTATAGTATTTGTGTGTGTTTGGGGTTTTTTTTTGCTTTACATTGTATATTTGTGTCAAAGGTGTATGACTTGCTTTGTTGGTTTTAGGAATGAATCCAACTTACAAACATCCTCCCAGAATGGAAATCATATATAAATTAGGGACTTACTGTATTGAATCCCCCATTACAATTGTGTTAATGCTTATCTGATTTTTAAAATATTCATTAGTGTTTATGTAGTTGGGTGTGCCATTATTTGGTGCATATATTTTTATGATTGTTGTCTCTTTCTTATTGTTCCCTTAACAAGTGTATAGTGACTTTCTTTGTCTCTTCTGATCAGTCTTGGCTTGAAGTCAATTTTATCTGCAAATAGAATAGCTACCCCTGATTTTTTCCAGGTTTTTGTCACATGGTGTATCACTTTTCATTCTTTGACTTTCAGTCTATGAATTTTCTATTGAGTGAAATGTGTTTCTTGTATGAAGCATATTGTAGGATCTTGTATTTTTGATCCATTCTGCCAATCTGTTTCTTTTGATTGGTGAATCAAGACCTTTCACATTGATGGTTATAACTGATAGGTATTATCTTATCCTTGTTGTTTTGTTATTTCCTGTTCTTGGTTTTCTTTCTTTCCCTTTGATTCAATTACTTGCCTTGTCTGGTAGATTCATTCTATTGGAATTGTTTGAATTGTCTTCCTTGTCTTTTTCTAGAATATCCTTCAGAACACTTTGGAGTGCTGGTTTGGAGTTCATGAATTTCTTCAGGTGTTCTTTATCATGGAAGTATCTTTTTTCTCCATCAATTTTGGAAGATAATTATGCAGGGTACATCAATCTGGGTTTGAAATTGCTTTCTTTTAGCGCTTGAAATACTTCAAGGTGTTTTGACTTGGGGGTTTGTGTTGAGAGGTCTAATGTGATTCTGATGGGTTTTCTTTATAGGTGATTTGTTTCCTTTCTCTAATAGCTTTTAGTATTCTCTTCTTGTGTTGAATTTCTGGAATCTTGACTATTGTATCCCTCAGAGGAGTGTTTTTCTGAGCATGGCTGTGTGAAATTCTATATCCCTCATTTACTGGTATGTCTAATTCTTTTTCTATGTTTGAGATATTTTCTGTTACATCTGTGAACAGTTATTTTTATGCCCTTTATGCTATCTTCTGATTTTTTATTGATTCAATTAACCTTCTTTAGTCTTCTTGCACTAATAGCTGTTGAATTAATTTTTTCTGGTCCCTTGCTATTTTTAAGAGGACTTTTATTTGATGACCAACAAACACAACCTGTCTTCTAGATCTGAGATTGTGTCTTCATATTGACTGACTCTGCTATGTATACTTTCAATAGATTTTTTTGGGGCGGGTACTGGGGATTGAATTTAGGCCCTTGCTGCTGGTGAGGCAAGCTCTGGAACCACTGAGCTAGAGTGATTTTACCCTAAGGGGAGAAAATTTAAAAGGGAGAAAAGGAAAAAAATAGAGAAATAAAAGAAGTCAAAACAGTTGGAAGCAAAGCTGAAGGACAAAGAAAGATTATCCAAGCCTCAGGAAACTGGTGGAGAAGACAGGAGGGAAGGAAACAAGGAAAAAAGAAAGTCAAGAACAGAAGAAAACACAAAAACTAAAAACAATGTTCATGCTCACCAAAAAACCAGAAATAAACAACAATAAAAAATCCCAAATGAACAGAAATAAGAAAAAACAGAAAACTGAAATCTGGGTGGGGGGGCAAGATTTCTTTGTGATTCCAAGCCTGTGGTTATCTCCTGGGGTCTGCAGTTTTGTGGCAGTGTCCGGTTGAAGGCATGACCCTGTTTTTGCTGGTAGACAAAAGAGGCCGTCAGATCCCAGATCCATGCTGGATAAACATCAGGAAGCTGGCAGTAGGATTAGAGTGGAGTGCGGGTTCTGGGAAACTTTGAGTTTGTCCCTCTGGGACTTTCAAATTTATAGAAATTCAGGCTGATCCTGGCCTCTGGTCATGGTATTGGAGCCTGGGTCATTTAGCTTATAACACTCTGGGTGTCTCTTGCTGGCCTGACCATGACTTCCTGACCATAGAACTGATTATGTTGGAGGAGTAAACCAGGCTTTAGTCATCATACCTTGTGCACTGTCAGTGGAAAGTAATAATCTATGTAGCTCTCCAGATGATTCTATGTTTTTTTCTTCTTCTCGGACAAAGCAGAACAGAAAATGGCAAATGTCTTAACTTCCACAAACCTTGTGTGTGTGTGTGTGTGTGTGTGTGGTCCTGGGGATTAAATCTAGGGCCTCGGGATGTTAAGCAAGTGCCCTGTCACGGAGCCACACCCCCGCCCTCACAAACAATTTTTAAAAAATTTATAAAATAATGTTGTTTTTATTTTTTTGAGACAGAGTCTAGATGGCCTTGAACTCCCAATGATTCTTCTGCCTAAGCCTCCAGAGGGCTGGGATTACAGGCATGCATCACCATGTCCAGCTAAACAACAGAAAGTTATTGTCTTAGTTCTGGAACCTGAAAAGTCTGAGATCAAGACATCAGTAGATTTAGTCAGTCTGGTGAGGGTCTCTTTCCTGGCTTGAAGGTGATACCCTTTCTGCATCTTTACATGGTAAAATAGGTGAATAAACTCCCTTGGGCCTATTTATTTTAAATTGGCAAATTGAAGTTGCACTTATTTATGGTGTTTGATATGAAACTTTAATATATGTATCTATCTATTGTGGGTGGCTAACTCTGGCCATTTAACGTATGTATTATCTCTCCGACTTCCTTTTATTACGATGGGAACACTTTAAAATCTATGCTCAGACTGTGCACGGTGTTACATGCCTGTTAACCTAGAACTTTGGGAGACTGAAGCAGGAGGATTGCAAGTTTGAGCCCAGCCTGCGCAATTTAGCAACTTAGTGAGACCTTACTTAAAATACAAACTAAAAGAGGGACTGGATATGTAACTCAGTGAGAAAGTCCTGGGTTCATTTCCTAGTACCAACAAAACCAAACCATTCTCAGCAATTTCAAATACAAAAAATATTGTTATTAATTGTAGTCACCAATATATATAATATATAGAATAAATTTCCTTTTAACTAAAATTTTGTATCCTTTGTTCAGCATCTCCCCAATTTCCAACCCCAACTGAATTATTGTGGAAGGAAATTGGGGTACCATTTCCTCCTTTTACTAGGAAGGATAGAAGATGCTTTTTGTTGCCATTCAATCTGACCTAATTTCAGCCCAGGATGTTGTTATTGCTCATAATTGTCACATGTTGAAGCTGAAACAAAAAGAGGTCATGTCTTTGGATGGTAGTAGCAGAGACTGCTGGCTAGTTGCAAGATCCATTCTCTCCTTCTTCCGTAGTGAGAGAATAATAGTTACCTGATGAACTGAAGCAAAATATGCCCTTCTGCACTGGAGCTTTTGGGAGAATTTAAATTCTTCCTTCACACCCTCTCCTGTGGGCTGAATGCAGGTGAGAACGAGATCACTGGGAAGCCACAGAATGGAAAGCATGTGGGCTCCTGAAACAATGCATGGAGGAAAAGCTGCCAGCTGCCCTACACACCTGTTCTTGTATATTATATAAACAAGAAAGAAACTTCTGCTGTATTCAAGCCACATAGTACATGTATTTATTTGACTCAGTAGTTTATTTAGCTTACCCAAATCGATGCAGATGTTTGAGCTTTAATTTCAAACATTTTATTTATTTTTTAAATGTTTAACGACCCCATGTGATGAGCAGGGTGGGCCCCTGTTTCATAGGTGACATGGTGTGGGGCCTAAAGATAGTCCTTCTTTCAAGAAATACTTTTTGGTCATTGGTAAAATTTGTTGAAAACAATTTTAGAAGGACATTCATTCATCCATTCATTCAATAAATATTTACCTCAACAAGTTCCAGTCTAATATACAAAATAGACACTAAATATAAAAATTAAAATGTAAATTACAGTTTTTATTTTTCTTGAGAATTATGTGGCATGATAGGGGATGAACACAAAGCAGGAGAACTTCACTTAGTCAGATAATTAGGTGAATCATGCCGGGGGGTTGAATACACTCAGAGGTCAAAGAAGTGGGTGTGTCTAGCCCAAAAGAAAGAGAAAGGAACTTGCCCAGAATGCAGAGGGCTTTGGTTGGATGGAAGGGCTGGTGAACACACGAGGAGCAGGAAGAAGGGCACTGGTATTGAAGCAGAGTGAAGAGCAGCAAACGTTTAGAACTGAAACTTGAAGAGCTCTATACTTAAAGTCAAGGGGGCTTAGAAAGGATTTTAAATGTTCTCATCACAACTGACAAGTAGTTGAAGTAACTATACATGAATTATACTGATTTGGTGTAGCTATGTCTCTTGGAATTGGGAGAATACATCAGCTGGCCTGTGTGCATTTGCTGAATCAATGATCAAGATTCCAGAATGGAATTTAGATTTTTTTTTTTTTTTTTTGGTACCAGGGATTGAACTCGGGTCCTTGTGCTTGCAAGGCAGGCCATTGAACCACTGAGCTAAATCCCGGGCCCCGGAATTTAGATTTTTTTAAAAAATCAAGTTATGATAATAACTACAAAAACAGAATGTTGGTAGACCAAATACAGGGCATGCTGAAATACGATTATCTTCTCTGGTATACAGTTTTTAAAGAGATACATGTGCTAATGTACTGCTGCAGAAGCCAGAAGTGGGGTCTTGTGTCAGTTGCAGGGACAGTGTTAACCTTTTCTGTGTCAGTTTTCTCACATGTATAATGGGGTGTTGTTGAATTAGGTTAAATCTCCAAAGTTCATTGTGGGAATTCTATAATTGCATAGAGAATGACCAGTTTTAAGGAAAGTTTTCATTGAAAATATTCACTGGCCATGTTTTTATAGCTTGAGTTTAGAAAGTTTGTGCTTGAAATTTTATACAGTGAATTAAGGTAAATGGGTGATAGGTAATTCTGAGTAGTAACATATTTTGGTTAATAGCTTATCACTAAAATGCCAACACAATTTAAAAAACATACAGTCTTCAAAATTAGTGTCATCTTAGCTAGGCATGGTGGCACATGCCTGTAATCCCAGCACTCCAGAGGCTGAGTGATCCTCCTGAGGCAGGAGGATCGCTGTGTGTTCGAGACCAGCCTGAGCTACATAGTGAGTTCCAGGTCAGTCTTACTACATAGTGATACCCTGTCTCAAAAAAACCAAAAAACCAAAAAACAAAACAAAAAAGTAATATCATCTTTAAATTGCTGTATCAGAAACAGTTTTTACTAGCTGATTCAAAATGTCTTTTAGAATCTTGTAGCTTTTCATGCAAGGATTATGTTATGAATTATCATGGTACTTTGATTTATAAGGATACTGGTTGGTAGGAATTTCTTGTTGCTAGAATCTTCTATAAGCTACCATTTACATTCCTTATTTTCAGTAGTTTAAAGATATCATTGATATTGAATAGCAATAGCTGATGAAAACCCACCTCATGCAGTCTTCTAAGTTATCAGTACTGTTTGCTTTTAAAATTTAAATTATCAGTTCCTTAGAGGCATATCCTTTTTATTTTTCACTGTATTATCAAATTCTTAAAGATCACGTATGATTCAGGCTGGGGATTTCGCTCAGTGGTGCTGCCACCTGCCTTGCAAGCCCAAGGTCCTGAGTTCAATTCTGAGTACCAAAAAAAAAAAAAAAAACCCAAAAAAACCAAAAAACAAAACAACCCAACCAAAAAACACATGTGATTCTTCAAATTTCAAATTCAAGGGATACTTTTATAATATAAAAAGCAAAATAATTTTATTTTAGGAATTCTTCTAGGATTCTGAGTGTGGTTGCACATGCTTGTAGTCCCAGTACTAAGGAAGCTGAAGCAGGAGGATCACTGAGAGTTCAAGGGCATCTTGGGCTATGTAGTGAGTTAAGGACAGACTGAATGACTAGTAACATCCTGTATCGAAAAGATAAAGAAAAGAAAGAAATGCTTCTGTGGAGTTGGGTGCCACAGTGTATCTGTCATCACAGCTACTTGGGAAGCTGAGACACAAAGATCGAGTCCAGGAGTTCAAGGTCAGCTAGGCAATATAGTGAGACTCTGTCTCAAAAGAAGAAGAAGAAGAAGAAGAGGAAGAAGAAGAAGGAGAGGAAGAAGAGGAAGAAGAAGAAGAAACATTACTTTTATATAGTTGGGCACATTGGTATTTGGTCCCTTTACAAGAATATAGTGACATTTTTTGTCTCTCTTAATCAGTCATGACTTGAAATCCATTTTGTCTACAAATAGAATATTCTATTCCTGCTATTCTCCAGATTATTATTGAATGGATTATTGTTTTCTATCCTTTGATTTCAGTCAACAAATTTCTTTTTTAATTAAATGTAATTCTTATATGCAGCATATTGTTGGATTTTTGCTCCTTGATCCATTTTGTCAGCCTATTTCTTTTGATTGGTGAATTGAAACAATTAACATTTATGGTTATAACTGATATGTATTGACTTATCCTTGTCATGTTATTTCCCTATTGTTGTATCCTTTCTTTCCTCCTCTGTTTGATTTCTTGCCTTGCCTGGTGGATTCATTTTGTTGGGGTTCATCGAGTTGCAATCCTTTCTAGAATATCTTTCAGAGCACTTTGGAGTTCTGGTTTGGTGTTCATGAATTTCCTCAGGTGTTCTTTGTCATGGAAGTATTTTATTTTCTCCATCAATTTTTGTTTTTTTGAATCAGGGATTGAGCTCAGGACTTTGTACTTGCAAGGCAAGGTGTGGTACTACTGAGCTAAATCCCCAGCCCTTCTCCATCAATTTTGAAAGATAGTTTTGCAGTGTATAGCAATCTGGTTTAGAGATAGTTTTTCTTTAGGCCTTTAAATACTTCACTCCAAACTTTCCTTGACTTGAGGGTTTGTGTTGAGAAGTCTGCTCGGATTATGATGGGGTTTTCTTTTTAGATGATTTGTTTCTTTTCTCTAATGGCTTTTAATACTCTGTTCTTGTGTTGAATTTCTAGAATCTTGACTATTATATGTTTTGGAGAAGATTTCCTTTGATCATGGCTAAGTGGAGTCCTATATGCCTCACTTATCTGTATGTCAAATTATTTTATTTTATTTTTTGGTTTTTTGAGACAGGGTCTCACTATGTAGTTGAGACTGACCTGTAACTCACTATGTAGCCCAGGCTGGTCTTGAACACACAGCGATCCTCCTGCCTCAGTCTCCCGAATGCTGGGATTACAGGCATGTGCCACCACCCCTGGCTGAATGTCAAATTATTTTTCCCCATTTGGGAAGTTTTCTGCCATTACTTCTGTGAACAGTTTTATTTATGTCATTTGTACTATCTCTTGCTTTTTCATTTACTCTGCTTGATCTTATTTTATTCTTTGTATTACCTAGTAGCTGCTGGATTGATTCCTCATGGTCCCTTGCTATTTTAAGAAATCTTACTTTTCATGATACTAACTACCATCCTTCTTCTATATCTGAGATTCTATCCTCACATTGGCTCATTCTGCTGTATATACTTTCTTTTTCTTTTCTTTTCTTTTCTTTTTTTTTTTTTTTTTGTACCAGGGATTGAACTCAGGGCCTTGCACTTTTGAGGCAGGCAGTGGTACCACTGAGCTAAATTCTTGGCCCATTTTCAATGGAATTTTAAATCTCCTGGATGTCTGTTAAAATCTATGGACTCCAGTTCTTTCTTATGCTGGGAATTCATGGCTTTCATCATTTTCCTGAGTTTCTTTTTTAAAATTTGTTTCTGCTTTAGAGTCATGGTGCATGTTTTTCATTCTGTTCACCATCTTTGTAGTTATCAGAGAAATTATTTCTGCTTTGAATTTTTCTAGAGCCTCATTCACTTCTTTGTAACTTCCACTGTTACCATTTCAGGGAATCCAGGTGGGTGGCTTTCAGAGTGTTTCACCTCATTGCTCTCTGGGTTTGGCTTTAGTGAGCTGAAAGTCTGGTGTGTGTGGGGTGTTTGCATCTTGTTTAAATGTCTTCTCATCTTCTATTTTTTAAAAATTTAATTCCTGGGTTGATGGTTATAGATGGCTTATGGTGGGTAGCTTTATTGCCAATATTCACAGCCCTTAGGAAATTACTTTTTCTCAGAGGTGTCTTGCAGGTGTAGCTGGATTTTGGGTTTCGAGTCTGTTGCAAGATCCTACCTCTTCAATGTATTGAGGATGGGATGTTTCTGCCTACTTGGCCTAGCACCTGGTTCTTTGTATTGGCTTATAGTATTTTTTTCAGCTTTAATTGAGTTTATTGGTACATTTTAGGGGGTACAGTACAGTTACATTCATTGTTGGGATCTTGTACCTCTACATGACAAGTCTTGGTTCTCATTTTTTCCCCTTGTCCCTGCCCTCCCTTCACCCCCCCATCTACAACCACTTTATTTCCATCATCTCACATTTTTTTCTTTTCCCTTTTTACCCTTCCCCTACCCGTCCCACGTTCCCTACACCTTTAGCTCCTTTCTTCCCATTTCTCAATGTCAGTAATCTTATTAGGATCTTCTGTATTATTGCAGATTATTCACACCAGAGAAACTATTCGGTATTTACACATGTGTGCCTTATTTATTTCACTTAGGAGTATATCTTCAATATGTATCCATTTTCCTATGAATGAATCTATTTTCTCATTCTTTATGGCTGAGTAATATTCCATTTTATAGAAAAACCACATCTTATAGTATTTTTTTAAGATCCTTAGGCAATCTCAGTCTTGGCATACCAGGAAGAACCACTGATTAGCACAATTATGTCACCTTGGCTAAAGTAATACAATCAGCAGTAATAATAGCATTAAACAACCTAGAAAATGACAACCGTCGTAACTATTAATTTGCCACCTTTAACCCTCTGAACTAGATTTGTGTTAGTATAACAAAATCTCTGGGTGCTGGCTTCTATGAGCACAGTCCTTGGACTGGGTTCAAGGATAGTGTGGCTGCTGCCTACTTCTTGAGGCATCCAGGAGAGAGAAGGACAGGCATGTACCATCCACAGGGCAGAACCAGTGCATCTGAAAAATTAGTTTTTTGTTTTGGTACTGGGGATCAAACTTGGGTCCTTGTGCTTGCAAGGCAGGCAGTGGAACCACTGGGCTAAATCCCTGGCCCCTTAGAATTTGAGGTTTTGTTTGTTTGTTTGATACCCTGGATCGAACTTGAGACCTTGCGCTTGTGATGCAGATGGCAGAACCACTGAGCCAAATACCTGGCCCTGAAAAATTAGTTTTTAAAGGGACATTATACTTATTATAACTTCTTAATTTTAAACAATTTTATTTTATACCTACATGTGGAAATTTACATTCAGTTTAGGGAGTAGATACATATACTTAACACGCTTGATTCTTCTTTCCTTTCTCCTTCCCATCAATTTCCCTCTGCCCCATCTCTAGATCATTATTATTATCATTATTATTTTATTTTTCTTTGTGACACATAATGTTTACATTCATTGTGGGTATTAGTACTTGTACATGACACATCTAAATCTTTTTATGGTCCGTCCCCATATCTTGAACCCTTTTCTATTTGCAAAAGACCCATCTTCCTGACTCCTTTTATTGGTCTTTTAAAATATTTCTTCATTTGTACTTTGCATTACTCAACTGAAAGAAACCATATGATATTTAAGTGTGTGCATTTGATTGATTTCACATAACATTGTTTTCTAGGTGTATCTATTTTTCTATAAGTGTCTCCCATTTACTTTCTTTATAGCCAAGTAGTATTCCATTATGTATAGACATCATGTTTTCTTTATCCAGTCATCAGTTGATGGACATGTAGTCTGCTTCTAGGATTTAGCAATCATGAACTGTGCTGCTAGAAACATTGATATGCATATATCCTTGTAATAAAATGTCTGTAGTTCTTTTGGGAAGATACCTATAAAGGGAAGAGGTCAGTTAGATAAAATTTCTATTTTTAGATGAGAAACTTTGTAATGCATTCCATAATGATTGTACTTTGGGCAAATGAAATGAATAGACATTTCTCCGAAGAAGTACAATTGGCCAGTAAACATATAAAAAAATTCAACATCTTTGACCATTAGAGAAATACAAATTAAGATAACATTAAAATTTCCTCTTACACTGAAAAAAATAACAGTCATCAAGAAATCAAACCACATATTAGCTCACAGAATAGGTTTGAATAAATGCAAAAGAATCAAAGTTATTCCCTCTATATTATCAGGTCACAGTGCAATTAAGCTGGAGATCAATAGCATAAGAAACCATAGGAACTTCACAAACATATGGAAATTGAACAACACTCTCCTGAACAATCAATGGATCACAGAGTAATTTAAAGAAGAAATCAGATAGTTTTTACAAATAAATGAAAATGCCAATACAACATACGGGAATCTGTGGGACTCAATGAAAGCAGTTCTATGTGGAAAATTCATTGCACTGAATGCCCACACTAGGAAAACAGAGCGAGCTCAAATAAACAACCTAACAATGACTCTTAGACTCCTAGAAAAGCAAGAGCAACAAAAACCCAAAGCTCGAACAAGAGAGGAAATTATAATGATTAGAGCAGAAATCAATGCAATAGAAATGAAGAATATGATACAAAAAATAAATAAATTGAAGGGCTGTTTTTTTGAAAGAATAAATAAAATTGATAAACCTTAGCTAATCTTATCCAAAAAAAAAAAAAAAAGAAAAGGCTCAGATCCATGCAATTAGGAATAAAAAAGGTGAAGTCACAACAGATCCAACAGAAACCCAGAGGATCATTAATACCTACTTTGAGAACCTGTACTCTAATAAAATGGAAAACACAGAAGAAATGGACAGATTTCTAGATACTTATGAATTACCAAAGTTGAACAAAGAAGATAAAAACATTTTAAACACCCCAATTACAATCAGTGAGATTGAAAATGTAATTAAAATTTTACCAACAAAGAAAAGCACAGGTCCTGATGGAATCACTGCTGAATTTTACAAGACATTTAGAGAACTACTGCCATTACTCTTCAAACTTTTCAATGAATTAGAAAGGGAATCAACACTTCCAAATTCATTCCTGGAAGCAAGTATCACTTTGATTCCCAAACCAGGGAAAGATGTAACTAAAAAAAGAGAACTACAGGCCAATCTCCTTAATGAATATAGATGCAAAAATCCTTAATAAGATACCAGCAAACAGAATTCAGAGGATCATCAAGAAGATCACACATCCTGACCAAGTTGGATTCCAGGGATGCAAGGATGGTTCAACATATGTAAGTCAATAAATGTAATACACTATATTAACAAAGTCAAGAACAAAAACCGCATGATCCTCTTGATAGATGCAGAAAAAGCATTTGACAAAATTTAACACCCATTCATGATAAAAACCCTGCAAAAAATTGGAATAGATGGCCTCAACTTAATAAATAATTATCTCAAACTTAATAAAATAATAATAAAACTTAATAAATAATTATTTCAACTTAATAAAGGCTGTCTATGAAAAACCAACAGTCAATATCATTTTAAATGGCCTAAAATTGAAAATCTTCACATTAAAATCAGGAACAAGACAAGGATGCCCACTATCACTACTCCTCTTCATTATAGTTCTGGAAACATTAGCCACAGCAATTAGACATGAGAAAGTAATTAAAGCAATAAAAATAGGAAAGGGAGAAGTTAAACTGTCATTATTTGCTGATAAAATGATACTCTACATTGAAGACCCAAAAAACTCCACCAAAAGACTTCTAGACTTAATTGACAGATTCAGTAGAGTAGCTGGATACAAGGTAAACACCCTAAAATCAATAGCCTTCTTATACACAAATAACAGACTCACTGAAAGAGAAGTAAAGGAAAAAATTCCTTTTATAATAGCATCAAAAAAAAATGAGGTATCTAGGAATCAATCTAACAAAAGAAGCAAAAGATTTCTACACTGAAAACTATAGCACTCTGAAAAAAAGAAATCGAAGAGAGGATATAAAAAAATGGAAAGATATCCCCTGCTCCTGGGTAGGAAGAATCAATATAGTGAAAATGACCATACTACCAAAACTGCTATACAGATTCAATGCAATGCCAATTGAAATTCCAACACTATATTTCACAGAACTAGAAAAAAAGAATGCAAAAATTAATTTGGAACCATAAAAGACCTAGAATAGCAAAAGCCATCCTAGGCAACAGACACATGGCAGCAGGTAAAACAATTCCCAATTTGAAACTATACTACAAAGCCACTGTGCTAAAAACAGCATGGTACTAGCAAAGAAACAGACCTGAGGACCAGTGGAACAGATTGGAAGACACAAAAACAAATCCAGATGTACTCAGCTATGTCATCTTTGACAAAGGAGCTGACCATCCCCACTGGAGGAAGGATGACCACTTTAATAAATGGTGTTGGAAAAACTGGATTTCAACCTGCCACAGATTAAAACTGGACCCTTATCTTTCACCATGCACTAAATTAAAATCCAGGTGGATTAAAGATCTAAATATTAAAACAGAAACACTAAACTTGCTGGATGATAAGTGAGGCAGAACTCTGGAAGACATTGGCATAGGAAAACTTTATGAACAAATCCTCAGTAGCATGGGAATTAGCAGAAAGAATCAACAACTGGGATCTCATCTTATTAAAAAGCTTCTGCACTGCAAAAGAAACCATTAACAGAACTAAGAGACAACCTACAATGTGGGAAAAACTTTTTACCAGCTGCTCCTCAGACAAAGAACTACTATTGAGAATATATAAAGAACTCAAAACAATCAGCCCCCACAAATATAAAGACCCAATTCAAAAATGGGCATCTGAAATGAACAGACATTTCTCAGACAAAGAAGTAAAAGCAGCAAGTAAATATATGAAAAAATGTTCCACATCACTGGTTATTTGAGAGATGCAGATGAAAACAACACTGAAATTCCACCTCACCCAAAGAATGGCTGCTATCAAGAAATCACACAATAACAAATGTTGGCGGGGTTGTGGGGAGAAAGGAACCCTTCTTTATTGGTGATGGGAGTGCAGACTGGTGCAACTAGTATGGAAATCAATATGGAGATACCTCAAAGAGCTGGGACTAGAGGTTCCATTTGACCCAGTCATCCCTCTGCTGGGTGTCTTTCCAAAAGAATTAAAAGAATCATATCACAGTGGTATGTGAGCACCTATGTATATAGTGGCACAGTTTGTAATAGCTAAAATTTAGAAACAGCCCATTTGCCCATCAGTTGGAAACTGGATAACGAAGATGTGGTTTTTCTATAAAATGGAATACTACTCAGCCATAAAGAATGAGAAATTAGATTCATTCATAGGAAAATGGATACATTTTGAGGATATACTCCTAAGTGAAATAAATAAATCACACATATGTAAATACCAAATAGTTTCTCTGATGTGAAAAACTATAATAGTACACAAGATCCTAATGAGATAACTGACAATGTGAAAGAGGAAGAAAAGGGCTAAGGGTGTAGGGAAAGTGGGAAGGGTAGGGGAAAGGTAATAAGGGAAAGAAAAAAATATGAGAAAATGAAAAAATGGAAATGAAGTGTTTGTGAATGGGGAGGGGAGGAGGAGGTGAAGGGAGGGCAGGGACAAGGGGGAAAAATGAGAACCAAGACCTGTCATGTAAAGGTACAAGATCCCAACAATGAATGTAACTGTACTGTATACCTAAAATGTACCAATAAACTCAATGAAAAAAAAGAAATCAAATAATAAATGTTTGAGGGGCTGCATTGAAAAAGGAACCCTTTGGCATTGTGGTGGGGATGTAAACTACTATAACTCATTGTAATTTCTTGGTGTGACTTTCTGTCTATGAAATTTGAGTATTGATGGTTTCAGAAATTTAAGGGAGGAATTTATGCACAGTGTTCATGTAGTTTGCTTCATCTTACAGTTTTCTGTGCTGAGCAATAGTCTACCAAAATATTTCTTATGAATTAAGGAAAACTCACCAAATCAATGAGTTCAGAATCTGATTTAAGTTCATGGCAGGAACAGAGACATCTTATCTTGTCACTTTGTGTTCATTCAGAAGCCCGTTATGTTTGCCCTTTAAAAAAAAGTTATAATAAAATATATTTAAAAGTTTTGTTTCTTATATATGTTGACTGTATTATATATTTTATGTGTAACTTAAGACAGTTCTTCTTCACTCCAAGGGAGAAAAAAAGAAAAAGCAGAGGTAAGTGTGGTGGTGCACACCTATAATTCCAGCACTAGGGAGGCTGAGGCAGGAGGGATGCCAAGAGTTCAAGGCCAGTCTGAGCTACATAGTGAGTTCAAGGCCGGCCTGAAGTACATAGTAAGACACTGTCTCAAAACAACAACAACACAAAAGGTGTGTGTGTGTGTGTGTGTGTGTGTAGGGAATGCAGCCCCAGATTTGACACACCTGTGTGGCATCCATGTCCCAATTCTATAAGTCACCTGCTGTTTTTTCCTGTCAATATAAACATAGCAATAAGAATGACACTATTAAAATGTAAGTCAGGGGCCAGAGATTTAGCTCAGAGGTGCTTGCTGCTCCTGTCTCATAAGCGCAAGTTCCTAAGTTTGATCCCTGGTATCAAAAAAGTAAGTCAGATTGCGCTATTCTGCCTAGAACATTCTTTTTCTTTCCTTCTCAGAGCAAATGCCAAGGTCTGCAGTGTGTATCCCCTCACTCTGCTCTTCCCATCCACTCTTCCCTGGCTACTCGCCTTGTTGGCAGCGGTTTCCTAGACCCTGTAGCTTGTTCTCTGTGCTTCTGCTGTTCCTTCTCTCCTGAGCACTCTTACAGTGTATCGCCATGTGTCTCACTCTCTCACCAGCTTTGGGTCTTTACTATTCTGCCTTCTCTTTGCATATAGGGAACTTTTTTCTTTCTTTCTTTCTTTCTTTCTTTCTTTCTTTCTTTCTTTCTTTCTTTCTTTCTTTCTTTCTTTCTTTCTTTCTTTCTTTTCTTTCTTTCTTTCTTTCTTTCTTTCTTTCTTTCTTTCTTTCTTTCTTTCTTTCTTTCTTTCTTTCTTTCTTTCTTTCTTTCTTTCTCTTTGGTACTGGGGACTGAACTTGGAACTTTGTGCTTGCGCTGCAGACAGTGGAACCATTGAGCTAAATCCCCAGCCCTGTATGGAACTTTTTATTGGGATAATTATAGATTCATATGCAGTGGTAAGAAATAATACAGAACGATCCCATGTGTCTTTTACTATTTTCCCCAGTGGGAGCATTTTACAAAACTCAAGTATAACATCACTACTAGGGTGTTGACATCAATATATAGTCCACCCATTTTGTTTAGATTTCTTCATTTTAATTTAAAAATTGTAATTCATCTTTATAGTACTTCTTACTGTCTTGAATGTTACATTTTACTTCTGTCCTACACAACTTTACTGGGATGTGATCTTCAGGAGAACAGTATTTTTTTTCTCATGGAGTTTATTGGTACTTTTTAGGTATACAGTACAGTTACATTCATCATTGGGATCTCGTACCTTTACATGACAGGTCTTGGAGGAGAACATTTATTTTTGTCTGTTTTGTCCACATCACTGTCTCAGGACCTGGAACAGTCTGGCAGAGTGGGTCCTCACACAACTTTACTCTGTTAATGAACGGCCACTCTAGTATAAGCTCATACGCTGGGCTCTGTGTAAGGGCTGGATACAGTGCAGCAGCAAACACCTAGCCTGTCTTTGAGCCAGTGCAGTGACACCATTCACTTAAAGGGTGTGAGTGAGATGTTTTTCACTGAAAGCTGCTTTGGTTTGTGATAAGCTCTGTTGGTAGCTGCAATCCTCTCCAAAGCACCATCTAGTTTCAGATCTGTAGTTCAGAAGAAGCTTTGCTCTCAAGCTCGAGAAGATCCCTTTTCAGGGCTTATAAGGGGATAAGCTGATGGAGGATCTTGGCAGTGCATTTCGTTTTTATTAGCTGGCATAGCAACCTAGATACACACACAGCAAATCAAATCCTGAGGGCCAAGCTAGTTGGTCATTAGAAGAATGTAGTAAGGACACTGCACAACAGGTTCACCCTTATTTCAAATTCCCAAGTCTTCCAGTTGTCCACTGCTGTCATTAGGACCGAATAGCCATTCTTAGAGAATGCTGATGAAAAAGACACTGATGGAACTGCACCTTCCTAAGGACTTTTTTGGCTGAAAGCATCTCAGGAAACAATGCTTAACTTACCCCTCAGAATGTGAAGGAAGCACATACTAGAATTGATGTTCTAGATCACATTTGGACTATGAGATTAAATTGGTTAATAATGGACAAATTATGAAAAACTCGGTGAAGACAGGTAGCATGAACAACTTTGGAGAATATTTTGACATGTTTAAATTAATGCATGTGTTCTTTGAATCAGCAATTAAATTTCTAGAAACTTAGACTTCCTTGCATATTTGCTATCAGAGAGATAGGCCTTAGCTGCTGTTCTTTTTTTGTGTGGGATCTATTGGGCATTGAACTCGGGCCTTTGCACTTGCGAGGGAGGTGGCAGAACCACTGAGCCAAATCCCCAGCCCCTCAGCTGCTTTTCTTGACGTTCTAAATGTGGGACTGGGTTGTAACTAACAAATAGTTTGCTAAGGACAAATGAAACATGTGTATATCAATTTTTTCTATTTCATTTTCTCTGCAGAATTCTGTAACCTGCCAGAAGCATTATCTAAACAGTTGTAGTACATTCTGTACCCAGAAAGGCTGGAATCACGGTCAAAAAGGCCTTTCCTGATGATATCTGAATTATTGAGGGTGATATATATTTTTATTTATTTATAATAGCAAAATTGAAAATGAATTTCTAAAACTTCCAAAAGTGTATGATATGTGAAAAAGGGAGAATATGTAATTATTTATGTATTGTGGTTACTTGTGTGTGTGTGGGGGGGGTTTGTGTTTGTATAGAATAGGAATATCCTATGTGGGACTGGTGAAAATACTAGCATTCATCCATACAATGGAAAATTATACAGCCGTGAACAAAAAGAAGTGGGTTTTTTTTGTGCTGATTTGAAAAGTCTTCAAGGTACTTTGCTAAAGTAAAAGAGTCACTTGTAGCACAATCTGTATTATATGACTTAATTTGGGTTAAAAATGTCATATAGATAAACTGAGTGTGATGGCAGATACTTGTAATCCTAGTTACACTGGAGGCTAGAGCAGTAGGATTGCAATTTTGAGGTCAGCCAGGGCAACCTAGTGAAATCTCGTCTCAAAATAAAATAGGAAAAAGTGCTGGGGATGTAGCTCAGTGCTCATTTGATCCAATCCCAAGTAACCCTTCTCCCAGAAGTGAGATGTACACATGTATATGTATGTAAATGTAAATGTTTGAAATTCATACGAAGAGTACTTCCAAAGGATATGCTAAAAATATACTGAGGTTTGCCTGTGGGAGAGGGGGACGATGCATTAAGTTTTTAAACTTAAAATTATTTTAAGCTGTTACATAAAAACATAAAAGTGATACATGTTTATGTAGTACCATGGCATGTCTGAATACATGTATACATTTTATAATGCTTAAGTCAGGTTGAACATATCAGGCTCCTCAAACACCATTTGTTTATAGTGAAAACATAAATTTTTTGGAATATACAGTACATTAAAATGAAAAAAATAAATATATGCATCTCACGGTGTAATAGCACCCCAGAATTTCTTCTTATTTAAACTTAATACTGATCAACCTCTTCCCATTACTACCTCCCCGCTACTCTCCCCTGCCTCTGGTAACCACCATTCTATTCTTAACTTCTATGAGATCAACTTTTTTAGATTTCCCATCTGAGTGGGATCACATGGTAATTATCTTTCTATGCCTGCCTTATTTTACTTAACATTTTCATTTACGCCATTGCAAATGACAAGATTTCCTTCTTTTAAAAGACCTACTAGGGCCAGGGATTTAGCTCAGTGGTTCGGTGGCCTGCCTTGCAAGCACAAGGACCTGAGTTCAATCCCCGATACCAAAAAAATCCAAAAACAAAAACAAAAAAAAACCCGACTAGTGTTCCATTGCATATATATTCCACATTTTCTTTATCCACTCACCAGCTGATGGACACTTAGGTTACTTTTGTATCTTGACTATTGTTACAAGGGCTGCAGTAAACATGGAACTATTGATATCTCTTTGACATATTGATTTCATTTCCTTTGGATCTATTTCCAGTAGTGGGATATCTGTATCTTATGGTAGTTCCATTTTTAAGTTTTTTGGAACCTTTATACCATTTTTCATAATGATTACACATCCCACTAACAGTATATAATGGTTCTCTTTGCTCCAAATCTTAGATACTGCTTGTTAATCCTTTGCCTTTTTGTTAATAGCCATTATTCTGGAGTAAGGTGATATTTCAGTGCAATTCAATTTGCATTTCTCTAATTATTAGTGATATTGAATGTTTTGGCATGTACCTGTTGTCCATTGTGTCTCTCTTTTGAGAATTGCCTATTTAGATCTATTGCCTACTTTTTAATCAGGTTGTTTGTTTTTGCTGTTGAGTTGAGCTCCTTATATATTCTGGATTTTAACCTCTTGGCAGAACAAGAATTTTCAAATATTTTCTCTCATTCTGTAGGTTGCCTCTTTATTTGTTGTTTTCTTTTCTGAGCTGAAACTTTTAGTTTGATATAGTCCTATATATCTATTTTTTGTTTTTTTTGTATGCTTTTGAAGTCTTCTAAAAAAAATCATTGCCCATTTGAATATTCTGAGGCAAATCTCCTGTTTTCTTCTAGTAGTTCCATAGTTTTAGGTCTTAAATTTAAGTCTTAAATCCGCTTTGAGTTGGTTTTTTAATTGGTGAGAGAAAGGGGTCTAGTTTCATTCTTCTGCATATGACTATTTATACTATTTTGTATGTCACGTGTGTCTTTTGATTTAAAAAGAAAAGACATAGTTTCGCCTCAGTTAAGGATTTCCACAGAGGGAGAAGACTGGAATCCTTCCACATGAATGTCAGGGTATAGGACACATGTTTGGAGAAGTTCATGTAGGACAGCAGCGGCGAACCTATGGCATGCATGTGGTGACCATTTTGTTTGTTAACACTAAAAGCGCTAAAAGATTTACTCTCATTGATATAGGAGATGGCACAATTATATGACATGGTTCAAGCCGCACAGAATTCTACACAGTGTAATTCTGACTTTTCAGTCACAAATGATCCACTTGAAAAATAGGATGGTGTCTTCTAGAAAGCTCCTTGACAAACTTAGATTTTTAAAAGATATGAATAAAAGGTGGAAAAGAAGGCATGCGTCAAGAGTAAATGTGGGAGAGAGGCACAGAACTGCATAAAGGGTGTCAGAAAGAGCTGTGCTACCCACGAGTCGGATGGGTGGGTAGCTGTGAACGTCTATGGGCAGTAAATATCTACCACTGATTGAGCACGAGGCCAAGCTTTTGTGTGGGTCATATTGTTGTGTCTGTTTTGGTAACCTAGTGAAGGAGGTATAATTATTTCCCTTCCTTCCTTTTCTTCCTTCTTTCCATTCTTCCTTCCGTCTTGTACTGGGGTCTGAATCTAGCATCTTGCATATGCTAGGCAAGCATTCTACTACTGAACTGCATCCCCAGAACTTTTTTTTTTTGAGAAAGGGTCTCACTAAGTTGCTCAGGCTGGCCTTGAACTTGCCATCGTCCTGCCTCAGCCTCCCGAATACAGGCATGTGCCACCATGCCCATTACCACAGTTATTATCCCTTCCTCTTACTGACAAAAAAGAGAAATGCAGACAGGCTGAGAAACTTGTTTGTGATAATGCAACCAGAAGGAAGAAGGCTGGCTGTGCTCTTAATTATTATGTGATAGTAAAAAATATACCTATAGATAGAAATGATGGTTATAAATAGTAAAAAAAAGATAGGTTTAAAGGAAAGGTTCTATACTAACTATTTTTAAATGACACGGGTTAATGAGAAGTATTTTGTTGTTTCACTGTGTTTGGTCACTGATATTCTTGTGAGTTGGGGGCTGCATTCGTCTGAGTAGGATCTGGAAGTGTAAGGAGTACTGTGGACTCTCTGGATTAAGTGCACCAGATCTCACTTGGAGCACCCTTTAAAAAACAGAACTTCCAGGCCGAGGATTTAGCTCAGTGGTTCCAGCATCTGCCTCGCAAGCACAAGGACCTGAGATCGATCCCTGGTACAAAAAAACAAAAACAAAAACAAAAAGCAAACCAAAAATAGCACTCTTACAAAGATTAAAAGATGATTCATCAATAGCATTAAAGAAGAATCAATGGGTCCACACTCACCTGGGATTTCTCCTCTGCCACACAGAGCTGGGAAGGGTCTCACTATGTAGTTGAGACTGAACTGAAACTCACTATGTAGCCCAGGCTGGACTCGAACTCACAGAACTCACAGCAATCCTCTTGCCTCAACCTCCTGAGTGCTGGGATTACAGGCCCTGATCCACCTCATGAAGAAGAGCCATGCCAGCTCCCAACCCAGCCGCCATCACTCAAGCACTGGGAGTAAGCCTGGGCCCAGATCCACCATGGGAAGGAGAACCACGCCTACTCCTGACCCAGCCACCATTGCTCCAGTGCCAGGAAGGTAGCCATGCAGGCGCCCCTCTACCCCCATACCCACCCCACCGCACTCTCAGACCTCCTTTGGACCCACTCTGCAGAGGCAGAGGTGGTTATCAAGGGTATTTTTCTGAGTTCCCAACTTTGAACATCTTTAAAGAAAGGGCGTGGGAAACCTGTAATAGAACGTTGTGGAGTTCAACCATTCAGAAGGATGGGGAACTCAATCTGGGTCTTGCAGCCCAAGGTCCGTCAGCGTCAGGGGGTTCAGCCATCAGCTAACTGAGATCAGGGGTCTTGCATCCTCACTCTGTCTGAGCCATTAAATGGTAAATACACTATATTGAAATTTTGTTCACTGCAGACATATTATGGACTGCTTCTTGATTTCAATTTAATTCAAATGATTTAAGGGTGATAGACTAGTGACTACCACTGGTGGTCAGTGTCCAAGTTGTGCTTGATCTTAATGTGTTGCTGATTGTATCAGTTGGGATAATGCATTGTGGTTGATTTGATGAGCTGTTTTCTCTGATGTTATGAAGATGAGAATTTCTGTGGGTCATTAGAGACACAGAAGCTAAGGTGCAACTATATACAGAACATTTGGGTGATAATCCAGAGATTAAATCAAGGATAGTCCGACAACAAAAATAAAAATGAGAAAACACTTAAGCAAGACACAAGGACAGACTTCCAGTTTACCAATGGCAAACAGTAGGGCAAATGAGGATGAAAAGGCTGATAGTGAACCACCAGGACACCTTGAACTCAAAGCACAGGAAGTAACAAAACAGATCAATCAGGCTCTGGAAAAATTCAAAACAGAAATAATTTCTCAGATAACCATAGAGATAGCGAGCAAAATGGAAGTCATGATTTGAGACTCTAGAGCAGAAACTGAGAAAAAAATAGATGAGCTCAGGACCATGATAGAAGCCATGAAGGCCCAGCATAAGAAAGAAATGGAAAAATAAATGCCCAACATAGGAAAGAAATGGAATCCATAAAACGGATTCAAACAGAGATCCAGGAGATTAAACACTCTATTGAAAGTTTATGCAACAGAATAAAAGAATGCAAAGATAGACTCTAAGATATAGAAGATAAGATTGCAGTCAGTGACCATGAAAAGAGAGGTCTCTTAAAAACAGTAAGAGATCATGAGAAATCGATCCAACAACTACTAGATGATGCAAAGAAGAATAACATAAGACTGATAGGAATCCATGAAGTAACAGGAGAAAATACAAATGACTTGATAAAAGCTGTTCACAGAATTAATGACAGAAAACTTCCCAAACAGAGGGAAAGAGTTTGACATTCAGATAACTGAGGCATATAGGACCCCAACTAGCTACAATCAAAAAAAATCTACACCTAGACATATAATAATCAAGATCCCAGAAACCCAACAGAAGAACAAAATACTACAAGCAGTAAGAGAAAAGAAACAAATCACATACAAAGGAAAGCCCATCAGAATCACAGCAGACTTTTCAGCACAAACCCTTGAGGCAAGGAGAGCCTGGAATGAGATATTTCAAGTACTAAAAGAGAACAACCTCCAACCTAGACTGATGTATCCAGCAAAACTCTCTTTCAAAATGGAGGGCAAAATAAGACACTTCCATGACAAAGAACACCTGAGAAACTACATGAATACCAAACCAGCACTACAAGCAATTCTAAACAAGATCCTAGAAAAAGACAATGAAGGCAACAATACCATGAGGCCCAACAGAGCAAATCAAATAGGCAAGGCAAGAAATTAAAAGGAGAAGGTGAAATAGTAAAAAGAGTCAACAAAAGGCCAATAACATATCAATAATAAGTCAGTGCATATCAGTTATAATCAGCAATGTCAATGGCCTCAACTCACACCAATCAAGAGAAATAGACTGGCAAAATGGAATAAGAAGCAAAATCCAACAATATGTTGTATACAAGAAACACACCTAGTGCAAAAAGAAGCCCATAGACTGAAAGTGAAAAGATAGAAAACAATTCTCCATGTGACAGGAGCCCAGAAAAAAACAGGGGTAGCAATCTTACTTGCAGACAAAGCAAATTTCAAACCAAAACTGATTCTAGTATTACTGATGTAGGACGGTACTGTATCATACCTCTATGAATGTAAAATATCTTGTGCCTGCTTTATGATACATAGTAGGGACCGTGCTTTATCAGAGCTACATTTAATGATATTACTCTAGAATGTTCTCTTTCCAAGTGATGATTAAGATGCTAATAAAAAAAAATGGTGCCATGTACCACAACAGCAACAGAACTTTGCTGTTTCCTGGATATTATTGTTTTCTTTGTTTTGTTTTGTTTTTGTTTTGTTTTTAATGGAATGTGCTGAATGTCTGTAATTTTGTTTAGATGACTGCAGAACCTGGAAAAGCTGTTGCTGCTATGGATGCGTTACATACTGCTATTATTAGTCTTTTTATATAAATATAAATATAGATATACATATTTATACAAATTGAATTTTGGGAAACTTTAACGGTGCTGCCAACTTTGGAAAAAGTCATCCCAATTTACTGTGTTCAGTTGGCATTGTACAGAAATGGACAGCCATATTGGTCTAGAAATGTTAATTTATTTTTATTTTTATTTTTTATTTTTTTCCATGTGTATAGGGGTAATGCACTGTATTAAATATGTAAGGTCATATCTACTTGGGTTTGATTACAGAAACTAATTAAGTATTCTCTAAATAATGAAAAAAAGAATAAGATAAGACTATAAGAGCAAGAAGCAATTTAAATATGTTCAGGGACCATTTTCATCTCCAGAATTAAGGATTATTTTAATCTTACATCATTGCCTTTTCTCTTTTACTTTCCTTTTTAGTTTTATTTTAGGATTTCCTATTTTTAATGTTCATACAGAGATTTCTTTAACTAAAATACCAAATAGTTTCTTTGGTGTGAAAAACTATAATAGTACA
>NW_022900929.1:53891668-53897915 GCF_012274545.1 Fukomys damarensis | reverse complement strand
GAGGAAAAAAAGATGAGAAACTGAAAAAATGGAAATGAAGTGTTTGTAAATGGGGAGGGGAGGAGGGGGTGAAGGGAGGGCGGGGACAAGGGGAAAAAATAAGAATCAAGACCTATTATGTAAAGGTACAGAATCCCAATGGTGAATGCAACTGTATTGTATACCTAGATTGTACCAATAAACTCAATTAAAAAAAAAGAAGAGTCAATGATTAACCCACTGAAATTACTCATTTCATTTTTCATGTCATTTATAACTTTTTTAATGAGCATTTGCATTTTTCTGCAACCATAATATACAAAAACAACGTCGTATGCCCTACATAATCATCTTAGTTATTATTTTTAGGGTCATATAATTTTCTTTCATGCTGATGCACCATAACATACAACACCACATTTTTGGATGCTCACCTTAGTTGCCTTTTCTTTCCATTGTATGAATATATCTTTTCTTTTTTTTTTTTTTGGTACCAGGGATTGAACTCAGGACCATTGCACTTTCAAGGCAGGCACAGTGCCACTGAGCTAAATCCCCAGCCCAGAAAAATATCATTTTGTTGGATTAGGATTCTAACTTTCCTGTATAGAAAGTATTGTGATTGTTCCAAAATAGCTTCAGGCTGGTTTTAGAGTTTTTCAGGGCCAGGGAAATGAAAAGGGAATGAAAGAACATTTTTACATTTCTTCATCCTTAGTTTGGTGGGTTTTCTGTCAGTGATCTGTAAAGGCACCTGACATCAGTGACAAACATACCAAAGGCTGACTCAGTATGTGAGGAAGCCCGAAGAACTACATTGTGTTGGGTGAAAGATACTGGTTTCTTTCCATTGGAGTAACTGCAATGGGAAACCGATGATTCGCTGAGGACCACTGTGATGGCTTAGACCGGTCTGAGGGAATTAGGAAAAGCAAGACAATTAGGGAGGGAAATTCCTGAGGAGATTCAGCTTGATCTCAGTGTTCCCAAAAGCTGAACCCTCCCTTGTGCATCTGATGGGCTTTCTTTAGAGAATCAGCTGGGTGGTCACTGTCTCTGGAGCTTTCTTCCCCCATCCCAGCTTTTCAACACAACTTTGAGTACTACTCGGCTTTTTTTTCAGAATAAACCGTGAATCTCTTGTTTTGTTCATCATTCTAGCCCCATGTATCATAGCATCTGGCATTTAGTAATTTAAAATTTTTAATTTTTATTTCTACGTGTTTGCGGTATATAATGCTTGCATTCATTGTGGGGAGCTGGTACACGTACATAACACATCTTAATTCTTATGTCCCCTTCTCATTTGCAAAGTATCTATCTCCCTATTTCCTGTTATCTACCTTTTATTTTGATCTTTGATTTATTTATAACATTCAGTAAATTTTAAAAGTTTAATGTCAGCTTGTTGAATCTATTACAGTGTGAACATTGTTCTTTCTCATGTAATTCCCCCTTCCCCCAGTACTGGGGATTGAACTCGGGGCCTTCCTGCTGAGCTACACCCACACTGCTTTTTAATTTTTAAATTTTGAGACAGGCTCTCACTAAGGAACTAAATTGGCCAGCCTGGGCTTGAACTCGTGACCCTCCTGTCTCGGCCCCCAGAGTGCTGGGATGACAGACACGTGCCATGCTTCTGTATGCTTTCGTTCAACAATTTAAACATCAAGGAAGGGGCTAATTCTTAGTTTTCAGCGCACAAAGCCTTGCATGCACACACGCTGCAAGGGAGAGTTAGAGAGATTACTTGGCCTTTGTGTCTTTCTCTAGGAAGAGGAGGGTGAGAGGAAGGAAGCTGGGAAGGCGATATGTGAGCCACCCTACCGTGTGTGGGACACATCCTTTCATAAGGGCTCATAACAGTACCTCTGCAGCCACTGTGGAGTTACAGAGCATGCCTTTGAGAGCACGTCATTTCATACGCATAAGATTATCTTTGTTACTTAAAGTGGGGATTCACTTCACACAGTCTCTATGCCCTTGTTAAAGCTGAAAACATGTTTATTCATGCTATCCCTCCAAAGAGCTAAACTGTTGGAAGTAGTTTATCTTCAGAAAGTAATAAGCGATATGAAGAAGAGGGTGTAAGGGTCTGTGTATTAACCGGAAGGAAGTCTCAGACATCCAGAGAGATTCCTGGACTTACTGCCAGCTTTCTTTTTAACAATTCCTTTAAAATTTTTTTCCATTTAAATTTCTAAATCTGTCATCCTGTCAAGACATCTATTCTGATACTAAGAAATAGACTTGTCCTAATTCTGCCTTCCCAGTTTTATTCGGAATAAGATCCCTTTTCTTACATCAGCAGCCTGAATCTACATTCATTTTGCCAAATGCACCTTTACATTTTTACTCGCTTCTGGGCTAACAACCTTTCCATCTTCGCCGCTTTAGTGTTTCAACATCTCTGATTTTAATCAAACACTGCTGATTGACCACAATGATTGCCTTAAAATTTTTTAAGACTAAGCTACTATTTGACATCTGAGATGTCAAAACCTCTAATTATTGGAGACTTCAAGGTTTGGTATCTCCTAGGGTGTCTGTCTTCAGGATACCGCTGGGATCCTGTAGGTTAAGATCAGGATGCGTAACTGAGGGAGGCAGCGCTTCTAAGGGTGAATTCATGTTGCACACTTCCCCGAATCTCAAGTGAGACGTATGCAAGGATATACCAGAGTCATCAAAAGAAGCCCAGCAATGGTTTGCATCTGTGAAATTCCCCCCTAAATGTGACTGGATGTTAAGAAGCAGTCTGGGGTTGAGGCAGTAATGAATGTGGTGGTCCCCACTTAGACACAGGGAATATATTTCCAGATCCCCAGTGATTGCCACTAGAAACCATGAATAGCACTGAACTCTGTATAGCATATTTTTCTATGTATACACAACTATGATAAAGTTTGATTTAAAAATGAGGCACAGTAAGATATTAACAACAAGAGTATAACAATATACATTACTAAGTTGCTGGCATGATAGCTCTTGTGCTTTAGGGTCTTTATTAAGTGATATAGGGGTAATTTGAATAAAAGCACTTAGATACCGTGAAATTGGATCTGATAACTAAGAAGGCTACTAAGTAAGTGACTGTCTTAGTCACTTTACCTTTTTTTTAATTAAAAAAACTAATTAATTTACTTATGTATTCATTTTTGAGACAGGGTCTACTCTATGTAGTTCAGGCTGGCCTTGAGCTCACTGTATAGCCCTGGCTGGCCTTGAACTCAAAGAGATCCTCTTGCCTCAGCCTCCCAACTGCTGGAATTATAGGCACACGCCACCATGCGTGGCTTAGTAACTTTTATATTGCTGAGACACAATACTTGAAACCCACAAGGTAAAAAAGGAGGGGTTTATTTTGCTTCATGTTTCAGTCCCTGGTTGCCTGGCTCACGGGAACAAATAGCATGGCCAAGGGGCGTGGTGGAAGAGAAGCTGCTCACCTCATGGCATTGGAAAGAGAGGGAGTGAGAGCGAGAGAGAAAGAGAGAGAGCGAGCAAGAGAGAGAAGATGCTAGGGCGGGAGAGGGATAAGTCCTTCCAGGTCAGCCCCCAGTGTCGTGCCTCTTCTCACTAGACCCCATCTCCTAACAGCAAGTCAACTGTGTCCCCCATGATCCAACCCCCTTTCAGAAGCCATGCACAAGAGTGCATGTAGCTCTTGGGGGACATCTAGATATAAACAATGACTAATGGGTAGGTAGTATAAACACCTACATATAGATACGTTGGGCGAAGGGCTAATTCATGCTGAGTAGATAGTGTTGTGGTACAAGATTTTTTTTTTTTTTCAGTACTGGGAATTGATCCCAGGGCCTTTCTACTGAGCTACATCCCAACCCTTTTCTTTTATTTTGAGACAGCATTTTGCCAAGTTACTAAATTCCTCAGGCTGGCTTTGAACTTCAGCCTCAGTCTCCTAGAGTGCTGGGATTACAGATGAGGGTCCAACAAGATTTTATTATACTATCTAAAATGTCCTCAATTAAAAATGTATAAATTGCTCATTTATAGAATTTTCCATTTAATATTGTGATTGTGGATAAATGAAACTGGAAAGTGAGGCTATAGGTCAAGAGAGACTATTATATTTTTTTTTTTAGTGACTCAAAGTTTATTTCAAAGTATAAATGTCACTAAACATGCATCCATGTTTAAACAATAAAATTTACAATTTTGTTAATTTTTTTTCTTTTTGCATAGAAAAGTATAGAATCTATGCCTTACAAAATACATACAAAGTTTTCTTTCAGCAAGCCAAGGCCAGACTGGGAACTGTACAACTGTAACACTTCACTGTAGCGATGCAGGGAAGATGAAACGTGGCCTTTGGAAGCATGGTGGGGAGCTGGTTAAGAAGAAAAGAAAGATGTTCCTATAGCAAAGGAAACATGAACTTGGTGAAAATGGACCCTTGGATTCTGCCAACTATTGTACTTTCTACAGGACAATGGCTGTGCACTTCATATCAAGTCCTGTCAAATTGTAGGATGATTAAATAAAAGATAAAAAATTTTTTTCTGAGTATGAAAGAAAGCTGCATCACCTTTTACTAGAGAATCCACTCCCAGAAAGGCTTCTGCATACGAAAGGGGTCAGCACATTACAGCCACAGCCTTCACACTGGGAGAGAACATTTGCAAACCATACATCCGGTAACGGTTAATACTCAACATATATGAAGAACTCCAACAACTCAACAGTAAGGGAAACAACCTACCTTAAAAATGGACAACAGGGCCAGGGATTTAGTTTAGTGGTGTCATCACCTGTCTCACAAGCACAAGGTCCTGAGTTCGATCGCCAATACATTAAAAAAAAAATGCTTGGCTAAAAATGGACAACAGACCTAAATAGATATTTATTAAAGGAAGATATAAAAATGGCCAACAAGCACATGAAAAAAAATGTTCAATATCATTAGCCACCAGGGAATTGCAAATCAAAATCACAATGAGACAGAAACTTACTCCAGTAACAATGGTTATAAACAAAAGAATGAAAGATAATAAGTACTGGTGAGGACTGAAGAGAATCCTTGTACACTGTTGATGGGAATGTAAATTGGTAGATCATTATGGACAACAGTATGGAGATTCTTCCAAAAATTAAGGATGGAAACTACCATGATCCCACAATCCCGCTACTAGGTATACAGTGGATCTTTGACTTATGAACTCAGTTCATTTGCGGGGGCTGGTTTTAACTCAAGTTGGTCAGGTTTTTTCATGAGGGCTGGTTATAACTCAAGAGGCTCCTCTACACAGCCTTCAAAGTCTCTCTCCTGTATACAGGCAGATCTCAGTGTCCTTAGAGAGATATTGGCCCAGGATTTCTCAGTTAACCTCATACAGGAAAGGATGCTGTAATATTCCTTCAAGAACTCTTTAAGGATTAAATATGTATCTGAGACCATCTGGAAGCACAAGTGGCCATCAAGACTATTTATAAGTTAAAACTAGAATTCCAATTATAACCCAAGTTGTTTGTATGTCAGGCCGGTCATAACTTCAGGGTCCACTGTATATCCAAAAGAAATGACATCAGTGTGTCAAAGAGGTATCCACACTCTTTATTGCAGCTCTCTTCATAATGGTCAAGATATGAAATCAACCTAAGTGCCTACCATTTAATAAATGAACAAAGAGAATGTGGTACAATGGAATACTATTGTGCTATGAAAAAATGAGCTATAATTTGCAACATCATGGATGAACCTATGGGACATTTTCTAAAGTGAAATAAGCCAGGTCCTGAAAGACAAGTACCACATAACCTCACTTATAAGTGGAGTATAAAAAAGTTGAACCCACAGGAACAGAGTTAAATAATGGTTACCAGACAGTACAGGGTATGGTTCTGGGGTGAGATTGGTCAAGGGACAGAAAATTTCAGTGAGACAGGTGCAATTAGAGATGTGTTAGACATCACCATGGATACAGTTGGTAGCAATATCTTGTAACTGCTATGTAAGTGCATGTTCACACACACACAAATGGTATGTGAAGTGATACCTATGTTTTTATAGCTTGATTCAACTTGATGATGTGGGTATATATATATATATAATCATGTGTCTATCTTGAAAGGATCTGTTAGCCATGAGAAGGGTGAAAATGTGGCTGAGATAAAGGATGATGTGGAGGAGCTGCTGAGGTGTCCCTGAGGATTTGACTAATGAGGAGTTGTTGGTCCTGGGACGCATGCCCGCAGCTGAAGAAGTAGTGAGAGAAGAGGAGAAAGAATTAAAAAAAAAAAAAAA
>NW_022900929.1:53776933-53891303 GCF_012274545.1 Fukomys damarensis | reverse complement strand
AAAAAAATAAAAAAAAAAAAAAAGAAGATGAAGCTTTAAGAAAATGCACAGTGAAGGGTGAGGAGAAGCTTCTGCAGACTTAAGTGAGCTCCTCAAAAGGTCTGAAAAATATAGGCTCTAAGACTGAAGTTTTCCTTAACCGAGAGGAACGTTCACATTGCATTATCTGCTTACCAGTGGCTCTATGATGAAAAGAAAGAAACTAAGCAAACTGCCATGGACACATTTCTGAAGAGTGGCACTGCTCGAGAAGAGCCCCAGGCAGGTCCTTCAGGGGGATTTCAGCGAGGGCATTGTCATTGGAGGAGGCGACAGCTCCATGTGTGTTGTTGCCCTGGAGACCTTTCCGGGCAAGATGCAGAGGTGGGGGATGGTCAACGCTTAGGCTCGTGAGTGTGGGTTTCTGTCTTTGCTTTCTTAATTAAATACTTGTGTGTTTTTGAATAAAAACACCTTCAAAATAGAATAAACATATAGAAAAGGCTCCTAGAAAAGTATATAAGAAAATATTTTGGGGGGCCAGGGGTTTAGCTCAGCAGCATGGTACTTGCTTCACAAATGCAAGGTCCCAAGTTCGATCCCTGGTACCAAAATATATGTATATTTTTTGTACAGCCATACAATGCATTTTAAGCTATGTTATTATTAAAGAATCTGGAAATTAACAAATTTAAAAGTTCATAAAGTAAAATATTACAATAAGACAAGTTTATTATTGAAGAAAGAAAATATTTGTATTAAATGTAGTGCAGCTAAGTGCACAGTGCTTATGAAATGCACAGTCACATACAGTGATAACCTCGGTCTTCATATTTCCTCACTGTTTGTGCGCTCATTCACCCACAGCAACTTCCAGTCCTGTGAGCTCCAGTCATGGTAAGTAGCCTATGCTGGTGCTCAGTTTTTGTGACTTACACTCTATTTTTATGGTTAGTCAAGATACACAAAATGCTACTTCGAGGAGCAAATACTTACCACCATGTGACAGTTGCCTACAGTATTCAGCACAGCACGGCTGGCTGTACTGCACAGGCCTGTAGCCCAGGAGCTGTAGGCTGCAGCCCAGAGCCTGTGTGTGCCGTAGGCCGTACTGCCCAGGTTTGTGGAAGAACCCCTGTGATACTCACACAATGGAAAAATCACCTAACAACACAGTTTTCAGAATGTATAACATTGTCCAACAATATGCTATCGTAGCTATCAAAACAGATTATAAGCCATAAATATATACAATTTTTACTTATCTGTTAAAAAAACAGAGAGAGAGAGAGAGAGAAATATGGTTTGCTGAACATTTCACAAGACAGGGAAAAGGTTTTACTTTGTATAAAAGCAATCCTTCCATCTCTTTGTTACTATACCACTGTGAGTCCTTCTCAATTTTTCTGACACTTCTCCAGTGTTCTGAGCTCTTGTTTCTCCTCTTTTCTCAATTTTCTGTAGGCATTTCCAATTTTTTTCTCCTTTATAAAGCAGAGCAGTTTAATTGTGGCCAACTTCCTTCTTCTGGGTCCCTTTAAAGTAGTAGGCACTGATTAAAGAAACATGGGCTGACGGTGTTGCTCAGTAGTACAGCACTTGCCTAGCAAAGGCAAAGCCCTAGGTTCAATCACTAGCACTGCAAAAACAAGCCAACCGATCCAATCAATCAATCAAGCAATCAATCAAATATAGGATTCGCCTTCTTTTGAAAATGAGGGTGGCAGGGGCACAAAACCATGTTGTTCTTATATATTGCCGTGTCTTGAATATCCTAAAACACGGTAGATTCAAATCAGCAATTTGCTATGTCCTTCTCAGTTCTGAGTTAACCATGCCCAGGTGGGCTGGTCATTTGACACGTAGTTGCACTCAGATCTGGCCAGGACTGGAGCTGCAGCAGACTTGACTGGGCTGGATCTTCACCCCTGCTTTCTCTGTACACCTCTTTTTCAGAAGAGTGGCTGGACTCTTTCCATGAAGGCTGAGAGCTCTGAGGCATCTGCCGAAAGAACATGTTTGGAGGCAGAAGCTGTTAGACCTTTTATAACCCATCCTTGAATATCATGGGACTTCATTTTCATTGTACTCTAGTGACCAAGACGAGTCATCAAAGCTGGCCCGAGACTCTGCATTTTGATGGGAGAAGCTCGTATGCACGTGCAAGTAGGAAAGGGATAGACGGTGCCATCTTTGACTTTCCTTGCTCTCTACCCTCTTACCCTATGGTTCACATTCTCCCTCTGTGAAAAGTTATGTACTCCCTCAAGTTCCCCAGTGTGTCCTTTTATTTCAGCACTGAGTCCAGGATCTCGACATCCTGCAAGTCCTTTGGGTACCACATCTTGAGAATGTTTTCTCTTAAGGGGAAGAAGTTGAGCTAAAGAAACAAGGTGATCTGCCCTCTGTGCGCCCAGATCAGTGGTGAGGCTAGGCTGCCATGCATGTCTGAATTGCGAGGAAGCAGATGAGTGCCCCTGAGGTGCAGCTGCAGCACCACCATGGTTCTTTTTCCAAGTGGGTCCACTCTTGCTTCTTGGAAATCATCCCTCAACTTCTTGGCACTGCCTCTGGGCCACCCTTCCTTTTCTTTAAGAAGTGGCTGGGGTTTACAGGGGACCTATTTTCTCAGCATGCTTCCTTGTAGAAGTTTGGGAGTCCAAAGACTGGTTTCTTCATTTTTATGCATTACAAACAGAATTAGAAGGCCTATAGTCTTCTGTGAAACTTTTACGTGTTGCCGATTGAGTATAAAATATGTTTGATTGTGGTTTTAAATTGCATTTCTCCAATGGCCATAAATAATAAGGAATTTGAAGATTTTTTTATGTTTTTGGGTTATTCTTGTTCTGTGAAGTACCTGTATGTGTCTCTGGCTTATCTTCCCTTATTGGAATATTCTAATAGATTTATAGCACTTCATTTATTCTCAAGTACAATCCTTAATTGGCTTTTTATATTGAAAATACTTCTTCCTAGTTTTGGGCTTATCTTTTTACTTTAATGTGCTGTTTGAACAGAAGTTCTTAATTTTAATGTATTCAAATGTATTAGTTCTTTTCCTTGTGATTGTTCATTTTGTTTCTTGTTTAAATTATTTTGCCCCATCATAAAAATAGTCTTCATTGTCTTTGAAAAGTTTTACAGTTTTGATTTTCATATTGTTAGTTCATACATATGGTGTGACTTGCTTAGTTTTAAAAATTTAATATGGAAAATCTACTTCACCAGCCTTGCTTGTGTGCCTTTTCAACACTAATTACAACATCATCTGAGACTTAAATCAGGTTTCCATATGCAGTGGTACCTTGGTTCACAAACTTAATTCTATTTTTTTGTACCGGGGATTGAACTCGGGTCCTTGCACTTGCAAGGCAGGCCACTGAACCGCTGAGCTAAATCCCTGGCCCTTTGAACTTAATTCTTTCTACACTTCTGGTCACACACCAAATTGGTTGAAAACTGAGTCATATTTCCCCATAAGGTCACATTGAACCTAGCCAGTGAATTTGATTCAGTTCTTGTCCAATTTGGTGTGTGATCAGAAGTGCAGAAAGAATTAAGTTTGTGAACCAAGGTACCACTGTATTTGTATGTCTCCTTACAAGGTCTCTATTTAGGTATCTGTGGCCAGTACTACCTGGTCCCTGTGAGCCATAGTATACTATTTTAATTACTATATTTTTTATATTTTTACTATGTCTGGGATCACATCCCCAGCTTGGATCTTCAGCATTTCCCTGGATCTTTTTGAGTGTGTGCTTTCAGGAAAATCAGCTTGTCAGCCTCTGTGAAAACAACACAAAACAAACAACATCCCTCATTGATACTTTGATTGGAATGGCATGGGCTTCACTACATTTTCACTCAAGACCCTCACTTCCTTCCTAGCCAGCTTCATGTGTAATAGCTTCCTCTCAAATACACCAAACTTTTGTCTCCCTCTCTTCTTTATGCTTCTGCTACAGAATTGATTGCTCTGTGTCTGTACCCAGGCAACTAAAATTGTTAGAGAAAGACACATAACTATCCTGAGTGGGTTCATGTAGAATCCATGATCGCAGATCTCAAATGAACACTCAAAACTGTCAAACTGTCAGACTGTGTAGGGCACTTGTCATTCTCCAAAGTTAGCAGTAGCATACATTTCCCTCCTCTCGAGCCTCCTACTTCACTTCCTTCTTTCCTGACTCTCACCTGATGATCTTGCACTACACTTCATTCAGGAAGTCAGAACAATGAGTACAAACTTCTGTTCATCTACCACATCAGAATCCATAGTTCTCTCCCTGCTGTCACTAAGAACAAACTCATTGATTCTATCAGAGCCCGCTTTCGTCCCTTGTGTCCTGGATTTCATCTCATGTTTTCAAGCTGCCTCCTTTTTCCATCCTCTCTTTTCGACATCATCTGTTTTCCAGTCTCCACTTACTAATGTCCATCAGTATAAAACCCAGCTCTAATTGTCAAGCTAACAAATGAGCAAAGCCTCTTAGCACCCCTCCTTTCAGCCAGCATGCCAGTAGAAGCTGTAGTGGTTACGAGCATGCGTAAACTCAGGCACCAGAATCCTCGGGCTCAGAGTTTTCTGCCACTAACTATCCTTGTGATCCTTGGTAAGATCTGCTGTTCAGTATAGTAGCCACTAGTCGCATGTGGCTATTAACATTCAAGCTTTTATTTGTTAAATAAAATTGTACAGTTAGTTCTTCATGTGGACTAGTCAGTCAAACGTGGCCATCTACCATCATGCAGAACTGTTCCATCATCGCAGGAAGCTCCGTTGGACCCCTCTGGCCTACAAGAGGCACATTCCTTTTTAAATTATATTCCACCATAGCACCATTTTAATATTATAGCACTTGTCATAATGTGATATAGATACCTATGTATTTGCTCATTGCCTGTTTTCTATGAGAATGTAAACTCTGTGGGAGCAGGCTCTGCTTCACCATTTGACCCCAAGTGCCTAGAAGAGGCTACCAAGGTCAATGAGTATTAGACATTAAAAGCTTTGGGCTGAAAGGACAGTTGTTTACATAGACACGGTATCCTCATTTCTCCATTGCTAGTTATCAGCTGCAGCATACTGATAGGATGTGGTGCTTAGTAATGCTTTTGAGATTGGTGGACTTCAGGAAGGAGCAACTGAACTGAGCCTGGGAGAGCAGGTCTTTGTCTATAATATGCTACATCAGCTGTGGAATATTAGGAACCAGCTCAAGGCCTGATTAGAGAGTTTGAAAGATTAAAAATTAGAGGACATATGCAAACAATTGTTTAGGAATTACAGACTGTGTGGGTTTAGTTGTTTTGAAGTAGGCTGCCTCACATTCTTGAGAATATTCATTACCATGCTGCTTATGACAGCAAACAATTGGGAACAACTTAAATGTTCATCATCATAGGAATAAATAAACGCATTATGGTACAATTTTACTGTGGCGCACTGTGAAGCAGTGAAATGGCTAAGTTGTCTCTCCATTTTCTCAGTGTGAATGGATCTCGGAATTGAGCAGTGAGTTGCAAAGAGCACTTAGTTGAGGTATAAACATGATACAATCATTTATTTGAGATTTTTTTTTTTTTTGGTTTCTATTCTTTTATTAACTTAAATGGATTTAAACAATGCTTTTTTTTTTTTATTGAGTTTATTGGTACATTTAGGGATACAGTACAGTTACATTCATTGTTGGGATCATGTACCTTTACATGGCAAGTCTTGATTCTCATTTTTTTCCCCTTACCTCTGCCCTCCCTTCACCCCCTCCTCCCCTCCCCATCTACAAACACTTTATTTTCATCTTTTCATTCTCTCACATTTTTTTCTTTTCCCTTTTTGTTCTTCCCCTACGTATCACACCTTCCCTACATCTTTAGCTCCTTTCCTCCCATTTCTAAATGTCAGTAATCTTATTAGAATCTTATGCATTGTTGCAGAATATTCACACCAGGGAAACTATTCGGTATTTACACATGTGGGACTTATTTATTTCACTTAGGAGTATATCTTCAATATGTATCCATTTTCCTATGAATGAATCTATTCTCTCGCTCTTTATGGCTGAGTAATATTCCATTTTATAGAAAAACCACAACTTCTTTATCCAGTTTCCAACGGATGGGCAAATAGGTTGTTTCCAAGATTTAGCTATTACAAACTGTGCCGCTATAAACATGGGTGCACATACTTCTCTGTGATATGATTCTTTCAGTTCTCTTGGAAAGATACCCAACAGAGGGATGGCTGGGTCAAATGGAACCTCCAGTCCAAGCTCTTTGAGGTATCTCCATATTGATTTCCATAGTGGTTGCACTAGTCTGCACTCCCACCAACAATGGAGGAGGGTTCCTTTCTCCCCGCAACCCCGCCAACATTTGTTATTGTGTGATTTCTTGATAGCAGCCATTCTTTGTGGGGTGAGGTGGTATTTGAGATTTAAAAGCAAAAAGTAGCATCTGTAGTTCCATTTATGAATTAAGGTTTAAAAATATTGAGAAGAACACATCTAAATGGATATTTTTAATGCCAGAGGACGGGGAGTGAGATCATAGAAGTAAACAGTCCTTAATAACATTTGCAAGGTTTTATTTCCTTAAAAATTTGAAATACAGCATAGTACTATCTTAACATTTAAAAAGTCAGTGTTTGCTCTTATTCTTTGGGGTTTGCTATATATTTGAAACATTTTATAATTTAAAAAACAAAAAAGTAACTGTATATTTATGAAATGATGTCTTGTGACATGCGTTAAATAGTATTCCTGACTGTGTGTGTCACAGTGTTGGGCACTGAGGGTTCCACAGAGGTCCTGTGTGACCTGGGTCTTGTTTCCTAGGGACAAACCTGATTCCTTAGTTGAAGTGAGGATGCATCCTCACATCAGTAGTTAACCCACAGGAGTGACCCTTTACCAAAATGAGAAATAGTATGAAGTCCTACCGATGCTTAGAACCCAGAGTCCCTCATGGGAGTGGAGGTGGAGATTTGTTTGTGTTTGGAAGGAGGAAGCTTGAGAAAGTAAAATCATTCAGTGGGACCTTGAGATTCTTAATGCTAGATCTGCAAATATAAACTTCAGCTACTAAGTAAGTAGAGAATTGATGACAGCTGTGAGAGAATAGAAGCAGTGTGGTTGGTTTGATTATTTTGGATATTAACACGCTAATGATATATAGGGTTGACTGGAAGGAAGGAAGAGTAGAGGCAAGGAGCTCACTAAATGTTGTTTTAGCAGTCTAGCAGTTGGAAAATGATGGCCTCAAGTGAGCTAGTAGTGATGGGAAATGGAGAAAAGAAGGAACTAACATTCTCCTGCAGGGTAGGTATTAATGGCCAAATTTCACAAAGGCACAGGGAGAGTAATTGATTAGTACAAAGGCCTTATAGCTATTAAATGCCCGGACCTAGGATCAAATCCAGTTTTCTTTCTGTGCAAAGGTGATACGTTGAGCTTTTTGAATATGGATGAACAGGACTTGAGGAGAAATTGCATTTAAAAGATGAAAGAGAAAACAGGATAACAGAACAATGAGGTTTTGATTGCCAGCAGAATGCTTGATGGAAATGAAATTTGCAAGGGTAAGCTGGTTTGGTGGAGAACAAAATGAGTTCAGTGTGGGAGATGGAAAGTTTCAGCTGTTGGTCAGCCATCCCATGCAGATGGTTAGTAGATGGTTGGAGCTTTCAGACCTAAAGTGTTGAAAGTCATCAGCACAGAGTGGGAATTAAATTATGAAGACAGCAGTTCCCAGAAAGAAGGAGTGGAAATAAAGAGTACAGTGTCATGAAGAATGCCCACATTTCATTTGGTGAAATAAAAGGGCCAACAAAATAAGAGAGAAGAAATCAGATAGAGGAAAAATCCAAGACTATTGGTTTGTTTTGTGCCAGTTAAGTCTGTTCATTGAAGGGGGTTGTAAGGAGAAGAAGGTGTTGAATATGTCACACACAGTAATATTGGGCAATTGGCCCTGGTTGCTTGCTGCGTTCTATGATTCTACTCCCCCAAAAGTCATGGCTTTAAGAAGAGACTATGAAAGCATGGTTACCAGACTTATAGATTTCATAGGTCAGTAATACTTCAAAAAATATTTGGAGAACTAAATAAGACCATTAAAAACACCACAATCTCTTATCAATCTTACTTTCGTAGAAGACAGAAACTCTTTTCACATACATTTACAAGGCCTTACTTGTAGGGTAAAGAATGCTCATCCTCGGTGCAGTCTTACTGATGTAAACTGGGGCCAACCCTACCCCAACCAAAGCATATCCTCAGAAGTTGTATTTGGGAACCATTAAGCCAATATACGTGGTGTCCACTCTGATTCACACTCTCAGTAAACCCAGTGTTGTTGTTTTTAAGACTTTTATGTGTAAAACAGTTCTTCAAAGAGAAAACTCCAAGAATTTTAGGAGATGCTTATACATATAACAGAGGCAGATTACGAATAACCAAGTGGTAGAGGGTGCTTGGGAATATTCTTTCTGGTGAGAGCAGTTAGGGAGAGAGATTGTAGAAATAATTAATAGTTTGTTCTGTGAGATTGCCATTGGATTATCATATATGGCCAGGAAGAAAACCATAGCTTATCCTTTGACATTTCAGGGTAGAGTCAGTTCCCAGCAAGCATCCAGGACGCTGATAATTCCCTAGAGCCTCTCTGGTTGTGACAAAAAGCCAATCCTAACTCTGTGAAGTAGCTCCTGAAATACTATAGTTTTCTTCTTTCTTTTGTGTCTGTCTGCCCCAACCAGAATGGAGTACTGGAAGGCGATCAGGACAGCTGCACACACTGGGCAAACTCAGAACTGGACAGGCCTCAAGGAGTGGGGCTGGCTTGGAGCCAGATCAGATTCAAAAATAAAAGAAAAAGGTAATAACTACACCGTTATAAACTGCAGTACAGGCTCTGATGGGATGTTTACATATGGAACCTAAAGGTTTACCATATAAAACTGTTTTTTACTGGTTTAAGAAAGAATAAGAGACGAACTGCAGGCTCAGCTCCAGCAACAAAATGTATTATGCATTAAAATTTGTTTTGATTTTCTAAAACAAATAGCCCTTAGGCAGACACTGAAACTAACAGATTTCAGTGCCAAAAAAGATTGAAATTTCCTACCCACTCACCACAAAATATTATTCTTTGTCTATAGCATATGTTTCTATTAGTTTCGCAATTATATTTGGTGGTCATTTTTTTCGTCAGAGTTTCTCTTAATTTTGAAAATACTGGCTTTGGTTAAATTTCTTCATGTGTGTAATTTACAAGAAGTGAATATTTCTAAGTTCTGGGGAAAAGTTTCTGCTGATCAAAATAACACCATGATAATGCTAACGAAACCACCAAGGGTGAAAAACATTTCCTCGGAAAGTACTCTTTGTCACCAAACAGTTGCTAAGGAAAAAACCAACAGCACCACTTGTTTCTCTTTTTTTATACAATGTAAATTTATAAAGAAAGGTACACACAATGTCCATTTCAGGTTAATGAATAATTAGAAGATGACCACACAGGTAACCACCAATCAGATAAAGAAAATTCTCAGAGCACCAAAGAAGTTCCTGTTTCCCTGAACACATCCTCACATCATCCTGGCTAGAAGTAGCAGGTGTCTTCAGTATTTAAATAGCAACCCCTTGCTTTTTTTTTTTTTTTTTGGTCCCAATTTCAACCCCTGGTACCAATAAATAAATAAATAAATAAATAAAATTTATATCCAGCTGTTATTAATATTTTCTTTTTGTCTCTGGCTTGTAGCAGTTTAAGATATATTTTGGAGTTTGTACTTCCTGAATCTTTTGTTGGTTCTCCACTGTCTTTAAATATGTGTCTATCCCATTTTCACTGGTTCTGAGCTATAATTATATTTATATTAGACCTTTGTACTGTTTCCCACATGCTTCTTATTTCATTTTGTGTATTATCCTGTTTTTCCATTTGCCACTCTGGACTTTTTTCATGACCCATCTTTCAAACCACAACTTTTCTCTTCAGTTTTATCTAATTTGCTGCTAAACCTACCCATTGATTTCTTGATTTCAGATAATGTATGTGTAAACTCCAGACTTTCCATCAATTATTTTTAAAAGTCATTTTCTAATCTTCTACTGAAATTATCTTTTCATCTAATTTCTTGAACCTATTTAATTGGCTATCTTAAAATCTGTATTTGATAACTTTGGCACCTAGATTATTGATGGGAATATTTCTATTTGCTGCTTGTTTTTCCCTTAGGATTTTGGTTATTATTATTATTATTATTATTATTTTGTAATTTGTAGCTTAGTTATGAGTAGATTCTATGCAGCATATGTAGAAAGTTATAGGGATTATTTCAGGCTTTCTGTGATTTTTATCTTCTTCCAAGAAGATGTTCTATTTCTTCTGTCAGTCATGTCAGCTAGGGACTGATCATTGTGATTTGATTAAATTTTGAGCTGATTGAAAACTGGGCTGGAGTCCATTTCTAGTTTGTCCTTTATTCTTGAAGTGAAGCTGTTGGGGTTTTCTTCAGCTCTGGACTTTAGTGCCCCAAGTTCTGTGGATTCTGCCCCGCTTCGGTGTCTTAGCTGCCACCACTTTCTGTTCAGCTTCTCATTCTCTTAGTCCTAATTTTCCTTGGCATGTGCCTTGAGGGCAAAAGCAGGTCCAAACTTTGGGCTCACTTTTCTGTGCTATCATTCACTCCTGAGTCTTGGCCAAGTCCTTGCTGCTTTTGGAGAGTTCCAAAATCCTTTAGAACATGTTTTCTGGCTTTTCTGATTTTTCTCAGTGGGGAAGTAGTTAGCTCATCGGTGGTAGATGTGTAACTCTAAGTTATTGTGTACTATCATTTAGATTATATGATTACTTACAAGTTATATCCCATGTTTTCTTCTCTCTCTCCATTCACCCATACTTTGCATATAGCTGCAGACCCTCATTTTCTTTACATTACACAGTAACATTATATTTTATTACATTAGATTACAGTGTCATATTAACTTCTCTATTCTACTTTTGGTTCATTGTATAGCAAAATCTCTACCAAACATAAAAAAGTAATCTTATACATTCTTCCAGAGAATAGAAAAAATTTTGTGAACTTGATATAACCTTGATATCAAATTCTAACAAGGGCAGTATTAAAAAGGAAAATTACAAGTGATTGTATGTCATAGAAACTTATCTCTTCTACCGTTGATTCATCCTTATGGTAGTATGTGGGTACACAGCTCTAGAGAAATATTCCAGGTAATTGCACTCAGGTACAGTTCTTGGGGTATTGAGGACATGACTATTCAACTTTAATAGCAGTAGTTGTATCAATCTGTACTTAATTCAGCAATGAGAATTTCTTTTGCTCCACCTTTTCACAATTAAGTTTTCTGAATTTGTATGAGGCACAAATGGTGGTTTTAAATTTCCCACATGTCTGACAATAGTGAAGGGATGGAACATCTCTGTATTTAATGGATTCTTTATTGTACAGGTCCTGATCAAATCTTCTGTAATTTTATTGTTGATATGCAATAGTTCCTTATATATTTATATAATGTCAGTTATATGTCTTCCTCCATGGTGTAATTTTATTTTTATTCTCTGTATGCTATCTTTTGGTGAGCATTTTACTGTAGTTGAATTCATTGGTATTTGCTTTTATGCTTAGTTCTATTACTTATGCTTAGTTCTTTTATTAAGAAATATATCATATGGGCCGGGGATTTAGCTCAGTGGTGCCTGCACCTGGCTTGCAAGTACAAGGTCCTGAGTTCGATCTCTATACCAAAAAAGAAAGCAAAACAAAAGAAATATGTCATAAAGATATTCTCCTATCTAACCTTTTAGAATTTTTATATTTAAATATAATTCTACCTGGAATACAGTTTCATTTTTCTATATGAGACTTTTGTATAGTCAGTTGTTTCAGCATCATTTATTCAAAGGTCTGCTTCTCCTCACTGATTATTAGTGTCATATCTGTCATTTATCAGATGCCTTATTTCTATTTGTGTATTTATCTATCATTAGACTAATGTTACACTATGGATATTACTATGGACTTTAAAATAAATCAATGTCTGTTAGGACAAATTCACCTGTCTTCTTTTCTTCAGGGTGTTTTGGCTCAATGAACATCCATATAAATTTTAGAATTAGCTTATCGAGTTGCACCATAAAGATTATAGCAAAGTAAAACCAAAATACAAATCAAAACAGAACTGGTTTTTATTGGTATTATATTAAATTGCTGCTTGACAATATTGAGTTTTTAAATGCATGAATATTATATATTTCTCTACTATATGTGTCTTCCTTACTGCCTTTCATAAGGTTTTATAGCAGTAGCCAAACTAAGCTAATACATCTGTATTTATTTCCTGGGCATTGCTATTAGTATTATCACACTGTTTTTCTTGTTTCTACTGAGATCTTTCGCTTCTAATCTCAATAATGAATTACATTAACTTTTTTTTTTTTTTTTTTTTTTTTTTTTTGTACCAGGGATCAAACTCAGGTCCTGCGCTTGCAAAACAGGCACTGCAGGAACCACTGAGCTGAATCCCCGGCCCACATTAACTGGTTTCTAAAAGCTAAGCCAATCTTTCATTTTTGAATGAATTTTATAGTGAAACTAACTGGAATTCAATATCTAGATCAGCTTGATATTCATGAATTCAGTTTGTTAATGATTTGTTCAGAATTTGTGCATCTATTTTTTTTTTTTCTTTTTTGGTATTGGGGATCGAACTTGGGACTTTGTGCTTGCAAAGCAAGTGATGGAACCACTGAGCTAAATCCCCAGCTCTGGGCATCTATGTCCATAAGTAAGATTCACTTGTAATTTTTCCTTTTTATGTCTTCCTCAGTAGAATCTGGTATCAAGGTTATATTAACTATATAACATGAGTGAGTATTCTCTGTATTTTCATTCTCTGGAGTAATATATGTAAAATTGTCTCTTTTTTGAATGTTTGGCCGACATATTGTTATAGCCACTTGGGCATATAATATTTAAAAATTTTTATTAGTGTATGTCTGCAGTACGTAATGCTTACATGTCTTGTGTGGAGTCGGCACAGGTACATAACACATCTTCATTTCTTTTTTCGTCCCCTTTCCTGCCCTTTCCCCCTTACATAATATTTTTTTGGAAAGCATTTTTTATTGTTTCATAATGATTATATAACTATTCTGGTTTTCTTTTTCTCTTTAAGTATATTGTATATTTTAAAAGTTCATTCCATCTGAACTGTCTAATAAATAAATATAAATTTATTCATAATAGATTTTAATCATTTTCAGTGTGTTTTGGGGTACAAGGTCTCACTGTGTAGTTCAGACTGGCCTTGAACTCACTATGTAGCCCAGGCTGGCTTCCAACTCATGACAGTCCTGCCTCAGTTTCTGAGTGCTGGGATTATAGGCATGTGCCACCACACTTGGCTTAATCTTTTTATATTTATGAAATATAATATTTTTGCTCCTAATATTCACTATATACATCATCTTTCCTTTTTCCTCCTAGATTAATGTTACTAGATGTTTATTGGTTTTGTTATTCTTTTTGCTTCACTGTGTGTGTGTGTGTGTCCACAGTGCTGGGGATATAACCCAGCCCCTTGTGGATACCACACCACCAGACCTCTTTTGGCTTTCTTAATCATCCTCTCTACTGTATGTTTGTTTCATTAGTTTGTGCTCTCCATTTTACTATTTCCTTTGGGTTTATTTTGCCATTCTTTTTCTATTATAATAGATGCTTATTGAATTAATATTTCTGTTTTTTAATAGCAAGTATTTGTGTAACACCAAAAACTTCCTTCCAAACACTATCTGAATTGCATCTGCTCCGGTTTTTACATATAGTATTCAAATGCTATAGCATGTCACAGATTTTGCCAAACTGATCGTATTAGTTTATATGCTAGGCAGGAGAACATGAAAAGTTCAGTAGCTCTAGCCAGTACTGAATATTGTCACTCCTTAGTGTATTCACTTAGTAGAATTTCATCATTGTTTTATTTTGCATTTCTATAATAAGCAAGTTTCATAAATTAGTTGGGTATTTTGGTACCGGGGATCGAACTCGGGTCCTTGTACTTGCGAGTAAGGCTCTGGAACCATGGAGCTAAATCCCCAGCCTTAGTTGGGTATTTTCACATCTTCTTTTGCAAAGTGCCTTTTTAAAGTTCATTGTCTAATTTTCAATAGGGTTATTTTTTTATTATCTCATAGGAGTTCATGCCCAGATACAAGTCTTTTGTCAAATTCACTCTACAATATGATTTTTCCTCCATGTAACAGGGCTTTTGATAAATAGAAGTTATTATTTTAGTGCAATCCAGTTATCTTTTTTCTGTTTATGGTTAATACTTTTTGTTTTTATTGTTCCTTTTCAAAGGCAGTAAAGGAATTTTCATATGTTAACTTCTAGATGCCCCAAAACAAATTTTGGGGTCTACAGTCTGTCCTTCATTCCTGTGGGCTCTCATCCACATAATCAACCAACTGAGGGTTGAAAATATAGGAAAACAATGCACCCATACTAAATATGTACAGACTTTTTAAAAATGTTACTATCCTCTAAATAATATAGTATATCTATTTGCTACATATCCTTTTATTATGGTTACAAAATTATCTTCTATTCCTATTTTGCTTAGTTTTTTCATTTATTTATAAGTTTAAATCATGAATAACTGTTGATGTTTATCATGAGCTTTTCTTGGTATCTTTCAACACGGTCATTTGGTTTTCTTCTACTCTATACATGTGGTGAATTCCACATAGGATTTTTTAAAAAGCTTACCTCTGCTTTAGACAGAAACTATATGTTATGATTTTTATCGGACAAAATCTGTTGAGTATTCTTAATGAACTGACACGGGGTCTATGTTTGTAATATGCATCCTGTGTTTTATATTATATGCCACATAGGCAGTCAAGTTTATAATATTGTTCAAATCATTTCTAGCCCTACTGATTTTTTATATACTTATTGAGGTACTATTGAGAAATGTGTGATAAAATCTTCTACTTGGATGATAGAGTTTTTTTGGTTCACTTTTTGTTCTTTTAGTTTTTACTTTATACTGTTTTAGGATGTGTGGTATAGTACATATAAATCTGAATTATTTATGTTCCCTGTTATACTTACTCGTTCGTTTGTGATAGTTTTATTTAGACATATGCCGTAACATTTGTATTTTTAAAGTTTACAATCCATAGTTTCAGTGTATACGTAGAGTTGCATAGGCATTGCCAAAATCTAATTTTAAGGCATTTTCCTTGCCTCAAAGCCATTAATGATCCCTTCCTTTTCCCTTTCTCCTCACCCCCAGCCCTAGCAGCCACTAATCTACCTTCTGTCTTAGACATTTTAATTATTCTCTTTTTAAAATATATAAACAAGAATCATGCAATATAGCACCTTTGTGACTAACTTTTTTCACATTTCCTGGACCCACATGGTGAGTGTAAATATGGGCACTAGTTTAAAGCATACCTTAACCCAAGACTGCCTCAAAGCAGGGGCCAGTGATTTAGCTCAGTGGTTCTGCAGCCTGCCTTGCAAGCTCAAGGACCCAAGTTCGATCCCCGGTACCAAAAAACAAAAACAAACAAATAAACACATGGCTGTGAGTTTGATCCAAAGTTAAAGAAAAAAAAAAAAGATTACTTGGAAGAAAGTGGATGTGATTGATACACATAGGGACAATTTTAGATGACTCAGAAGTAAGAGTAATTAGGTTGTAGATGCTGATAATTGAAAAGTTGGAATAAAACTGAAATGTGAAAATGAAAATGTGGATTTTTAAACATGCATGTATAATGAAGATAAAGCAACATAAATACATATAAAAGGTGTGATGCAGTCAGTGTTTTAGTTGATCAAATCCTCTTTTGGGAGTCTTATTTGAAAGATGGAAGTTCACCTTATATTATAGCATATGAACATATCGAAATATATGCCAACTAGATAATTCCTCTGAATAATTCATCTCATCTCTCTGTGTAATTCTTTTGCAATAATACATAATAAAATACTTTTGTGGGAGTGTGCATCGTGTATGCGAAGGGGAATAGAAAATAATTCTAGGTTGCGAGCCACTGAGCTGGGCTCCGTGTACATGATCAAACAGTTATCATTGTTGAGTACAGAGCTAAGTGGTCATTTGGTATTTTCTGGCTTATCCTGAGCCTCCATGAAGTACGTGCTTCATTTTGTATTACCCCCATTTTACATACTAAATAACAAAAGTATAAACAAGTTAAAGTACTTGCAAAAGTTGCATGATCTTTTAATCATTATGGAAACATAAAATCAAAGCTACAGTAGGGCTGGGGATTTAGCTCAGTGGTTCTGCGGGCTGCCTCACAAGCACAAGGACCCGACTTCTATCCCCAGTACCAAAAAAAAAAAAAAAAAAGCTACAGTAGATACCACCTTCAACCCAATAGGATGGGTACTGTCAAAAATAGAAAATAAAAGGTGTTGGTAAGGTTGTGAAGACACTGGGGTCTCTGTGCTTGTTGGTGGGAAAGTGAAACGCCTCCTCTGCTCTGTTGCCATTCTCCTCCTGAGCCTGTCTGGCTGGCTGACTTTCTTCCTCAAGATGGTTAAATGTCTTCCCTCCTTTTGCAATTGTACTCAAAACATTGCTATGAAATGTAATCAGGAAATAACTTATCCACTCTTTCCTTCTTGTGTCTACTGAAGTTCCTTCATTAGAGGCAGTCCTTCCCTAGTTCTCAGATGGGTTTAGAGCGAATTCTCTGTCTTTTCTGGTTATTTCAGGTAATGGAAAGTCTTCTATTCTGCTTAGTCCGTCAAACTGTCCAGCAATTAAAATTAGTAAAAACAGTAAAATTAATTAAAACAGTAAAATATTATAGCCTCTTTAAAAAATGTCTTTTATAGCTGTGTTGAGGTATGGTTTACATACCATAAAATCCATCCACTGTGAATGTACAACTTGCTCTTTAGCAAATTTATACAGTAGTGCATCCATCAGCATAATCCAATTTTAGAAAACTCTATCACCCCAGAAAGTACCCCTATGCTTATTTGCAGCCAGTCCCCATTCTGTCTTCCCCCAGACAACCACTCACTTGCTTTCTGACTTGTTTTTCACTTTTTCCTTTTATGTAAGTGGACTTTGAACTTTATACAAATGCAATGATAAAATATGTAATCTTTTGTGTCTGGCTTCTTTTACTTAGCGTAACATTTTTTAGGCTCATTCTAGTTCTATGGTTTGAATATTGATGCCCCTTCAAAATTTATATGATAGAATTTAAACCCCAAAGTGATGGTATTGAGGGGGTGGGAAATGATAAAATCATAAGAGCTCCACCCTCATGAATGGAATTAATCCCCTAATAAAGGAGGCTTCACTAAAAGAAATTGTCTTCAGGGCCAGGGATTTAGCTCAGTGGTTCTCCTGCCTGCCTCACAAGAACAAGGACCCAAGTTTGATCCCTGGCACCCCCCCAAACTGGCTTCATAGAAGCAGAGAGGAGTGGTTACTAGAAGCTGGGAGGGTAGATTTTGCAGGGGATAGGGAGAGAAGACAGTTAATGAGTACAAGGGTACAGTTGGATAGGATGAGTAACTTTTAATGTTCTATAGAAGTAGGATAACTATGGCTATTTCAAAAGAGCTAATAAAGAGGATTTGAAATGGTCCCCCTACAAAGAAATGATAAATGCTTGAGACAATGGATATACTACTTATTATGATCTAATCATTTCATATTGTATGCATGTATTGAAATATCACACATTACCCACAAATGCAATTATGTGTCAATTAAAATTTTTTGAAAGTCAAGCTAAATTAACAACTACAAGTACAATGAAGCTCCAGAGAACCACTTGGCCTTTTTATCTCTTCTACCATGAGAGGACACAGTGTTCACCCTTCAAAAAGTCTCAGAAAAGGAAACTAAGAAAAAATTCAAACTTGAATCACATGATGTTCAAGTTTTTCCTGGATGGTAATGAGGTTTATGTGTGGATCTATGCCCCAGTTCATATTAAAACACTTGTCATGGGATTAATTCTTGTGATTGCAGTAATAGCAGCCACCCTCTTCCCACTTTGGCAAACAGAAATGAGAGTAGGTGTTTATTACCTCAGCATGGGTGCTGACTGTTTTGTAGTCAGCATTCTTTTCCTTGCTGTTGCTTGTCGCATTCTGTTTCTCATCATTTAGCTTATAACTGGAGGAAGGCACCACTTTTGGTTCTTGCCTAATCCAGCTGCTGATGTGGGCTTCATTGACTCCTTCAGGCCTTGGTACACACATGAATAAAAGGACCAAAAGCAGACTTAAAGAAAGATGAAAAATCTGAAACCAAAAACAGCAGAAATCTGACAGTGAGGAAGTCAGACAGTGAGAAAAAGAAAGATGAAGAAGGAAAAGTAGGACTAGGAAATCATGGAACAGAAGGCTCAGGTGGAGAATGGCGTTCAGACACAGACAGTGATAGGAGGGAAGATGACAGATCCCAACACAGTAGTGGAAATGGGAATGATTTTGATTTGATCACAAAAGAGGAACTGGAGTAACAAACAAATGGAGATTGTGAAAAGGAGGAAGAAGGAGACAATAATGGAGAAACACCTAAATCTTCAAATGAGAAATCATAATCTGACTAATTTGGGGACTGAATAAGTGAAAGAGGTTGGATTTTCTATGTTGGCAGATCATCCTAATGTACATGTGGCATTTGTAGCATTCTTCAAGTCCATTCACTGAAAGTATTAAAAAATTATTAAAAAAAAAGAAGTCTCAGCATCTTGGAAGCAGATAATGAGCCCTCACTGCACACTGAATTGGTGGCACCTTGATCCTAGATTTTGAACCTCCATACCTGTGAGAGATAAAGTTACACTATTTAAAAATTTATAATTAAAATTTTATAAATTCATTTATATTATTCCATTGGTATGAAGTTCACAGTCCCCCTCAAAGCCTCATGTCCTCACTGGTGAGACCTTTTGGAGCTGGCTGGATCTAGGACATATGGTACTGGGAATGAGTGTGCGTGTGTGTATGTGTGTGTGTGTGTGTGTGTGGTATTAAATTAGTCTACTGATTGAAATTAGCATAGTTTTGGGTGTGGATAATGGAAGCCCCACCCTGGATATGGGTGGCACTAATTAATAGGGTTATAGCATAAATGGAATATAATGGGAGAGATGAAAGGCAGACTTGCTGCTGCTGCTTTCTGCTTTGTGGCCTCCTACCTGCTTTGCCATGAACTGTTTTCTTCCATGATGCTCATCTGCTGTGCTGCTCTGCCTTGGACCCAGCTGACTATGGACTAAAACCCCTATAAGCTGTGAGCTGAAATAAACCTTTCGTAATTTAACTTGTGGGTGTCTGGTACTGTATTTTGTCTCAGCAATGAGAAAAGTAGATGAGACAATCCAGTCTGCAGTATTTTGTTGTAGCCATACAAATAGAGTGAGACATTCATGTTGTTGCACATACCATTTCAGTTTGCTCCTCGATATTGCTGAGTAATATTCTGTTGTATACCACCTTGGGTTTATCCACTTGCCAGTTTATGACATTTGTAGTATTTCTGGTTTGGGGCTATTCTGAATAATATGGCCATCATTCTGAATAATACGCTATCATTTGTGTGACAATCTCCATGAAGATGTATGTTTTTTCTCTTGGGTGAATAACTAGGAGGTGAATTGCTGGGTGATATGGTTAAGGTTAACTTTGTGAGAATCTGCCAAACTGTTTTTCCAAAGCTGCTGTATCACTTTACATTCCTATCAGGACTGTAGGAGCATTCCCCACATACTTGCCAACAAATATTATTGTCTTCTTTATAGCCATCCTAGTGAATCTGTAATGGTACCTCATCATAGTTTTATTTGCATTATTCTAGTAATGAGTGATGTTGAGCATCTTTTCCTATACTTATTAGCCATTGATTATCTTTTCAGGTGGTATCATTTCAGATCATTGCCCATTTGTTAACTGGGTTGTCTTCTTATTGAATTATAAGAGCATATACTATGTTTATACACAGTCCCTGGTTATATGTCTTTTTTAAATATATGTGATGCAGAAGTGAGCACTGGTCATACATCTTTTATCAGATACATAACTTCAAATATTATTTCTCAACCTTTTCATTTTCTTAATGGTATCATCTGAATTACAAATATTTGTAATTTTAAAAATATTTGTAATTTTGATGAAGTTCGGTTTATCATTTTTTTTCCCTTCATGAGTCATACTTTTGGTTTGAGGTTTAAGAAACTAATGCAATATCAGAGGGCTAAGAGAAAACCAGTGTCATGGAGCCTTGGGAACACACAGTTTTAGGAAGAGGTGTAATAGTCACTAGTGTCAAAACCTGTGGAAGGTTCACAAAGCTGAATGAAGCTAAAAGATCACTAGACTTGGAGATTAATGATAAGAGCAATAACTGATGTTTGAAATTTGTATGGTTGTTTTATACCAGGAAGTATGGTCTTATTTCTAGTTTCAGTAACTAGGTAGTGATTACATACTTTTTGTGGTTTTCTGACTTATTAGCATTATCAACACATTTGCTCTTAATCCTTAAAAATATGTAACATATGAGTTAGAGATAGGAAATTATTTCTACAACTTTTTAGTTATGGGGAAGTCATTTACCTTTTATAAACCCCTCATCACATTTGTAGAATAGGGATGATGATTATTGGTAATTTTTCAAGTAGAGCTGTGATGAGAGATAATGCATGAAAAGTGCCCAGAATATTATCTGGTCCATTGTGCATGCTCAAAATCAGAAGTTATAATTTCTAGTTGTCATAATCAGATAAAGATCTGAAAATATTTTGTGAATTCTTACACTCTATAGAAGCTGTTTGAACTACTTACTACTTTATGGGGTCATAATATGCACTGTAATATATTGTTCTATTTGAAATCCTACTTAGGATTTAAAAATCCTAAAAACTTTGCTCATAAATAAAGAACATTAATTTCCCTCCTATCCTACCACCCCAAAGACATAACCAGTGCTCCTTTTCTAACAGCTTTATTAAGATGTGATTCACGTATTATACCATTCACCCATTTGAAGTGTACAAATCAACAATTTTTAATGTACTTAAAGTTACTTAGCCATGAACACAGTCAATTTTACATTTTCATCACCCCCAAAAGAAATTCTCTATCCTTGAAAACTGTCCATGATCCCTAAATCCCCTATCCCTGTACAATAACTAATTCACATTCTATAGATTTTCCTATCCTGTACCTGTCATGTAAATGGAGCTGTACAATATGTAGTCTTTTGTGGCTGACTTCTGTTAAAACCAGATCCAGACAGTAGTTAAAACTGTAAAATAAGATTATATTCAGAAATGACTGCAGTCTGGGAAAAGAGACCTCAGCATAGGACTGAGCTCAATTCCAAATACAGCAAGGACCCAATTTATGATTTGTGCCCCAGGAGCAGGTTGGGGGGCAACTATATAGACAGTTATTAAGATGAGACATGAAGGGTAGAAGGGAATTCTTGCTAAATGGACCTAACAGATTTTCTTTCTTCTTCTGGTGCCAGAATTGAACTTGGAGCTCACATGCTACCCCTGAGCTACACCCCTACTCCTAACAGTCTTGTGGAAGACTGACCAGTGTGATTAGACATCTTCTGGAGGTGGTGAAGGATGAGGAATTTGATCAGGCATCATGGATGAGATATTGATTTGAGCAGGCGGAGATCCTGCTAAACTGATCCTGCTGATGCTGGGCTGTGTAGACCTGAGGACAGAGTGTGAGGATGGGGCCAGCTGAGAAAAAGGCTTAGAGGAGCCTGGCTAAAGTTTGGCTACTTTCTTCATTTAGCACACCCATCCATGGGTGGCGTGTATGCTACTTCATTTCTTTTTATTGCTGAATAATAAATATCTTACTGTATGGAAATACTAGACTTTATCCATGCTTTTTCCAGTGAATGGGCATTTGAGTTGCTTCCATTTTTCTTTTATTGCTAATAGAAATGATGCAGCTATTAATATGCATGGGTAAGGGTATACACATGCTCATTTCTCTTTAGTGTATATGGAAGAGTGGAATTACTGGGTCATATGGCAACTCTATGTTTAACTTTTTGAGGAACTGTCAGATTGTTTTCTGAAAGGCTGCACTAGCAGTGCATGAGGATTTCAGTTTCTCTACATCCTTCACAACACTTATTATTTCTTTGGCAGTGCTGGAAATCAAACCCAGGGCCTCACACATGCTAGGCAAGTGTGCTACCATTGAGCTACACCTCCAGCCTCTTCCAACACTTATTTTTGTTTTATAACTATCCTAGGAGGTATAAAGTGGCATCTTGTTTGAATCTGTATTTCCTAATGACTACTGGTGTTAAGAATTAACCAATATTTCTTTAATCCCAGTGAAGTATAGCCAGGAAGTGGAAAAATCTAAAAGATGAAAAACAATGTGTAAATGGCCCATTGCATGTTGCTGTGAAATCCTGTTACCTGCGCCTTCAGGGTCTTTCTGTGATGTGCTCAGACAGTGAAGGCCTATGGATTTATTCACTACCTTCAACTACTATAATCTCAATAATTTAGGTTCTGAGTCATTGTTCCTGACCTAACATACATGTTGGTCACATGTCACTCAATACATATTATATCACTCATACTCTGTCCAAAGTATTGAAAACGAAAGACAAGAAGACAGTTTAGTAACTCATCAAGAGACACTATAGAAATTTATAACTTGATTTGAAAAAGTACATGGAATCCTGTATATTATAGAAATGTTGAATCATTCTTCAAAAGCCATTTTTCATGGCCAGTGGTAAATAAAGAAAATTGTATTTGTGCAGTCAGGATCAGCAAGCATTTTTGTAAAACAGCTAGGTAGTAAATATAATTTAGCTTCATGCTCATACTGTTTCAATTTCAAGCACTCTGCAATATCAGTTGATATACCTAAACAGATGGGTGTGGTTGTGCTCCAGTAAAATTTTATTTACAGAAACAGGTGTTAGGCTGGAACTGACTGACAGATTCGTTCGTTGATCCATGATGTAGAAGAAAGGGGTAATTCTCGTTTCTGTAGCAACTTGAAAGTAGACAAGAGAGAATGCTTTTATTTTCTCCACACAGATGTTTTACAAGTGGACTTGGCTTCTCACTACTCAGGGTAGGACAAATGGCGGATTTTGCAGAAGTTATTTGTCTCTTTCCTTAAACATTTTTTTAGAAACTTTTTAATGACTAGGATAGCATCTTTGAGACATTTAAAATAGGTCATAGAGAATTTTAGTCACTTTTGGAAATAAATTATTCTCATTGTGATGTTTTATTTTGTAGCACTGGGGATTGAACCCAGAGCCTTTACAATGAGCTACATCCCCAGGCCTTTTAAAATTTTGAGGCAGGGTCTGGCCAAAGTCACTAAATTTCTCAAGGGAGCTCAAGCTTGTGATTCTCCTGCCTTAGACTGGCTTCATCACTACATTAAAAAAATCTGAGGTCACAGAAATACTTAAATTATTCTATTAATGGGATTAGTTATTTTTAATTAGTTTATACTCTGTCATATCCTCCTCCTCCTCTTCTTTCTTCTCCTTCTCCTCCTCCTCCTCTCTCTTTCTTTTTTTTTTTTTTTTTTTGATACCAGGGAACAAACTCTGGTCCTTGTGCCTGCAAGGAAGGAAGGCAGCTGCTTTTTTTTAATAGGAAAAATTTATTGACGGGAAAAAAAAGCTTCTAAGAGAAACAGAAGGGGGACTGGAAAGTGGATTGCCTACTCACCCTAATTTTCAAAGATGTTTTATACAGCAAAGCTATGTGGTGAGGTGGGTACAAAGTGGGACAAAACTATAAGACCCAATGGAAAATTACAAGGTGGGCATGAGGTGGGGCAAAACCATGACCAACCAATAAGATTATGAGTCACCCAGGCACACTATTGATTAAATGGGGGTCAAATGCTGGAGTAAGCCACATAACAAGGGTACAAGGATTTTCAGTGCGGGTGGGGGTCAGGGATATTTCCTGGAAAGGCTGGGTTAAGACCTTAGCCCCCACCCAGGTGACTGGTACCTATCAATCACTGCTATTTATCCCTAGGTGTAGTAGGTTCTCTCCTGTTACAATTTTGGCCTTCAGTGAATGTGTCTGGATTGTCCTCCATGTTGGCTTCTCCCGGGCTGGCCCTGTCTACCTGCCTATAAGATGTCTAATTAAGTTACCTACCTGCAATATGCTACCCTCTGAAGAAGTAACCTAACCACTGCTGTGAGGGGGCAAAGGGCAAAAAAACCATTCTGGCTACTTCTGGCTGAAGAGGGCTGCAGCTGTGATCAGCAGTTAGGGTTACTCTCCAGAGGGTCTCTGGTAGGTGCCAGGCACTGTCACCCTGGGTCGCTGTGCCGTATGCTCTTCTTTCTAGTACAGTGAAAGATCCCATCAAATGACACTAGTTATTGGTATAACTCGTAAAAGACAGACAACTAGGGGGAAACTTTTTAAAAAATTAATTTTATTAAAATTAATTAATTGTATGAAATGACATTCATCATTGGAGATTTGCACTTTTATGAAGTACATCTTGCTTCTTATTTTTCCCCTTCCCCTTCCCTCCCTCAGCCCGTCCATCTCTCCCTATTTACAATGACTTGTTTCCATTTTTTCATTTTCTCATACTAATTCCATTCCCCTCTTTCCTTTCCCCTACCCCTCCCACTTCTCTTTCCCCTTTGCACATTTTCTTCCTATTTCACATTATCTATTATATATTTTGATCCTTATTTACACTTCAGTTTCTCACATCAGAGAAACTTTGGTATTTACATATGTGTCCTATTTATTTCACTTGAGTATTGCCTCAATGTGCATCCACTTAGCTATAAATGCCTCTAATTTCTCATTGTTTATGGCTGAGTAGTACTCCATTCTATAAACAAACAAACAAATTTTCTTTATCCGGTCTCCATTGATGGGCGTTTGGACTGTTTACATATTTTAACTATTACAAACTGTGATGCTATGAACATGGGTGCACATATGTTGCTGGGGGGAAACTTTTACAGCTCATTTCTATGTCTAGATTATGACAGCTTATGCTTTTTAAAACACTCTTTAAGCAGCTTTCAAAATTAAAACTTTTTAATTTATAAGATAGATGGTGTCTGCATATGTTGCCCATGTGGGAGACTGCCTGCAAGACAGCTGGCTGCTTGCATTGCAGTTCCCTGAGCGAAGGAGTTGCTATGTTGTAAGTTCTGATTGGCCGTGATTGGCTGCCATCTTATGGCATTATTTAGCTGAGTTTCACTTTCCAGAAAAAACACCTGCTTCTTCTTGTAAATCATGTGTACTCTGTGGAGCCATAATTGTGGCCTTGTACAGTTATCCTTGAGATTGTTTTTCATCCTTGAAGTTGTTTTTACTTTCATACTATTGCCTGATATAAGTGTGAGAGCCATCTGGCAGGTAGTAGTAGAAGTAGAAGTAGTAGTAGTAGTAGAAGTAGTATTAGAAGTAGAAGTAAAAGAAGAATAAAGAAGAAATCTGTTTGAATCTGAGCATGACTCAGTGTGTTTACTCTCGGTGAATCCTCTCAGGTTTGGGGCCTGCTGGAAGGACCCCGACGTCGCGGCTCGCGACAGCCCAGACTGTTCTCAGACTCCTGGGCTCAAGCAATCCTCCTGCCTCAGCCTCCAGAGCAGCTGGACTATAGGTGCTTGCCACTTCACTAGGCTCTGAGCAGCTTAACTGAATCAAAATGTGGAGTGAGGGAGAAGCATAAAGGAAACAACCCAATAGCTTGACAGGCTACACTGGGGCATGTGCTTGGAAATTGTTAAATCTCCTCTGTGATCTACCCTAGGATTCTTCTGAGCTATATAACCAAACCAACCCCCCTTGGGCTCAAGCTAGTCAGGGCATATTCGGGCACTGGCGATTTAAAGAACCCTGGCTATTGTAGACTTCTTCATCGAACTGAGATGTGAAAGATGATGGCAGGGCATTTAAAGGACAGGAACAGTTGTGGCAAACCTATGGCATGCATGTCTCAGGGGGTTGTTTGTTATCATTGAAAGCTCTAAAAGGTTCACCATCACTGGACTAGGGTTTGGCAAAGAAGAGTACAAGGTAGAAAGCGGATGTGAGAGGACTGTGTCCTGGGAATGCGAAGGACTTCGTTACTGTCAGGAATTACAGGAGGAAGGAGAAAGGCCGTGCACACAAAGTCACAAAGGGCCTTGGATGCCCTGTAGAGTGTTTGGGTCTTTGTCCTGCAGGCTGCGTGGAACCATTAAAGGACGGTGAGTGAGGGAGTAAGGTGGGCTAAATTGTGAGCCAGGGGGATTGTTCTACAGGTGTAGAAAAGACCCAGGATGGAGGCAGGAAGCCCACACAGTCAGTTGCAGTGTGGTGGTGAGAACTGGATGGGCCAGGATGCCAACAGCAGAAATAGAAAGAAGGGAGAATAATGAAAGATACTAAGAAGGAAGAGTTAACAGTAAGAGGGGTGACTGCAAGTGGAGAATAACAAGGAGGAACCTGGGGAGTTTCCCATTTGGACAGTTGGATTGATGAAGAGGCTCATTATCAAGGTAAAAAATAAGTGCAATGTGATTGCAGAGACTGATGTTAGGAGGAAAGAAGATGGGGAGCTTGAGAGGCTGAGCTACAGGTGCAGGGAGTTCAGCAGTTGGACTTCGTAGGAGGCAATTCAACAATTGGATATAAGTGATGGTTGGGGAGAAGGCTGAGAGAGTTCATGTGATAAGAAGAAAAGAGGTGCTGGGCATTAGGGATAACACCACTTAAACTGTAGTTGGAAGGGGGCAAACAGAGGAGACAAATAATTAGGGGTAATGTAAGTAAAGTCATGGGTGAAACAATTCTGAGGAGGGGTTGGGAGGACACGGTATACCAGAGAGGGCAACCTTTATAAGGGCTGAAAAGGGTGCATTGGATTTGGCCACTAATGGATAACTAACTGGTGGTCAGAATAATTTCAGGTGGCTGTGTAAAGGGCGGCCCAGGCTGCAGGTGTGGATGAGGAAGAGGAGATGAGGCCCTGTAGGAACTTTGTGTTTCACTTTGAAGGACAAATGCAAAAGCAGCCTAGAAGTTGCAGGCACACAGGCCTGGAAATGGTAGTTGTTTTTAAGTTCTGGAAGAGGTGAGCCGTACTCAAGGATACGGGGGAAGAGTCCTTGACAAAAGAAAGGAAAAATATAAAGGGAAGAAAAGGAATATTAATGAGCAAAGGCCAAAGACCGAAGGAGAGAATCCCGGTAAGTAAATGGAATTGCCTTGGGAGGCAGGCAGCGGAACCACTCAGTGCTTGTTTCTTTTCAGATATTGTATATTTATAGGGTACCTGGGTGGGTATGCTAAGCACACAGGGAACAATGGCACTGAAAATCATTGAAATAAGTATTGACCAGCGCATAGCAACTGACAGTGCGTAAGAATGAGCGTCTTGACAGGAATGGCAAGTGTACAGTGCTTACTCTGGCTTGTTTCTCCCACGACAAAAAATCATAGTATGGCATCCATTCTGTGCTCAGTCTTGACTCAGAATTCAGCAGAGGACTTTAGACAGCCTCTAAGAGCTTACGAGAGTTGGCCGTTGAGTTGAAAGCTGTTTGCAATCCTTGGTGCGTAGCAACAATGGCAAGTACCAAAAGAACTTGAAGAAAGTTGTATTGCTTCCCAGAGAAATTGTATGCTTTTTCAAGGAAAAAGGCAGTACAGGGCCGCGGATTTACCTCAGTCGTGCTGCGCCTGCCTCGCAAGTGCAAGGTCCTGAGTTGATTCCCGGTAACCCCCCCACACCCCCGCAAAAAAGAAAAAAGGTATATTCTATTTCTTAAGTAAAATCTACACTATGAAAATCTGAGGCTCAAGCAGGGCTTGCTGATTTAATTACATATTTTAAAAGAACTTAAGGAAATGTCAATTCAATATAGGCAAATGGATTGTGGAGGGATAGCACTTTGTGAGACTGAAGAAAAGGCATAGTCTCTTCCTAAAAGAGTTTGTATCCCAGTATCTGACAACTTTTTCTACCCCTGCAATTTAAACTCATTTTCTCTTCTTTCCTCTGTTCTTATGGAAGATGGAAAACAGCTGGTCAGCATCCTCAGCTAATACTTGTACAGTGCCTTCTTAAAAATAATCCTTTAGTTTGAGGACGTTATGCTAGATGAAATAAGCCAGTCGCCAAAGCATGAATACTGTTATGTTTCCACTTGTGTGTGGTGTCCACAGCTGTCAAATTTATAAAGTCGGAAAAGTAGGGTGGTGGTTTCCGTGGGCTGGGGGAAATAAGGAGTTAATTTCAATGAATATAGAGTTCCAAGTTTTCAAGACGAAAAGAGTTTTGTGGATGCGTGGTGGCAAAGGCAACACAACATGAATGTACTCAATGCCACTGAATTGTACACTTACAGATGGTTAAGACAGCTTGAGAAATATCCTTTATGTAAGCGAAGGGCGTACCCTGTGGGGATGTGCAAGAAACCATTACCTAGCAGACACGTCTTCTACGGGATTGCTCGTTCTGGTCCATTTGTTTTTCATCTTTCTTTGTGGCCCCTCTTTCCATTCTCCTAGAAACTTTTGCTGCTCTTCTCTGGACCATCTTCAAGTCTTCTACAGACCAGATGTAGTTTTGGGAAATTAGCCAAGCCCGTGTAGTGGGAGGCCGTCTCAGACATGCTACAGTCTTGTGCGACATTAGGTTTCTGTGGGTGTTTGACGGCAACCCTGCATCGTCTGTGTTTTATCATAGTTTTCAGATATGGCTTTTATAAAGTTGGGATGGGTGAATTGGAAGAACTTTCATGGAATTTGCAGCTCACCATTATCTTCAATCTTTTCATTGTGTGTTAACTTTGCTAACATTTCGAGGCTTAGATAATAAAACACCACATGTTGGTTTTTCAAAATTATGAATTTAATACACGTTCAAAGCATCAAACTTATGAATGTATTTTTCCATTTCCCTCTCTTCTCTACTTCACTCTGTTGGGTTGTTTTAAACAATAAAACGCTTGCTTTATGGTTAATGACTGTGATTCCTAAATAGACCACCTGAATATATGCCTTAATCGGGATGCTTTTTTCCCCCTCAGAAACACTGAACTGAAATTCTTAAATTTCCCAGTTTATAATTTACAGTGAAATGTTATGAGTTGCAGGCTGTGTTGTGTTGTCAGTAAAGTAGCTCAGTCTTGCTTAGCTATAAATGCTTTCCTTTGCTCTTACTTAGAAGAAAAGCCTTTTGGTGAACCCTTGGAAACTTGGAGAGGACCCCTCACTCTGTTGCATCGAGTGCTCTCTGTTGTCTATTATCGCTAGAAAATGAAATCACGTGAAGCAGATAGGCTCATCAGTCCTTGGTCCTTTGATGTGGTAAATATCTTTATTGGTTTGACTCAGCCTTTTAGTTGCCCCTCAGTTGTTTCATGGAGCATTAGAGGAGTAGGATGAGGAGATGTTTATGTTAAATAATAGTATCTAAGACTTGTGCGGCACCTACAAACAAACCCCAAACCCAACCCAAACTTTCTAGTTCTCTTTCTAAGAAAACATTAAGGTGAAATTGATGTTGTGTCATGAGAAGTTGTGTGTGCATGCATGTGCTTATGCACACTTGTGTTTATCCAACTTCTGTAACCACAACACCCACCTCAGGTTACCTACCAATATCCCCCTAAAGTTACTGCTGGCATTTTGTGCACGCTCGTCCAATTGTGGACTTGCACAAAATTACGGCTCCGGTTTTGGTAAACCAGCCACATCCCAGGTCCTGAGTGACTTTGGATGTGTCCTACTATTTAACATTCAGGAGTGCTGTGAGGCAATACCATAGGGGCTGAGATGTCATATGTGGCATCTATGGTAGGTCTAAGTTTTCCCCTGCCCTGGGAGGGGTTACCCGCTATGCAGGATGATTTATAGAAGCTGATGTTGGTCTGGAGCTTGATGCCGGGCTGGCGCCATGCTGTCTGCTGGCCTTTCAAAGGGAAATCTGGCCTTCTTAATTTGGCTTCATATTTCTTGGATGACCCATGTGTTTTGGACTGTACACTGCCTGTGTGGCAGAGTTCAGCGGCGCTGTTTAGCTCTGGATTCCCAGAAAGCATTGCTGGCCAAGGCCTTGCATGAGCTGGGTGCTGTGTGACCATAGTTAGCCTTAGACTTCAGTCCTTGTTACCAAGCTAAGGTGCTAAATAGGCCTGGTTGTTTTTCTTCAGGTCTGTGCACAGTTAACCCAACAGGGCAAAAATCTTAGTACACTAAGGAGAAAACCGCTTCCTGGTGTCGAGAAATGTGCAGTGTTCCTCTAGGTGAGATGGTATAACATATGTTAGATAAACTCTATTACACCATAGTATTGTGCAGAAAAAGTTGGAGGAAGCACTCTAAGCAGGTGGTCAGACAATACTGGGGAAAACTTTTATGCTGGCCAACACATCACAGGGGCCGACCTGGGGCCTCTAACATAATAGCAATGATTATGCACTGAACAGATGTGTGGATAGTTGTGGGACGAGTGTAACTACTGGCTCTCAGAGTCTAATGCTGCAAATTGTGTAGAAAATTTTATGAAGTCTGTATACCACTCCTTACCATTTTCCTCTACCTGTTAGCAATTGTTCTATTACTCCAACCATTTTGTAGTCTGAACCTACAGTGTTTCCTGACCACTGAGATGGAGAAACTAATCCAAGAAACTTCTTCCTGGGATTTTAGAGAGAAAAGGAGCATGACTTCCAGTCCCTGATGAACATTTAATCGAGATGGAAAGAAGACTACATGTCTCAACATTGCAGAAAATAGCAAAGCAGTTCTGAAAATTCCAAAGAGTAGGATTTAGCACTGTTCACACATGGAAACCATCAGCTCAAAATGCGGTACTCTTTGTGAATAACTGCTAAATTCACAACTGACATATCAAGACACATAGCACTGTCCATTTTTAACTTTTGAGGTCCATTTTTAACTTTGCAGGTATGGTTTTCTCTCTGTGAAGGGTACAGGCACTTAAAAAGTGTCAGAGAAACAAGGCATTCGGGACAGCAGTTGTAGGGATGACTCAGTGCATCAGCATCTATTTTGGAAGAAATTGTGACCAAAACAAATGTCACGTGTCTGACTCTTTTCTGTCCCCTTATTTGTTTTGGTCCTTATTTCACCTAACACTGTGTGGAAGGGACACAGGAAGAAAACATTACTCTTGAAGACTAGAGAGAGAGGGAGACGTGGGTGATGTCAGAGCCCTTTCAACACTGCAGGTGGAAGAGCAGCATGTGAGGCACATCTGCTGTAAACTAGAGGAGGATCCTTTTTATCTGTTTCAATCAGTTTGATCACAGAGTTAACACAGGTTTGATGGAGTGAGAAGCAGTAATGCAGCTATTTGTTTTCAGTTATTTCTTCCATCGGGGTTAACAAGCCCTTCCTTAGATGTGTACCAAGGGTCTTGTGAAAAACCAAAAGAAACAGTGGGAATCCAGGAGACTGGGAGACAGTCAAGTATTGTATCCGACAAGCCTCTGCCTAGCCTCAGCAGGCCATCCTGTGTTCCATGGCTCTGGTGTCTCTCCTGGTCTCTACTTCCCCCTTTGAAGTGGCTGGGCCCACTGCCTACACCTGGAAACTGATAAGACGTACTCTCTGCCCACTCTCATGGGTTTCCAAACAAAACAGCCAAGAATGCGCTCGTGTTGAACTACAGGCATAGCTGACTGGCAGGGTCCCTAAAGAATCAGCATGCCCACATTTCTGCCTCCTCTGATGTTCCTGAGCCTATCCTCAGTTCAAAATTAATAAAATCTATGTGCTTTTGTAAATTAAAATGAACAGATCCTCTGCTCGTTCTTTAAATCCTGATGTGCCAGTTTAATAACATTCCTCTCAACTCAAGATTATTTTGCAGACAGTATTTGCAGGAAGGGTTTGCTCTAGAAAGTGGCTGTAACTTTGTATGTGTTTGTTCATATTGACGATGATTCAGTTAGTATTTGTTCAGTATCACTGCGGGCCAGGCCCTGGGCTGAGTGGTGGGATTACAGCAGTGAATAAAAGTCTGCTCTTGGGAAGCCTCAATAGCCAAGGGAAGGGTAGTTATTTTTAAGAATATTTTGCAAAGAAGAATGATCAGTGAAAGTGTGGGTTTAAAAACATCTGGCATTAAATGCTACATATAATTTCTCAAAGATTTGCTTTTCATCCTTTTGTTAGGGAGGGACATTTAATATCAAAATTGCTATGCTGAGTGGCCATAATGAAAGAGAAGAAAACTCATACTGCCCAGCCTGGTGATTTAGCAGAGTTTTTTTTTTTTCTGCAAATATCTCCCTTACAAAGAACATTTGTGGGATGGATTCTTTTTTGAAAAAAGTTTAGTTTAGTCATGTCATTAGAGCTACTTGTTTTGCGTTTTTGGAAGAGAAGCTACATTTGTAGATGTTTCTGTACTTTTTATTCCAAGAAGATTTACATCAAAGCACAAGCTCCACGCACTGTTCGGGTTCCCTTCCCACTAGGTTGTGTCCTATTATTTTGCATAATATGACGACGCTTCAGAGCAGCACTGATTCTGTAGCCATTTCCTCTGGCTAACTGGAAGCAGCTCATTTCCGATGGAGTCGGGAATGACAAGTGGAACTAACCGGTTTCTGGTGGCAAGTGTACATTTAAACTTCCTGTTCTCTCGGAGCTTTCTTCATGTCTTTTTGTGGTGCATCCATTTATTGGAAATACGTAATATCCTCCAGATAATTAACCGCCTTGCTGAGTTTTGCTTGGCAGTTAACCCTCTCTCTCCTTTCCTTTGCCTTCTTGCCTCCACACTGGCAGGATTAATGTGCCTTCTCTGTGTGTCGTTTCTCGGTCAGCTTGGCTAATCATCCATCTTTATTTCCTCCTTAAGGGAGAACTTTGATTCAAATAGGGAACAAGTGAGTAGGTTGGCTGGTTCTCCTTGAGAGCAGCCGTGAATCAGCGCCAACAAGCCCAGCTCAGGTGCAGTGATCTCCAATTCTGAGCTCAATTTTATGTCCCCAGCAAGCATGCATAATCTTAGGCAAACAAACAGTTCTGCCAAGAAGGGCATCCAACTGTTCTTCAAGACAGAGCCACAATTCTTGGCTCTTGGATCAGTAAAATTATCTATTTTCAAAACAACCCTAAAAAAAGAAAAAAAGAGATGAACAAAGGGGATAGTGTTATTTATGTAACTTTGTTGTAAGGTTATAAAAAGTTTTTTCTCTTGGGGTACAAAGTGGGTATGGTATGTGTTCCCAAGCCTAGAGAGGCTGTTTGCAAAAGTAATGATATCTCTTGGGATTTTCCTTTGCTAATTACTTCAGCCTTTCTCCCTTGTGATTTTTTTAAATTTAAATTTTTTACGTTTTGCTCTGAAAGTTCTTAGGAGCAATTTTTGGGAACTGCTAAGCTTGATATCTCTCTTGCCTCTGAGCTGTTCTCAGGGACCATAAGGTGGACAGGCAGGGGGAGTAGCAATGAAGAAGGATCTTCCTTGTCACCAGAGGGAGGAGGGGCGAGGTAGTTGCAGCCATCATCTTGGCCGAAGCCCTCCGCATGCCCACTGTGACTCATTTAGCATTGCCTGGACGTGTTTCCTTTTCTGATTCTTTTCTTGCCACCTCGTGGCATCACCACTCACTAAGAGCCTGTCACCTGAAATTAGCACTACTTGAACCCACCTTGAAAGGGAGCGAGATGCAATATATACTAGAGAAGTGAAGGACTCCTTCCCAGATCTCCAGAAATACTTAAAAATGAAGCTCAAAATTGCAAAATCCACAAACAAGAAATTCAGAACCCTTATGTGCCCAGAAGGCTAATGCAGAGAGAAAAGCAGAGATGAAAGAAATCCAAAGGCATGTGGCCATTTTAAACAAGGAAGGCGGAATAAATTACCATGAAGGCATCTTTGTAGACAGGAATGCCCAACTTATAAGAGGAATAGAAGGCAGCCTTAGGGTCAAGGTCAAATGGAGTTGATCGGTGAATTCTCTCTCACTTAGCATATGCACCAGTGACACAGCCTGGGAAGCAGTGGGCTCTGCCTGCCACACCTGGGATTCCGGCCAATCCCAACCCCAGAATGTTCTTCTTCCCTGGAATGTTATCCAGTTCATGTCTCATGTAGTTGTTTGGGTCAGTTAGTGGGGACAGAAATAAGACCAAAGCAATTATTTGAGTTTCAGATCAACCGTATCTACTAGCTGTATTTTGTTTGTTTGCTTTGCAGGGAGTAATTTTGGATCGTCAATCTAATTGTTGACTCTGCTTGTTATCACTGAGAAGCATTTTGCAATGTATTTCAGCTGCATGACATGTTCCCATCTCAGGACTTAGACTGGACCTGGACTTGGCCCCTTTGGGAACTGAACATGTTTCATTTTCCTGTGTTTCTTGGCTTAGAGTTTTCAGATAGGTCTTAACTTTTCTTATTTGTTTAGGGAGAATCTTCAGGACACAGAGGAGTAAGGATAGTGGGTCAAAGGTCTTTTGTTGGTTCAGGCTTTCTGGAAGATACCCCAAATTTTTTTCTCTCCCCTTTTTAGGCTGCTCTTGAATTCATGGGCTAACGTGATCCTCATATCTCAGTCTCTCAAGTAAGTAGCTGGGATTCTAGGTATGCTACCATGCCCAGCTTTTTGTACTTCTTTTGACTATAAAAACAGTTTTTAAATTAATTTTATTTTTATGGTTTAACTGGCTTAGTTAGGATGCTGCTTCTTTAGTTTTAGAGAAGGATAACTCTCATCCACCAAGCATTTATTATCTTAATAGCTGTTGGGTGCTGTTGTGGACTACTACACAGCAAGTGACTGGTTTGTGTTACCCAGGGACTTCGACAAGGCTTCCCTGAGAGGGTTTTGGCAAATGAGGGGAGCTCCTGCCATAGAGACGGTGGAGGAGGAAATTTCAGGCAAAGCAAAGATACCAGCGCTAGGGGAATGAGAACTTGAGAGCCAGATTCTGTGGAGAAGGTTGGGAACTTGCTGACCATGTCAAAGGTCAAAGGAGTTTCTGGTTTTAGGATGCAGACTCTGCCCCTTCCTTGGAAGCAGACAGTGTGGTCCCGGTCTGCTTTGCAGGTCATGAACTGGCACATGACCTGGCGCTGCCAATCAGATGTCTCCATTCCAGAATTCCGATAGTGAGGTGAAGAGGCAGGGGGCTGAAGCAAAATGCGTTTCTGCTGTCAATTTCTGCAGGCTGCAGGACTCCATCAGGGTAGGTGTCCGTGGGTAGAGGGTGGGGTGGAAGCTGTGGTGACTGCCCAGCAGCAGGATAAGCCCCCCCACCCCCAGCGCGATTCTAGTCACTGCTGCTGGCTGTGCGGCCTGGCTCTCCAGGAGATCCTGTGAGCTGATAGGCTTTTTAAAATTTTTATTTTTAAAAGTCATGTGTGCTGAGGTCGAACTTGCTGATATAGTAAGATGCTTCCTTTTAAAATTTATTGTCTAGGGCCAGGGATTTAGCTCAGTGGTTCTGCCACCTGCCTTAAAAGCAGAAGGACCCAGAGTTTGATCCCCTGTAGGAAAAAAAAAATTACTGTCTCACAAGCGCAAGGTCCTGAGTTCAATCTCTGGTACCACCCCCTATAAAAAATAAATAAATTTATTGTCTAATGAGTTTTGACAAATGTTTTCAATTGTGTAACCATCACTATTAAACACATACTAATTAAATCACCCAGAGTTCCGTTGCATTCCTGTGAAATCAGTCCCCTCTCACTATAGCCAAACTCTGATATTAAAGGCAGCTATATTAGATAGAAATTAATATACAGTCGGAAAGGGACTGGGCTCAAAGAAGTCAGTGAAAAAGACATCAGAACTGTGGCTGGAGGGGCATCTCAAGATGACAAGGCCTCAAGTAACAGTGGGCAGACTTGCTGCTTCCCTAAAGGCTAAATGGAAACTTGAGGTTACACTGATTAGCACCACCCAGCCCATTAAGTGCAGTTATGCATCAGATACTCAGGTGGGTGACCAGGACCTCCCTTCTCAAAACTGTTCCCGTTTTAGGGGCCATAGATAAGCTCAAATTAATGATACTAGCCATATGACCTCGGTCTGTACCCGGCTTCCTAATTGGCTATACTTGCAACCTTACTGCTTAATGACACTTTAAACCAGTTGTGCCTGCACTGTGGCTTTGTTGTTTAAATTTTCCCAACATAGGGCCTTGGTGGCAACTCACTCAGGACTGCTCCTGTCTCACAGGAGCTATCTCTCAATAAACCTTTCCTGCTCTTAGTCTCTGTTGTCCTTTGGAATGTGTTCTTTGATTTCAGGGGACACAACCTCAGCACATCTGACATCTCGCAGATTGGGAGTTATATTTCTCCTCTATCACTGGCAACCTTTTGACCTGAGTTTTTGCCCCGTTTTGCCTTTTTGAAGTGCTCCTATAAATGCAGAAACAAGGTATGTGTCTCGTTTTTTTTCCCGCTTTGCAAAATACTTTTGAATTTCACTAATGCTCTGCATATTAGTTCATTCCTTTCTATTGTCAAGAAGTTGCCAAACTATTTCTCCAGGAGTTACACCATTTTGCACTCTTACCAGCGATATATAAATGTCCCATTTGCTCTGCAGTCTTTGTCAGCCCTTTCAGTAGTTATGCAGTGTTATCTCAGGTTGGTTTTACTTTGCCTTTCTCTAGAGGCTAGAAATGAACCTCTTTTTATGTGCTTATTTGCACCATTTTATCACCTTTGGTAAAGTGTATATTTTAATATTTTGTCCATTTGTGTTGCATATTATTTTATTGAACATTTAAAAATATCCCATATACAAGTTTTTTATCAGGTGTTAATTATTTTAATTATGAGCTTGTCTTTCCATTTTCTTAGCATTTCCATTCAAATAGCTGAATTTTTTTTGTTGTTTTGTTTTTGGTACTGGGGATCAAACTTGGGTCCTTGTGCCAGTGGGCAGGCAGCAGAACCACTGAGCTAAATCCCTCTCCAAATAGCTGAATTTTTGAAGAGGTATAATTCATTAATATTTTTATAGCTCATGGTTTTTTTTGTATCCTATCTAGGAAATTTTCATGTAAAATCAGAAAGATCTTGTATTTCCTTCTAGAAATGTTACAGCTTTAGGTCTTATATTTAGGTCTATGATCCATTTTCAGTTAATTTTCATACACATTAAAGGTAAAAATTAAAAATTTTAAATTGGCAAATATATGGATTTTTGGATTGTTCTATCACTGTTAGAGAACTCAATTCTTTACTGTTGAAACACTGGCATCTTTGTTGAAAGTTAGCAGCATATACGAGGCCTTCATTTGGACCATTTGTTCTGTTGAAATGTTTTGCCAATGCCACGGTGTCTCGAAGATGGGTAATGTAAGTTTTTAGTTCTTTTAAAAAATTATTTTAGCTATTCTGGATTCTTTACATTTCTATGTAACTTTTAAAATATTTTTTTCAGTTTTTACATTAAAAAGCCTAGAGGGATTTTCACTGGGATTGCATTGAATTTGTAAGAGTGAAATGCTACAGTATTGAATCTTCTGATCCACAGCATTATTCAATCTTGCCATTTCTTAAGGTCTTTATTTTCTCTCAGTAATGTTTTAATATTCAATATATATAACTTGACATATTTTGTTAAATTTATTTATAAATATTTCACATTTTATAAATATGCTTGTAAATGGTGTTGCTTTGGTAATTTCAAATGATATTGAAATGATAAATTTTAATTAATTTCTAGTTGATCATAGCTAATACATGTAATTTATTTCAAATATATAATCAATTTTTTTGAAGTTATTACATTTTTGGCCTAATTTTTCCTTATTATCATTTAAATTTTTATAGAATCTATAATGGTATTTCCTCTTTTGTTTCTGATGTTGATAATTTGTATCTTCCTTCTTTTTCTTATTGGTCTGGTTAAATGTTTATAAACTTTGTTGAAATTTTAAAGAACTACATTTTGGTTTCATGAATTTTCTGATTCTCTGGTCCTATTTCACTGGTTTCTGCTCTTTATTATTTCTTTCCTTCTACTTACATGATGTCACTTGGTATTCTACTCCTAGGTCCTAATGCAGAAGCTCAGATCATGGATGAAAGATCTTTCTTCTTTTTAAATACACACATTTAATGCTATAAATACCCATCCAAAAACTATTTTATCTACTTTCATTTTCATTGTGTTAAAAATATTTATTGCTTTCTGTCTTGATTTCTTCTTTGGCTCAAGTGTTATCTAAAAATAGGTTATTTGGTTTTCAAATCTTTGGGACTTTCTCAGATGTCTTTCTGTTTTTGTTTGTTTGTTTGTTTTTTGTTTCTTTTTTGAGACAGGGTCTCACTGTTTAGTTGAGACTGACCTGATACTCACTATGTAGCCCAGGCTGGTCTTGAACTCAAAGCGATCCTCCTGCCTCAGCCTCCCAAGTGCTGGGATTACAGGCATGCGCCACCATGCCCGGCAGATGTCTTTTCATTATTAATTTCTCATTTGATTCCAAACTTTATAGAATATATTTTGTATGATTTCAGTTCTTTCACAGTTGTTGATTTGTTATATGGTCTAAAATAGTCTATGAATGTTCCATTTATATTACAAAAAAGGTTTATTCTGCTGCTCCTTGCTGGAGAATTCTATGAATAGCAATGAAATCTAGATAGTTGATAGGTTTTATTTTGTTTTGTTTTTTTTTTTTTTTTTTTTTTTTTTTTTTTTTTTTTTTTTGGTACCGGGCATTGAACTCGAGTCTTTGCACTTGCAAGGCAGGCCACCAAACCGCTGAGCTAAATCCCGGGCCCTTGTTTTGTTTTGTTTTGGTGCTTGTTCTATAAAATACTAAGAGAAGAGCATGTTACAGTCTCCATGTATTGTTACGGATTTGTCTATTTTAACTTTGATTTCTATCACTTGTTCTATTTATTTATTTATTTTGGTACCAGGGATCGAACTCAGGTCCTTGTGCTTGTGAGGCAGGCAGAGGAACCACTGAGCTAAATCCCTGGTCCTTGTCCTATTTATTTTGGTGGACTTGATAATAGGTGCAAAGACATTTAGGATCCTTGGGTTTCATGATAAACCGACTCTTTTATAGGTAATGCTTCTCTTTATCTCTGGAAATATTCTTTGTTCTGATGTCTATTTTGATATTAATGTTTCTAACCTCTTTTAGAGTAGAGCTTGCATAGTACAAAACTTTTAATTTATCTATATTTATACATTTCAGATAGTCTCCTGGTGGATTTTTCTGTCAATTTAGCAAGGTCCAGTTTTTATTTGTAGATCATTTACACTGCACATAATCATTCTTAACGGTGGGTTTATACCTGCCCTCTTACTAGTTTTCAGTTGTCTCATTTCCTCTTTTATTTTCTTTTCTTGTATGCTTTTGAAATCATTAGGCGTTTATAATTCAGTTTTGTCTCTAGGCTTGGCTTACTAGTTATATCTATTTTAAGTTGTTGCTCTTGGGTTCATAACATACATCTTAACTATTCTTCAAACAATGTATCTTATAATAGCAAATTTTGATTTCCTTTCCTCTATCTGTTGTTGTATTTTTCTACAGATGTTAACTTCACAATACATAGCTACCATTTTTGCTTTAAATGGTCAATTATCTTTTAAGAAGAGGGAATATAAGGAAAATTTAAAAAAATATTTACCTCTCTTACCCTCTTCAGAACTCTTCACTTTGTATAAAATAGAAAATTTTGATCTGGTTTTATAGTCTTTCTGCCTGATTGATATGGTTTTAACATTCTTGTACTCATTACTCAAAATGGATTTTCTATTTTTGTTTGTTTGAAAAAGCTTTTATTTCATTATTTTTGCAGGATTTTTCTAAATAAATTCAGTATTAAATCTTTTTTCCTTTCTGTGAAGAAACAATATTTTTTTCATTAATTGGTACATTTTTAGGTATACAATATACTGACATTTAACATCAGGAATTTGTACCTTTACGTGATGTATCTTGGGTTCTTATTTCCTCATTCCCCTGCCCTACCTTCAACCCCTCCACCCCTCCCTATTACAAAGACTTTGTTTCCATTTTGTCCTTTTCTCATATTTATTCCTTTGCCTTCTTTCCTTTCCTCTACCTCTCCCACTTCTCCTTTGGACCTTTTCTTCCTATTTCACATTATCTATTATACATTTTGATCTTTATTTACACTTTTAGTTTCTCACACTACAGAAACTATTCAGTATTTACACATGTGAAACAATATCTTCTTTATTAGGTAACACTTCTTATTTCTCTGGCCTCTGTCTAGCTTTTCTCTTTGACATTGATTTCCAGAAGATAGCTTCTGTGTCTAGGAGAGAGTGAGCGTTAAATTTATAATTCTGTCTGGGGTTCTCTGGGCTTCTTTGTTCTATGGTTCATTAATTTTGAAAAATATATGGCCATTAGCTGTGCACATATTTCTTTTGCCCCACGTACTCTGCTTTCCTTTGACATCTTCAGTTACTCCTATTTGTTGTTCTGGCACAGTATCTTAAATGTTCTTTCTTTCCTACTCTTTTCCTTCTTGTGCTTCCGTTTGCATAATCTCCATTTACCTATTCTCATGTTTACTGATTCTTTTCTCTTCTACAGTTAGTCTTCTGATCTATTAAAGGAGTGTTTTCTCTGCTATCCTGTTTTTTTTTTCCCTCCAGAATTCCTATTTGATTTTTAAAAATGTCTTTGACCTGTTGGAATTCATCATCTGTTTGTGGATGTTATTTTTTCCCACTAGCTCTTTTAACAGATTAATTATAGCTATTTAAACATTCTATTCTTATTGGAGTCAGTATCCAGGTCATTTGGGAGTCTGGTTCTGTTCATTGCTTTGTGTCTTAAGAAGGTATTGTCTTGACTCTTGTGGAATTTACAATTGTTGTTGGGTGGCAGACACTATATGTAGTGTCGTGAAGACTGAAGTGAGTCAGAGGCCTGGCTTTGGAGAGCTGGGTTAATCTAGTCAGTAGTTTACTTAGTAGTTAGTAGATTGTTCCTTTGGAGGGCTTTTATTAGTATATGTGCTCTACCTGGAGCTTTTAGCAGCCCTTTGTGATCTGACAGGCTCAACAAAAGTTAACATTTGAAAAACTCAATTAAGTTTTCCTAATTGTCAGGATGGGGACAATATTCTCTTGTGGTTTTCTGTATCTTAATTGGAAGCAGAGCTATACTTACTCTTCTTTTTAATAACCTCATTTTTTGGTTTAAATCATTTCTGCACCATGAGAACTTTGCCTAATAGAGGAGGCAATGGGTGGTACTAGATTTTTTTTTTTTCCTCATTGAGTTTATTGGTACATTTTAGGTATACAGTACAGTTACATTCATTTCTGGGATCTTGTACCTTTACATGATAGGTCTTGGTTCTCATTTTTTCTCCTCATCCCTGCCCTCCCTTCACCCTGGGTGGTACTAGTTAAGGGCGGACCTAACACTGTTTAGACCCAACTGGCTTTGAATCTCAGCTCTACCACTTATCTTATTTCTAATTTTAGTAGCTAGGTGACCTTGAGAAAATTATTTAACTGTCATCTATTTTCTTCATGTGTAAGGATGAAGTAAAATGAATAATATATGTAAAATACCCAACACAATGCCTGACTCATAGAAACTACTCAGTGAGAGGCGTTATCATCAGATTTGGATTTCAGATGAGTAAGTCTGGTGACAGATTAAAGGGTGCACCCTGGAAGGAGGAGAGACTGGAGGCTGGGAGGCCAGTTAGCAAGTAAATTTGGGTGTTCATGCTAGAGTCATAAAGTATTGAATTAGGCTACAGCAGAGGAGATGGAAGAAGTAGACTTTAAAAAGCTTAAACGTAATCAACAGTCCTCTCCTGTGCTGTCATGCATGGGCTTGTGAGTTCATCTTCTCCATGCTTTCTACCTGTACCATTAACTTTTGTGCAGTTTGGAGCTACATAACCTTGTACTTGTTTATCTGGCTGCCTTGCTTGCCCCATTAAATGTAAATCCTTTGTGAGATAGGCCGTTTTGTTCTCTTTATTGTATTGCGAGTGTCCAGCATATAGGCATCCATAGACTCATTGAATTAAACTTAGCAGGAAAGCTGTTGGGTGGTCTTTCTCACTGTAACAGGCACTGCTCAAAGTGCCTGCAGCGAAGTGCACAATGGTTGGAACATTTCCACCCTGGTAGCTGTGTCACATTGAAGCACTCCTCTTTAAAAAAACTTTTTTTTTTTATTTTTATGTTTTTTTGAGACAGGTCTTAACTATATATAGTTCAGACTGACCTGGAACTCGCTGTGTAGCCCAGGCTTGCCTTGAACTCGCAGTGATCTTCCTCCCTCAGCCTCCCGAGCGCTGAGATTATAGGTGTGCGCCTCCAGGTCTGGCCACCCCTCCTTTTTTGTTTCTAATCAGGTCCTAGATGATCTGGTGGTCTTGTCCTAGCTCACTGTTCTATATGAGAGACAAGGCCAGTTCAGGGCTAGTTAAGGATGGGTTGGGGACCTAGGCCTCAGTCAAACAGTTAAAATTAGCACATTGCTTTAATTTGTTGGGGAAGATTTATACACTTCTGCATCTGTTTATGTCAGATTCCCCAAAGATTCTTTAAAAAATAGTTTAGTCAATTTCACCTACTATTGGTGCACAGGTGACAAATGGGTTACGTTAAGGGCTGCACTTACTTACCTGTGCTTCCAGTGAGTATGCCTTGTCTTGCCTCTTCATGGGAAACACATGTTGGCCTGGGCCTTCTGGCTTCCTGGGTTCATCAGTGTGAGCCCCAGGCCAGTTTGGCAAAGGTCCTTGTATAACAAGGTTAAGAAAATCATATTCAGCAGAATTCCTTTCAGCAAGAGGGCTGCTTTTGTTTAGAAGTATTTCCTTTCTTTTTTAATCTTTATTAAATTTATTGGTACAGTTAGGTATACAATACAGTTACATTCATCATTGGGATCATGTGCCTTTACATGACTTATCTTGGTTCTTATTTTTTTCCCTATACTCCAGCCCTCCCTTCCCCCCTTCCCCCCTTCCCTGTTTACAAAGACATTGTTTCCATGTTTTTCCTTCTTATATATTTTTTCTTTCCCCTTTTCCCTTTCCCCTCCCCCTCCCACTTCCTCTACACTTTTAGAGCTTTTCTTCCTGTTACACAATATCAGTTATACATTGTGATCCTTGTTTACACTTTTAGTTTTTCATACCAGAGAGACTATTCAGTATTTACAAATGCGTGTCTTATTTATTTCACTTAAGAGTATGGCCTCAATGTGCACCCACTTATCTATAAATGTGCCTTGTTCTTTATGGCTGAGTAGCACTCCATTTTATTTTTGAAAACCCCACATCTTCATCCAGTCTGCAGTTGATGGGCAGTTGGGTTGTCTCCAAATTTTAGCTATTACAAACTGTGCCACTATAAACATGGGTGAGCATATATGGCTGTGGTAAGATTCTTTTAATTCTTTTGCGAAGATACTCAGCAGGGGAATAGCTAGGTCAAATGGGACTTCCAATCCTATTTGTTTGAGGTATCGCCATATTGATTTCCACAGTGGTTGCACCAGTCTGCACTCCCATCAACAATAAAGAAGGGTACCTACCTCCCGACAACCTCATCAGCATTTGTTATTGGTTGATTTCTTGATAGCAGCCGTTCTTTCTGAGGTGAAATGGAATCTCTGTTGTTTTCATCTGCATCTCTTGAATGACCCGTGATGTTGAACATTTTTTCATATATTTGATGCTTTTACTTTTTTTTTTCTGAGAAATGTCTGTTCATTTCAGATGCCCATTTTTGAATTGGGTGTTTGTATTTGGGGGGTCTGATTTTTTTTTAATGTTCATTTTTTAAAATTGAGTTTATTGGTACATTTTAGGTATACAGTATAGTTACATTCATTATTGGGATCTTGTACCTTTACATGATAGGTCTTGGTTCTCATTTTTTCCCCTTGTCCCTGCCCACCCTTCACCCTCTCCTCCCCTCCCCATTTACAAATACTTTATTTCCATTTTTTCATTTTCTCATATTTTTTCTTTCCCCTTATTCCCTTTCCCCTACCCTTCCCAGTTTCCCTACATGTTTAGCCCTTTTCTTCCTGTTTCACATTGTTAGTAGACCTTTGTCTGAGGAGCAGCTAGTAAAAATTTAGTGGGTTGTCTCTTAGCTCTGCCTGTGTTTTCTCTGGCAGTGCAGAAACTTTTTTTAAGAAGATGAGATTCCAAGTGTTGATTCTTTGTGCTAGTTCCCATGCTACTGAGGATTTGTTACAGCATATTGTTGGATTTTGCTTCTTTATACATTCTGGTAGTCTATTTCTTTTGAATGGTAAATTGAAGCCATTGACACTGATGGTTATAATTGATATGTATTGACTTATCATTGTCATGTTATTTTACTGTTGGTGGTTCTTTATTTTTCTCCCTCTCCCTTTAAATTCTCACCTATTGGATTTGCTCTTTTGGGCCTCACGGAGTTGTGACCTTCATTGTGTTTTTCTAGGGTATTTTTCAAAATTGTTTGGATATTTCCTTCATACACCTTCTTGTAGTTAAGAAGCAGGTGGGGAGGGAGAGAGACTGACTGACTGACAAGACCTTAGGGGACTTCACTGGAAGAGAACAAGTCTGAGTGAAAACGTGGAAAATTTGTCTGTGGCTCCTGCAGGAACCAAGAACCTGGAGCTGGGGAGATGATGCCAGGCAGCTCACTCTGTGATGCCCCTTGCTTGTGATGTTACATATCATCAGTGACATTACCACCTTCATATACTGTGAGTGAGAGGCTTAAAAAAAATCAATGTAGGAAAGAATCAGAAACAGGTATTCAAACAAAACTTGTACACAAATGTTCATAGCAGCACTGTGCCCTATAGCTGAAAGGTAGAAATAGGCAAAATGTCCACTGATGGATGAACAGACAAAGGTGGTACATCCACACAACCCAGTATAGTCAGCCAGTGACAAAAAGTGTGCTGTCACACGGCACAACTCGGAGGAACCTTTAAACACTCTTAGGGGAAAAGAAAACAGACACAGAAGTTCGCATGCTGTATCATTCTGTGTATGCAGAATACGCAGAATAGGCAAGTCTAGAGACTAAAAGCAGATTAATTAACAAAAACTGCTTTAATGGTTATGAGGTTTCTGTTTGGAATGATTAAAAAGTTCTGGAACTATATAGTGGCGTTGGCTGCATGACAGTGTGAATATATTTCATATCCCTGATTTGTAATATATAAATGGTCAAAATGATAATTTTTATTTTTGAGACAGGTCTCACTACGTAGCCCAACCTGGCCTTGAATTCATGGTGATGCTCAATAGGTATTTGTCACTGCAGCTGGCTTGAAAATGACAGATTTTATTACAGTTAAATAATCATGCAGGGGCTGGGATCTGAATACACATGGGTTGGAGAGGAAGGGCAACGAGGGCAGATAAAGGGTTGTGCGATCAGTGAGAAGAAGGAAGCTCTTCCAGAGAACTGGAAGGCTTTGAGTACTTTCGCTGTAGCACTTGAGTTTGCATCGAGGTTAACTAGGTGGCTGGCTACCCTGTGAGAAACCCAAAGGGAAGGGAAAATATTATAAAAGGTTTTTTTTATAAATTTAAAAGTGCCAACTATGGTTGAGGAATGTGTAATATCATGAAATTCAAAGGTATAGATATGTCGGCTTTCAGTCTAAGTTTACAGTATTGTTATAATGATTTTTATAATGCTGGGTGAGCATTTCATTCGCTAACCATCATCAAGTCTGTTCAGTGGCACAATTCTCAAAGTTCAGTTTGTAGATATGGAAGTATGTGCTGATGTCAGCTCTCATCATCGTTACTTTTATCTCAAGTACAAATTGTTGAATAAGAATGAACCTAGTGTAAGCCTCCCTTACAAATGACCATAGAGGATGTTGCTAAAGACCTAAAATCCTAGAAAAGCAGCCAATGGCAGGGGAAAGAGAAAGGCTTTGTCCTGAAACACCTGCCTGGCCCCTCCAAGTAACTAGCAGTTCTCAGTGTGATTGGGCAAATTGCTGAATAGTGGGTGCACATGGAGACCAGGATCTCCCCCTGAGAAGGAGCAGAGAAATGCTTGGCTCTCCCCATTTCTTCTTATCAGTAGCCCCAGTGTTTCCATTAGGATCCTAAAGGCTGATTTATCCTGTGTGCTGGGGTCAGGGTGGCAGGACTCAAAAGATCTGGGAAAAAAAAAATCACACAATTCCAAGTTTCACCTCCTTCACGTATTTCTTCAACTATAACCTTTCTCCAACTTTTAAATACTACTCTTCCCAACGTATTTCCCGTCCTTGACCTGGCAGACCTTTTTCTTTTTCAATAAAATTTATAACCTTTTACAAAAATACGTAATTTGTCAACATTTTCAGTCTTTTCTCTTGAGAAGGCAAACTCTTTGAAGGTGAGCTACTTGCCCTGTAATTGGGAAGGGTTAGTGTGAGGGCTCTTGCTTCATCAATGGGTCGGTCCGTTGAGGAAATCATAATTTTATGGCGTTATTGGGAGGCAATGGAAAGTAAAGAGGTCGGGCATGGCTGAAGGGAGTGGATCACTGGATGTGACCTTGGAGATTATATCTCGTTCCCAACTCTTCCCTCTGTGGTGCCCTTGCTCTCTTTCCTGGCTACATGAAGGGAGTAGCTTTCCTCCTCCATGTTCTCTCCACTGTGATGTGTTATCTCTCTCTACCTCTGCAACCAGGGGAGCGACCTGACCACGTACTGAAACCTCTGAGCCAAAATAAATTTTTCCTCTTTTAAGTTGATTTTCTCAGATACTGTGTCACAGCACTGGAAAGCTGAATAACACAACCTACATAGTGTTGTTGGGCTACTTTACTATCATGGATAGGTAAGGTCTTATTATTTATTCACTTCACCGATGTCATTCCTACCAGATATCTAGCTCAAAGCTTGCTTTCTTCTGTAGAATTCTTCTCAGTAAAATCCAGCTTTTATTGTTTTCATCTCATGTTTTGAACTTCAGTGAAACAGTTAAAGTGCAGTGTGTACAGTTTTTCAACCACATTGGAAATACTAGATAATGATGTTGCCAAGTCTTAACATAGAGCTTGTTTGGCTAGTAAGAATCCTTCTTTTAAAAAAACAGTTTCAGCTACATAATTTAACATTTAAATTTTAGCTTAAAAGTAACTCATGTGCTTATTATAGCCAGAGTAGCTCTCTTCTAGAATGACACCCAGTGGGGGGTGGGAGAAGGTGGTTAGGAGGACGCCCACCAAAACCCCACAGTCCAGAGGCATCTCTAAACATATCCTTAAAAACACACAAACTGCTCAGCTTTGGTCCTGCTTGGCAGCTGGGAGCTTTTTCAGTTTGGTCCATTTTCCCCTTCACCACAGAATTTATACTTCCAGTGGATAGTTTGACCTGAAAGAGACTGGTGGTTAGAAAAAGTCAGAACCGAGACAGGCATTTTATTGTTTATCTCCTTTTTTTTTTTTTTTTGGTACTGGGGATCGAACTTGGGTCCTTTAGCTTGTGAGGCAGGCGGCTGAACCACTGAGCTAAATCCCTGGCCCAATCTCCTTTTTATATAGTGATGGACATATTTGGGAGACTTTGTAGTGTGAAATTTATGCCTTTGGTGTATGGTCCTATGGATCATGCATTCACTCAGTGCTCTCTGCTCTTCTCTGTCTCATGCCCTTTATCATTTTTACTTTCTGGTTATTGATTCCTTGTTGTGCATTCTAGGTAAGAGCTCCACCACTGAGCTATATCCACATTACAGCTCTTTTTTAAAATCATGTATCAAGCATCACGACAGGTTGTAAGGAGATAGATGGATAAACTTTCACACTATCCTGAAGGAGAATACAGTTCAGTTGATACCTTATGACTTACTGAGTGGATGTTTGCATATTACTAATTTTTAGCATTTTAGATTGTTGACATCATCAAGATCTGGTATGATGGCGAGAGGAGATTTAGGAGTAATATATATACACAATCTCAGAAATACTAAAGCAACATTACTTTCTTCAAAATTAAACTTTAAGGGTGGGGAATTTAGCTCAGTGGTGCCACTGCCTTGCAAGCGCAAGGTCCCGAGTTTGATCCCTGGTACCAAAAAAACCCAAAACAAAACAAAAAAACTTTACTCAAAATTAAATTTTAAATATTTTCAGGCCTTCCTGATATTAGCAGAAACACAGAATCCAGGCTTAGGGGTTACTGAAACCTCCTACCCTCATAGTCATCCAGAGTTCTTGGTATGTGAAATATACAACATTGTTAGTGGCTTGAGTCCAGCAGTGTCCCTTGTAGATGGGAGAGCAGAGTTACGTCTGTTAAAATTTAGAAGAGTGTAAAGATGATGGCAGCAAACCTTGCACAGCACGGGATATACTGCAGTGCCTGGAAAAGAGGCCAGACTGTTCCTGCCTTTGTTTTAGTTGTAGATTGGCTCAGGGACATAGAGAAATGCCAACACTCATGGCAACAATCTGAAGAAAGAGATGTCAGCAGAAAGCCCTAGTTAATGCAATAGTTTTCTATCCATGCTTTTTGCTGTCCAACTCCCAGAAGTGTTAGACTCTCAATGTCAGACGATAAACAAGGTTGTGAGTGTGGTTAAATTGATGGAGCTATAGAGGCAACGAAGAAATGCTCATGACATTTGTGATGAGGACCAGAAACCCTAATAAAGCAATACTAGCCCAGAAAAGCCAAACCGGAGGCATTCCCCACAAATCATGCCATCTGTAGCTGTCACTTGCTTTGTGCTCTGGTGCCGCTAAGTTTTGAGGTTGTGTTGAAAGTAGTGACCATTCCCAAATATTTCATCACAACAGAAACCGAGCCTGGATGATTGCACAATCACGCAGACTAACTCAAAGACTGGATGGCTTCACTGTGAGGATTTATATGGATCCAGTATGTAGGTATACTGAAGACCCTGGGATAGTCCTGTAGCCAGGACTTTTGGGTCTGAAACAGTTCAGTCCTAGGAGCTTGGCAAGGGTGCTGTGATTTGAGCAGCATAGACTTCTCATCTCAGAACCAGGACTTCGTAAATCAAACTCTAGTTCTTCACCATCAGTGGTACTCTGCCTATCATCAGTTCTCTTCATTTGTTAAATAAGTACACGAGTACCTGCCTCATGGAGTTGGTGTGGAGAGGGAGGTATATAACTTGGATATTGTAACTGGGATTAGATTTCCCCTGCTCAAAATACATGGTGTGCTTGATGCTTCTTATATCAACTGGACAAGCACGCAATCTTCCTTGTTTTTGTTATCATTTTGGAATACCCTAGTAGGGTCTAAGGTTTTCATCTACTTCCTATGGCTCTAGTCTGTTTTCACAATAGTTATTTTGTGTGGCCATCTTCCCACTGAACATCTTCCCATTGAACTCTTTCTCTCCAACCAGAAGGAAAATATTCCTACTCAATCGTGATGTTCAGTTCTGGTTGGGAAGTAGGCAGAACCCACAGTGGTGACGTGACTCTCATTTTACCTGCTTTACCTTTTCTTCCATTTATTAATAATAGAAATTTATTTCTCAAAGCTCACCAGGCTGGGAAGTCCCAAGATCGAGTGCCAGCTGGTCAGATGTCCCGTAATTGCTTATCTCTGCTTCCAAAATGGCATCTTGTTGCTGCATCCTCTGAGGAGGATGAACACTGTGCCCCTCACATGAGGGTAGGCATTAGGTGCTTTCTTCCACTTCTTTGATAAAAAACTAAGCACATACTCGTGACTTACTTCCTCAACCTCCCCCTTTTAGTGCATATTTGCAATTCATGCAGTCTCCCGTCACCTTGGGGAGTGGTTACATGTATGTATTATAGGTCGTTTCTGTTGTAAATCCCTTCCCTCCCCCTCTCGCCGCCTCAGGTTCTCCTACTCCCTTTTTCATATTCGTTGATATTATTTTTCTTAGTTCATGGTGTGTCCTATAGTGTTTATATTAATTGGGGTTGTTAGGTTCTCGTACATAGCATATCTTTATTGCTCTCATTTCCTCTTCCCCTCCTCCTCATCTCTTGCCTTTGGACCTTCCTTGGTCCGCTTCCCTACTGCAAGAGATCTTTTCCCTTGTCTCTTCTATCCTGTATTGTTTTCTTTGTTTGCGCTTTGCCTCACTCAAATGAGAGATGCCATACCGTATTTAAGCTTGTGCGTCTAGTTTATTTCACTCAGCATATTTTCCAGGTGCATCCATTTTCCAGTGGCGCCTCAAATGTGTCATTCTTTATAGCTGAGTAATATTCCATTGTATATAGATACCACATTTTCTTTTTTTTTAATTCATTAAATTCATTGGTACATTGTAGATATACAATATGATGACATTCATTGCTAGGAATTTGTACCCTTACATGATATATCTTGGTTCTTATTTTTCCCCATTTTTTAACCATCCCTTCAACCCCTCCACCTCTCCCTATTTAATACCACATTTTCTTTATCTAATCATCTGTTGATGGGTATACAGGCTACTTCTAGGATTTAGCTATCACGATTTGTGTTGTTATGAACACTGGTGTGCATGTATCACTGTAGTGTGATGACTTAAGCTCTTTGGGGAAGATACCTATCGGGGATAGCTGGGAAAGACCCTACTTCTTAACATCATCACACTGAGTAGGTATTAGCTTCCAACATTTCAATTTGGGAAGGCACATGTATTCAAACCATAGCCTGGCATCTTTCCTCTTAAATAGGATGTCCTAGAACAGGATGAGATGAGCTAGAGCTTTTGGATTTTCTTGGGCCTTGCCAACCCATGCTGGCCATAGAGCCTCTTTGGAGAAACGAATCAGGCAACATTCTTTAAACAGAATTTAGTCCTCAGCATCAATGCAATGAATTTTTGAAAAGTGGAGTTTGTCTGGAGAAACATCTTGTTGGTAACAACAGACATGCAAAAGAGGTGGAAAAGTGATAACAATCCATGACAGGGTACTGTATATGTTAAAGCTCTTTGGGCAGAGATCTCTAGGTTATTAGGATGCATAAAAGCGGAATATAGCACACATGTATTGGTACTAACAATTTACCCCTGAGATCCCAGTTTGTTTAACAGGCAGGCTTGGGCTTACAGTAGCTGGGGCACACAGATATGAGATAGAAGAATCTGAATAGAATAGAGAGAGTAGAATGTAATGGATATTCAAGGAATTATCCGGAGGCAGATGTGAAAAAGATCTGAGGCTTGGGCATATAAAGGAAAGATACATAGTCTGAGAGAAAGGAGTTAAGAAGTTAGCAATTTCCAAATGTCAAAGAGTACTGCTGACTTGACCCAACATTCAAGTCAATGTGGGGAAGCCAGTTTAGTTTTTCTTTGCCTATGAATGCTGCTATTGCTGCTAGAAGGCTTGTCCTACTAGCTGTGAGAGAAATAGCTCAACCTACACCTGACACGAAGTCACTGATAATGGCAAACATTATCATCTGTCCAATTTCCTATCTAACTAATGGTCTTTGTCTTAGGCTCTGAAACTTAAAAAGACAAATTACCAAGGACGAGGCCCTAAGATGAAATCTGGTTCAGATTCTTCCATTGCCCCAGAGGAGCAGAACATCAGTTTGAGGGGTCAACTTTGGGTTGCATGCAAGGAAGGTGTTGGTTCAGGCAACTAAGAGGGCTTCATTCTCTCCAAAATAACCAGACTCTTTATGTAGTCACAGTTGCTTTAGCTTTTCTCAAAATAATCTGACCTTCTATATATTGAAGAGGACTCTGTTTTTTATTGTATTTAAGGTTTGAACCAAGGGCCTTCTCATTGAGTTATATCCTCAGCCCTTTTTGTTTTTTATTTCAAGACAGTATCTAGCTAAGTCACTAAGTTGAGCAGGCTGGGCTCAAGTTTCCAATTCTGCCTCAGCCTTTCAGAGTACTGGAATTACAGTACACTGTGCCACCATACCTGGCATCTATAGAAATTTTGTTGGAAATTTTCTCCAATGACTAATACCCTTCCGGTTGAATCTTGGTTGCCAAAAAGTTGGAGCAGACTTGAGTCCTTGAGGTTGTGTCAAAAGAAACTACAAATTGTGGAAATGCTGGTCATATAAATTCTGAAAGTGTCAGAGCTGGTGTCCACATTCTGTTGCTAATAACATACACTATGCCAGCCTGGGCTGCCTCGCCTTCTGGAAGCAGGTGCTTTCTGTCAATATGGCTCAGGATCAGGGGCATAATTTTTACGCTGGAATCTTTCCTTTCCAGGACCTTCACAGATTCTACAGAGGGCTGATTTTTCTATCGCTCTCATTTAATGGTTATTTTCTTTCTCAAGTAGCTTGGCTTCTACCCTTGTTTGTTACCTGTGTCCAAACAGAGAAACCCAGAAGCATGCTCAGGATTTGCAAGGAGGCTTTGACTGTGCTATGCACCCAGGAGATCAGAAGTGTGGTGCTTTAACTGCACAGTGAGCACATTTAAATCTCTTCTCTTGCTCAGCTGCAACCCCAGGGACATATTAAAAATGCTCGGCCAGTTACAGGCACATATGCCATGCTCAACAATTGGTTGTCACAACCATTATTATTGCCTTGAAATTATTTCTTTCTGGTTATAGCACGCAGTCTCTTCCTTCCTCTCCTTTCCTTGCCTCTGATGTGTGTATGCATAAAAATCCATAATATATATGCATATATCTGTGTATTTCATATATATATATATATATATATATATACACACACACACACACACACACACACATTGTGTGCAACACATAATTAGTTTTTTGAAAACCACCACTCTTCGGCCAGTTACAGGCACATATGCCATGCTCAACAATTGGTTGTCACAACCATTATTATTGCCTTGAAATTATTTCTTTCTGGTTATAGCACGCAGTCTCTTCCTTCCTCTCCTTTCCTTGCCTCTGATGTGTGTATGCATAAAAATCCATAATATATATGCATATATCTGTGTATTTCATATATATATATATATATATATATATACACACACACACACACACACACACACATTGTGTGCAACACATAATTAGTTTTTTGAAACAACCACCACTCCTGCTGGCTGCTGATAATATTGAGTATTTTTAAGGTTATGTGGGCCATGTTTGGCTTTCATTACATTAGCAACTCATATGAGACACAAGTTTCTTAAAATGAATGATCTTTGTCATTGTGTGTGTGTGTAGCTGATATAATTTGCAGAAATATTATTAATGACAGGAAGAACCTTTTCAGGGAATTTGGATTTTCTTCTCTCTATTCTCTTTTGTATTGAGCTGAAATCTCTATTGAAACTTAAAGTGCATGAAATTCTGAGCCCTGCTGCAATCTGTGCCTTCCTGCCCACTATGGGCCACTTCGGTAGGTGCTTGGTGCACCAGAGGAAGCATCAGACAGGCAGAGTGAACAAAGCCTGGTGCCCAAGTTTTCTTGTGCTGACAAAGTGCTGCCCGTGTTTGTCCCCAATGAGATCAACGTGTGCTTTCCCTCTGGGAGGATGCCAGCAGGACCACATGCACAGGACATCGTTATTGCTTGGATGGTGGATTCTTTTCTCACATAGACCCAGCCTATCTGACACAAGAGGTGCTTTTTGGCAAGTGGAAGTCATAGACAGTGTTTTGGGATCCACAGTGGCTCTGTGAAGATGAAAGCTCTTGGAGAATGAATGAGGCTCTCTGCAGAAAGAATTCTGCTTTTATTCTCACGTCAGCAGTTGCTGAGTCACATGCTCTCTGATGGCTGGTTGTTAAACATTCCCTTTGAGCCAGATTGTCACCTTTATAGTAAGTCAATGGAAAGAAAAGGCGTGATAAATTTGCCTTGCTGAGATTTTGAATAGCCAGGCCCGGATTGTGCAAGGATGCCTCCAGATACCTTAGGAAGAAATTACAACCCTGACCTTGGGGACTGCTGCCTGGGTAGAGCCCCTTTGTTAGAGTGGTAAGAGAGAAGATTTGAGCAGTCTCTCTGAGTCATTTTGGGTCCCCTTCATTCGTGAGCTTCTCTGCTCCCCCATTGCAGTGGTGGTGAACCTTTAACACACGTATCCAGGTGATTGTTATCACTGAAAGCTCTAGACGGTTCTCCATCACTTCTCTAGTGAATTAGCTTTTCATTACTGGGACCAAATACATGACACACACGATTTAAAGGAGGAAGGGTTTAGTTTTGCTCATGGTTTCTGAGGGTTTAGTTCATGGTTAGCTGGTTCCCAAGTAGGGACATCATGGTGGAAGAGCGTGGTGTAGCAAAACTGTGTAGATTGGGAAGCAGAGCAGGGGATAGCACCAGAGGGTGGGGAAAGGGACCAAATGTGGACCCTAAAGCTATGCCTCTGTGATTTACCCAAACACACCCGGAAGTGTGCTTTATTCATCCCCTCAATGCTCCTAAGCCAATCAAATTGACAGTTAAGCTTAACCATTTCATATAGCATAAGGGGCTTTAATCTAAGATGATGCTAAAGGCAGGCATGGTGGTGCATGTCTGTGATTCCAGCACTCCCAGGAGCTGACACAGGATGATCACAAGCATGAGCCCAACCTGAGCAATTCAAGCAAGATCTTGCCTCGGAATAAATAATAAGAAGGGGAGGAGGAATGCTGGGGATGTAGCTCAGGGTGAAAGCGCAGGGTTCCATCCCCAGGACCACACACACACACACACACACACACACACACACTGGGAGCAATGGATCCCAAATCGATTTCAGGATACCCCTGGATGCTCCCTGTTTACTTAAATGCCATCCCTATTTTTGTTTACTTTTTAAGTGTAGTAATGTAATCATTATTTTTGAAAACAAGATATGAAGTCCTTATAGGCAGAAGTGAGTGAGGATGTAACTCTCAGGTCAAATGAAGAGGTCCTATGAATCCCTCATGAATGTACACAGGCACACCTGGGCTAGAAGGTAAATTAAATTGAAATATTTAAAAGGAGTTGGGAGAAGTTTCTTTAACGTTGCTTCTCCCTGGACACTTATCTTGTGGATCTATCTGAGCAAATCTATCAACCAATGGGTGTTCCTTGTCAATATGAAAGGTGGGCACGTGTGAGGAGATGGAGGAGGAAAGAAAACGTAAGGTAAGAAGAGCAATCGCCGGAAGAGGACAGACGACAAAGGTCTCTTTGATGTGGGAGTTTATTTTTACTTTTTAATAAATGTTAACTTCATTTTTACCAGCTTCAGCTTTAAAGTGGCCTCCTTCACTCTTGCCTTTGGACTGGTTTCCCCCTGAACATAAACAGTTGATTAGAAACCTGAGCAGCAAGCGCTCCAGGGCGGAAGAATTGTCTCCGGGCTGGATTCACTCCGATGTCAGCGTCAGGGTCACCGGCCTTGAACGCCGGCCTGTAAGGCTGAATCCTGGTCTTTGTTGTGACTCTGGAGCAGCCTCCTGATGTGTCAGAATCCCACGTTTGTGCCAAGGCAGATGCGTGGGGCGTAGACACTGGCAGATGTGGCCCCAGGGTCGGCCAGGAGAATGGCAGCTGGCACGCGTTCTCCACCCACTGACCACAGCGGGGTGTTCACATCATTCGCTACTCTAGCAGGGAGGCCGAGCAAATCACAGGTGACACTGGAGGAAGGAGAAAATCAGTTGACTTGTTTCCTCCCTTCCTGTTACTACAGCTTGGGGACAACTTGGGACATTCTGTGGTTCCCAGAAGGGGGACGACTGAAGTGTTGCCCGCATGGAGGCTAGTGAGGGAGACGTCCTTCCTGCCTGGGGGACCTGATCGTGTACACAGGACACTGCACCGTCAGCCCCACTATAGCAGCGGGGTAGAGGCACAGGATGGCCTCGCAACGTGTACCTGTGGGCTGTGGTGATGCCTTGGACATCAGGGATAACAGGCTTCATGGCTTTACAAAAGCTCTGAGGTAAGAGTCTGACGTAACCACGTAGAGTCCAAAGGGGGCAGTGCCAAGGGACTGCCTCCTGGATTCCTGCTCAGAACTACAAGGTGGTTTACCTTCAGGCATTAAAGACAGAGTTTCCTGAATAGATGACAGAGCTCTACCCTTGCTTTCAGTACAGGTGGTACTAATAGTGAATAGGCACAGAGCTGCGATTGAGGGCTGGGCATGATCCATGAAAGTGCTGTTTAATCTGCACAGCAACCTGGTGAGGTTGGACAATTATTCCCCTTCTCAGAGGTGAAGCCGTTGAAGCTCGCAGAGAGTGCTTCAAGATGAGATGAAGCTTGTTCACGGCAACACAGCCAATGGGAGATGAGATGGAGATTGAATTCAGGCTGCCTGGCCCCAGATGCTCAGCTTTGGATTAATAATGTTTAAAAATATGGACATTAGTAAGAACTTTATACTAATGAAGAGCCATTCTTTTCACCAATGGCAAGATATAGTAAAACTGGATGTTTCTATACAAAATATTTTATGGCAAATCCAGTGGTTTCTTTTAACCCTAATTCCTACCCAAAATGTCCGAACCTCACGAACTCATGGGGATGGAAGACAAATGACTCTAATTTGGTATGTACTTTAAAGCCAATGAGGTCAAAGACTGAGTGTCAAGAAGGCAGTAGACAACAATGTTAGAGCTACAGTACAGAGGTAAAATAGGATGAGAACCATAAGATGGCTTTCTTGTTGCTGACAAAATATCTGATACCTGCGACTTAAAGGGGTGGAGATTTAATTTGGCTTATGGTTTCAGAGAACTCAGCCCATGGCCATCTGGCTGCAGCACAGGGACATCACGGCAGAAGGACTTAGTTTGTGACAGCCAGGAAGCACAAAGCGTGGGATACAGCACTGGAGAGGGAAGGGTGAGGGACCAGATCATTCCCCCAAACCATGTCCCTAAACCCACCGAGAAGTCTGCTTTACTAATCTCTGAAGTCAATCAAGTTGACAGTGGAGAACTTAAACAATTTGTACTTAGATCCAGTGAACTAAACTGTTTTCCTTATGTATCAAAAAGGGGTTTTTCAGTACATAGTATTAAATTTAAGATATATGAAAGTTACACCCTGAAGACCCTAAGTCTTCCCAAGCACTTCCTTTCCAGGAAGGAAATATTTCCATTTATTATGTATCCTTCTTAGGATGCTACATATACAAATAATAAGGACATATACTTTCCTTCCTTCCTCCCTCCTCCCTTTTCCTCTTTTCCCTACCCTTCTCTCTCCTTCTCTTCCTCCATCCCTCCCTTTCAGGGTCATACTATATGTAGTGTTCTGCACCTTTATTTTTGAAATTAATTATACATCTGCCATCCTTGTAGACCATTCCACAACACTGCAGCCAAGAGTTTCCTCATTACTTTTGGCAGCTACACAGGGTTCCATGGTACAGATGTGTTATCATTTATTTAAAGACGGTATGTTCTGAGCTGATGCTGAAAAGGCATCAACATCTAGGAAAGATCCTGGAGACGACCTTCTCTTTCAAACCCTCCTCACTTCTTTGAGGTCTGGCAGGGTAGCTATCTGGAGCAACAGATTGGACTAAGGGCCAAGAGGTCTGTATCGGGTCTAATTGAATCTGACAAGAATTCAGTTATTACTGGGGGGCTTTCTTACAACCTTTGCCCCTGTGTGAAGGTTTAGAAACTTCATGTCTGAAAGTGGCATAACTCTTTGTACATCAGCTGGAAGCAATCATGATAGTGACGCCAACCTTTTCAGAAACGAGGATGTTATAAATCTGTCATCTTGAATTCTGGCTTCTTAAGTACTTGCACATAACAGGCATTAGTATTTGTTTACTTGCATGAATGAAGGTACATGGCCACATTGGAATTTTTAAATAGAATCAACCATCAACCACTTGTGATTAGAATCTGCCTTCATTTGTCACTTCTCCTTCCATCACATGTTTTAAGTACAGGTTCTGCTAATGAGTCCTGGCTGCTAAGCGGACATATAGCCAGATAGTTGTGGGCTGAGATAACTTGGTAGAGGTATCTTGGCCACCAGTTAGTTCTCTACTCTCTGAGTCCTCATTTCAAATGGAAAAAATTCTTGACTGAGAGCTGATCACTTCAAATCCTACCACTCTGTAAATGGACAGGGGTCGAATTCTACACTTAAACATCTCATCTATAAAGCAGGGATAATATTACTGATTTTCTCAGGGTTTTTATTAAGATTAAATGATCTGACACTAATTTAGCTGAGCATCTAAGTCCCTAGCAGTTTATAGAGGGGCAAAATGATTAATTTTCTGTTTTCTGGGTTTTTTTTTTAGTATCCTTCCACCAGGCAGGTGGAACCACAGAGCCAAATCCCAGGCCCCCTTTTTGCTTTTTGTAAAGTATGACACACATAATTAATTATTGCTCATTTTTGGTATATGTTAACTTATAAATAAGTTGGAATACAGATTTATATGTGAGTTTTCTGTGAATTTGGTTGGAATCCTAGAATACTAATGACAATAGCGTACTCAAAGACCATCTAATCTAGGCTTTTTAATTTTTTTTTTAAGCGGGGCTTACACAAGCATTTGTGAAGTTTAAAAAAATTACTAACAGAAACAACAATTCAAAACATGTCAGCATCCCTACACAAAAAATAGTCTAAAACCATTTGGTTAACTTCATTCTCAGAAAGGCTCTTACTTGTAGGTCTGATGTAAGTAATTGGTCAAATGTAACAAAACTGGTATCTAATAGACAAGAGTTAAACTGCGACTTTTGCTCTGCGGGCACATCTCAATTCCAAGTCCATGACTATTGTGCATCTGCGTCAGTTTGGTGGCTCTGAGAAGGAGAACGTGTGTTCTCAGAATGATTAGATCGAAATAGTATCCAGAATCCAGCAATTGTTGCAAGACTTGGTTCTTTTTTTTGCAAGTGGCAAACTTCTCAAACTGTCTTAAGTGATAATGGGAGATTTTGAAGTACCTGACAAGGATAACTTCAAGGACCTCTTTATCTTGTCATTGTAAAGTTTTGGACACAAAAATAATGAGCAAATTTTATTTAAAAAGTTGATTTGGGTCATGAAAACCAAACCGAAACAAAAACCCAGTTCTTCCTAAACATTAAATTCAGTTAGCAAGCATTATTATTCTAATACACCTAATACATTTTCCACCATAGGCATTGAAATGTGGTGTGTGTGTGTGTGTGTGTGTGTGTGTGTGTGTGTATACACACACCACATTTTCTTTATTCATCAGTTGGTGGACACCTATGTTGATTTCATTTCTCGGCCTTTGTGAGTAGTGCGTTAATAAACATAGGAGTTATACAAGACAGCTCATCATTATTGGTGGGATACAATATCCAACACCTACAACTTTTAAAAGAGGGTTTAAATTGAGTTCACTGATCCATAGCAGAAACAAAATGGTGGAAGGACATGGTGCAGCAAAGCTGCTTAGTTCATGATGGCAAGGAAGCAGAGCAGGGAACGGTGCTACAGAGAAAGGGTCAAGGCAGCAGATATAAAACCCGAGGTCAGGCCTTCATGACCACCAATACACACAAGCCAGTGAAGCTGACACAGTCAAGATTAATGCTTACATCCCACCCCTTGTCAACTCAACACCCAAACACATCTCCTTAAACCATATTTAACCCATAAGTGAACACAAGATCATAATTGTACCTAACAAAATCTTGTGTTCAAAAATGCATAATCACTTCCCTAAAGTCTCAACAGTTCCAGCATTTTTCAAAACTGAGTCTAAGTCCAAGAGCAAACTCTTAGCTGTGAACCTCTGTAAAAATAAAAAAACAAGTTATATAATCCCAAAGCACAATGTCACAGGATAAATATTCCCCATTCCAAAAAATAAAAAATAAAAATGGAGGAATAGGAGGATAAAGATTAGGACCAAGTTGCATTGTTTGCTCTTGATTTTTAGTACAAACCTGGCTGAAAACAGCAAGCAATATTAATACTAAAGATTGAACATTATGCTGCCATAAAATTTCCTCCACCAGATTAGTCTGCCATCTTTAATCTCAATCTCTCAACATCTGAGGACAAGAGAAAAATGTAGACAGATTTTTCTGCCAGAGCATGGTACATGACTCACATGGCCTGGAGTCCAACTGTCAATAGAGTCCTTGTTCCCAACTGAAGCCTCCTGAGCTTGGTCTTTACCATCAAACTTTTTATTAGTATGCTAGTCTTCTGAGCTTTGGCCAGAATCCCTCATCCAGCTTGGCTTACAGCATTCTAGGGCTGCTTTTCCAGATGGCGTCTCCAACCCGTTCCAAACATCTTCTGTTAATCAGTTCCAAAGGCTTCTGAGCCACATGCTCAGGTATCATCACAACAAAGACCTCACTTCTGTGGCACCAAAATCTGTCTTAGTCACTTTCCTCATCACTGGGATAAAATACCTGACGCCCACAGCAAAGAAGAGGAGATTTATTTTGGCTCTTGTTTTAGTCCCTGAGAGGAGGAGAAGCTGATCACCTCATAGGCAGGAAGCAGAGAAGGAAGGGGTTCATGAGGGAGATGAAACCTTCCAGGCTTTGGTCCTAGTGACCATCTCTTCAGACAAGACCCTACCTCCCAGCAGCAGGCCAGCTATACTACGCTCCTTCCCCCAATCCAGTCACCTTCCAAACCCATGAGGGTTTATGGGCCAGTTAGATCTAAGCCATAACATGGGGAAAATATAGACTGTTTGTTTGTTTGTTTTTGCCAGAGTACAACACACATGGCCTCTAGTCCATGTTGCCAATGAACAACTTTTTCAGTACTCAAACCTCCTGAGCTTGACCTTTATTGTCTACATTCCTGTTAGCATTTTGGTCTTCTGAGTCCCGACCAGAACTGGTCATACTCTACTTATAGCCAGCAGTCTATGGGTTCACTAGTCTGTAATTTTAAATCTTTCCAAACTCTGATAAACAGCTCCCAAGGCTTCTAAACTACACATGGTCAGGTATAGTTATAGCAAAAATCCCACTTCTTTGGCATCAGTTTTCTTCTTTGGTATCTTTTCATTGCTGGGATACAGTAGCCACTATCCACAGATTAAGGAGAAAAGGTTTACTTTGGCTTGCAGTATCAGAGGTTTTCAGTCCAGGGCTGGAACGTCATATGGATGGGTGTGGTGGAGCAAAGCTTTTGTAGTCATGGGATGTCTTTCCAGTTTCTTGGGACTTTTTCAATTTCTTTCATCACTATTTTTGTAGTCAAAATTATAAGGATCTTTCACTTGAGTTAAATTATTTTTTGATATTGTATTTTTTGTTTTTATTGTAATTTGGATTGCATTCTTGATTTTTACTTTTGATAATTCATTATTGGCATATAGCAATGGCACTGGTTTTATGTATGTGGATTTTGTTTCCTCCGATTTTGCCAAATTATCAGTTTAAATAGTTTTTGGGTGGCCTCTTTAGGGTTTTCTGTGTCTAAGATTGTTACCTTAAAAGACTTGCAATTTTATTTCACTTTTTACAGTTTGGATATCCTTTATTTTTTTCTCTTGCCTAATTGCTCTGGCTCAGTCTTCCAGCACTATTTTGATTAAAAGAGGTGGAAGGGAGCATCTTTGACTTGTTACAGATCTTAAAGAAAGCTTTTAGCTCTTCCCCATTCAGTGTATGTGGCTGTTGATGTATGATAAATGGTCTTTATTAAGTCATGTTCCTTCTAATTTATTCAACATTTTTATCATGAAAAGATGTTGAATTTTATTAAATGACTTTTTTGCATCTATTGAGATGATCATATGGTTTTTGTTCTTCATTCTGTCGATGTGGTATATGTTTATTGATTTGCGTATGTTGAGCCATACTTGGATCCCTGGGATGAATCCCACTTCATCAGCGTGAATAATGTTTTTAATGTGCTATTCTTGACTATTTCATTTAATTTATTGAAATTTTGTTGAGAATTTTTACATATATGTTCAAGGGTATTAACCCACGGTTTTTTTTCCTTTTCTGTTCTTATCTGATAATTGCTTTAGAGTAATGCTAGCCCTTTAGAATATATTTGGGAGAATTCCCTTATCTTCCTTTTAAAAAGAGTAATTGAATTCAAAATAGTTTTTTTCTTTAAATGTTTGGTAGAACTGAGTATAGAAGTCATCAGGCCCTAGGGTTTTCTTTGATGGGGGACTATTTGTCACTGATTATTGTTAGATAAGGTCTTATACATATTGTAACTTGTCTCTAGCTTTACTGTACTTGCTCTCACTCACTTGCAGTATTTCTTTGTGGTTAAGTGATTTACTCTAGTAGTGTTTTTGATTCCTCAGTTTTAGTTTTTCTAAAAATTGCACATTTTTGCTTTGTCATTGCCATGTGGCTAACAACAATAAACACCTTGTGATTGTAGCAAACTATTTGGAAATGGTAACATCTTACTATGACTGTAAAGGTAGAAAAACAGAGGCAACAATAAATACCTAACACTTGCACTTCACTCTTCTCAACATTTTGAATTTTAGTATCCTATTTTACATCTTTCTATATTGTTTGTTTCTTAACATATCAATGTAATTATTGAAGTTGTTTTTCAGTTTTCTTACTAAAGATATGGTTTATGTACCACCACATTTGTCTAGTTACTTTTACCAGTATGTTATATCTTCTGATTTTTTTCTTCTTGCTCATTATAATACATCTTGAGATACACTTGGTTGAGTTAAATATGGTGACTTTTGACAGTCCTATATCTGGATATTTGTATCCTCTAGGTTTGGGAAGTTTTCTATAATTCTCTCTCTGAATAAGTTTTTCTTACCCCTTTGTTATTTTCAAGTCTGTCTTAAATTCTGGTAACCTGGATATTTGCTCTTTAATTCTGGCAACCTTGTTGTTAGGTTAACTCCTAGGAATTTCACTTTTCTTGAAGCTACTGTGAGTGGTATTATTTTATAATTTGTTTCATCCCATTCATTGTTGATGTAAACAAATGCTAATTTTTTTGTATTTATCTTGTATACTGCTACATTGCTGAAGTTTGTTATTCTAAGAGTTTTTTGGTAGAATTCTTTGGGTCTTCTATGTAGCGTATCATGTCATCTTGGGATCTGGATGATACTGGCTTCCATAAATGAGTTTGGGGTTACTCCATCCCTTTCAGTTTCTCTGAAGAGCATGAAGAATATTGGTGACATAACATCCTTACAGGTTTTATAGAATTCAGCAGTGAATTCAGTTTGTTGGAATATGATTTTTCAAAGTATTATCTTCTGGATTTCCAGTGTCTCTTGTGATTTCACATTTTTCATTTCTAGTTGCAGTGATGTGAGTCTTTCCTCTTTTTCTTGGCAAGTCTGTTGGGGCCTTATCTATTTTATTCATTAATTCAAAGAACAAGTTCTTTGATTCATTATTTTTACATTTTTTGGCTTCAATTTCATTGCTTTCTACTTTAGTTTGTATAATTTCCCTCCATTTTTGTTTGGAGTTGTTTTGTTGTTGTTTCTCAAATGCCTCAAGATTTCTCATAAGGTTGTCTATTTGAACTTAGTTGTTTTCTTAATGTGAGTATTGATTGTGATGAATTTTCCTCTTAGAACTGCTTTCATAGTGCCTCAGAGGTCTTGGCAAGTTGTACCATCATTGTCATTAGAATTTTACATTATTTCTTTGATTTCTCCTTTGATACATTGGTTATTTAGAAGAATATTGTTAATTTTACAGGAGTTTTTGCCGTTTCCAAAATTTCTTCTGTCATTAATTTCTATTTTCATTGCACAGTGATTTGGTAATAAGTATGGGGTAATTTCTATTCTTTTATACTTAAGCAGGCTGTGCAGACTAGTATGTGATCTATTTTGGAAAAAGTATAATGGGCTGATGAAAAGAATATATTCTCTGTTGTAGTGGGATGGAATACTCTATATATCCATTAAGTCTATATGTTCAAGTGTGTGGTTTACCTCTGAAATCTCTTTATTGGTTCTTTGCTTAGTTGATCTATCTGTAAAAGTGGGATGTTAAAATCTCCTATTATGATTATGTTGGTATTTTTTTGATCTTTTCATTTTAACAGTTTTTGTTTTATAAAGATAGGTGCTCTAGTATTCGGGCATCTATGTTTATTGGTGTTATCTCTTCTTTTTGGATTGTTCCCTTAAACAGCATTTAATGGCCTTCTTTTTTTCTACTAATAAATTTTAGCTTGAAGTTAACCATGTCTGATGTTAGAATTGATACCCCTGTTTGCTTTGGGGAGTTTTGTATATGAAATATTTTCCATCCTTTAATTTTTAGTCTAGGAATTTTTTTTTTATTAGATGAGTTTCTTGAATGCAACAGACTGTTGGATTCTGTTCCTTGATCCTGTCTGCCAATCTGTGCCTTGATTGAAGAGTTGAGGCCATTAACAATGAGAGATATAGCAGTATCTTGCTTCACAAATGCTGTTTGCAAACAATTTGGTTCACAAACAGAAGCATTGGCAAAATTTTGTTTTTGTTTGCAAACTCTGCATCAGGTGACCAACATTACTGAAGCCATCTTTCCCACATGAATATGAATGTGGCCATCTTGTCCAGAATAATGGAATGAATTAAGTTTGTGAACTGAGGTACCACTATACCCCAAGCTTTGCTTTTCTTTTTTTTCTTTTTTTTTGGGGCAGGGAGTGTTGAGACAGGGTCTCACTATGTAGTTGAGACTGACCTGGAACTCACTATGTAGCCCAGGGTGGTCTCAAACTCACAGCGATCCTCCTGCCTCAGCCTCCTGAGTGCTGGGATTACAGGCATGCACCACCATGCCTGGCTCCCCAAGCTTTTCTGGCCATTAGGGTTTGTGTTGGGAAGCCTGCTGTGATTTTAACTGATTTACTTTATATATATGTGTGACTTTTTGTTCCTTTCTGGTTGCTTTTATTTTAAAATTGTTTTTTGTTTTTGTTTTTTGCTGGATATATGGTAATTTAATAAGGATATACCTTGGTGAGCTTCTTTTTTCATCATATTTAGTGTTCTATAAGCATCATTTAGTTGTATTTTAAACTCATATTTGGGAAATTTTCTTCTATGATTTCTGAAAGCCGCCATTGTGCTATCTTCCAGTTTTTCTTTAACTTTGATTAGCCTTGAATTGGTTTTCTTCTTGTCATCTACTAGCTTCTGGATAGTCTTAATTTCTTTTTGGCTTTTTTGAGCTCTTTATTGTAATTTACTATTTTGTCCTCAATATCGCTTTGGTCTTTTCTGAATTCTATAGTTTTTTGTTTTTGTTTTTTTTTTAATTTTAGGTAAGGAGTCCATATCTTTGTTGAATTTGTCATCAGATTTTGAACTGTTTTGATGAGTTCATCTGTTTTTTTTTTTTTTTTTTAACCAATTTTCCCCCAAATTCACTGTGGGCATATTGAATGAAATTGCTGTGAACTTTTGGTTCATTTTTTCTTTGAACTCATCCATTTTCTTCATCCCTTCTGTGGACTTTTCTTATATTTCTGCCACCTGGTATTTGCTTTCTTCTTTCTTAATGAACCCGTGGTCTGCCTTGGGAGAGTTGAGGGGATTTGGAGATCTTCTGTGTCCTTGCTTCCTCACTCTCCTACCTGTGTCTGTATTTTTTGTGTGTATACAAACAGATATATGGGTTGGGGACTGGAGAATTGACAAATTTGTGGCTTGTATGGGGTTTTTTAGTAGGTTCCTCCCTTGAATAACCTTCAGCTTTATATGACCAGTGCTAGTATTTGCTCCTATTATTTACTTTAAGTGATTTTGACTCTATTCCCTATGTTTTGTCAAAAGAATTACTTCTGGTTATAATGGCATCGCAGATTCAATCTTACAACACTTCTATATGATAGTCCTTGCAGTTACACTTCTTCCCTTTGTCTATTCTCTATGCACACTATGATAATTTATTTGTGGTTGTTTTGCAATGAAGTATGAGGGCTTGGATGCAGAGTGTTAGACACTAAGGAGGAGGTTTGATGGAGGAAATACTGGTAGATGAGAAGAAAAGGATGAAGTGGGGTTGATTTTATTGGAATACTTTGAGTTGAAGAGTTAATGTTGAGAGTGCTCAGAGGATATTTTGTGGGGACAGGATGAGATATGGGAGAAAGGGGGTTTATTTAGTGAATGAGGAAAGCTGTGTGGTTATCAGAACTTGCTGACAGGGAGAATAAATTAGGTAAGATATGGAAGGCTGTAATATGAAGGAAAGATATAGGGGATTAGTAAATTAGGAATACTTAGGATGGGGAGGATTAAGGATTAATACTACAGAAGACAGGAGTGACTGTGAGTTTCTTGGTTACTTTTCTCATTGCTGAGACAAATACCCAACACTCAAAGCTAAAGGAGGAAAGGTTGATTTAGTTCAGTTTGTATTGGTTTCTGTCTATAGTCATCTGGCTCCAAGGCAGGATGGCATGGCAGAGGGGCATTGCAGAGGATAAATAATCCATGGCAAGCAGAAAGGAGATAGCAAATAAGCAGCATCAGCAGAAACAGTATCAGCTTCTTTCTATCCCTTTATATCCATCCAGGCTACCCACACCCAGAGTGGGCCTTCCCATTATCCACACCCAGAACTACATCAAACCAATCAGTGGACTAACTTAGCAAACATATACCATTAATCCAAGAATCATACCTTAGATCCATCCACCTCTGAAAAGCCCCACCTGTGACCACTTGAGGCTTTTGGGGGACATCTAGATATAAGCTGTAACAGTGAAGAAGCCAAGTCTGGGAATTTAAAAGCTTGGCAAGAGTTTGTGTGTTTGAAAAAATAAAGAAATATGTTAATATTGTCTCAGGGGTTTGAGGTGAAAACATTAGATTGGGAGCTGAGACAAGGGACAGAACCTTGATACCTATTAGGTCAGAGCCAGTGAAAGAACAAATATACAATGGTAACAACATAATAAATATAGAAACCCATTAAAAAACATAACTCCCAAAACAAAACAAAACAAAACAAAAAAATGGGCTGGGGATTTAGCTCAGTGGTTCGGTGGCCTGCCTTGCAAGCGCAAGGACCCAAGTTCAATCCCCGGTACCAAAAAAACAAAACAAAACAAAACAAAAAAATGGGCTGGGGATTTAGCTCAGTGGTTCGGTGGCCTGCCTTGCAAGCGCAAGGACCCAAGTTCAATCCCCGGTACCAAAAAAACAAAACAAAACAAAACAAAAAAACCCAAAAACAAAAAACAAAAAAACATAACATAACTCCACATTACCAAATAAATGAAATATACAAAAATTTAAACCTGTACGTTGTCCAATGGGAACACAGATTAGATAGTCCAATGAAACATTGTATATGTGATTCTGAAGTAGCTTCTTGCCAGAGAGTCTGAATGTTCATACCCCAGTAACTCCTTGGATCCTTCTACTGTAATACTGAAGCTAACTTGGACTCCTTTCTGACAGGTTGCCAACATTCTTGCAGAGACTAATCCAGTCCGAGTTCTTGGGTTAGGAACTCATGGTGTCCCTCTCCCTGAGTGTGATGGTAGATTTGGTAGATTTACTATCACAAAATTGTCCACAAAGTCAAAATTATTATGAGGCCTGCCCCTTTGGCCCAGCATGCCAGAGGAAACCAGTAGCAGCTTGTGACCCACTGGTAGGCCCACCCCTTCACCCCCACCATGCAAGCAATAGAAAGGGGGCCTCTCTGAGGCTCCTAGATGAAAATTGAAGCCCACTGGAAAAGTGAGGAAAATCTGCAATAAAGGCACACCACACCACCATAGTTGGTAAGTTGCAGGGACCAGCACCTCACATCAGAACCGGGTCTAACTTCAGGGGAAAGACAGCTAGAATCTGAAGTGGACACTTGCAGAGGTCAGAGATCTCAACTTGGGCCTTACAGACAGAAATCAGCCTGATCCTCAGGGGACAGCTGCTGGCTGGCTGAGACTAACTTAGATCTGACACTCCTGTCCATGCTGTTAGTTGTGTCAACAGAGGCATACCCTGAAGGAGGCCCTCTACTTCTATTTGAATTTTTTTATTTTCTTTTTAATTTTTAAATTTTTAAAAAATTTTAAGTTGAATTTATTGGTACATTTTAGGTAGACAGTACAGTTACATTCATCACTGGGATCTTGTATGGATTTTTTATTTTCAAAGTAATATTTTTCTCTTATCTTTAATCAATTAAAAGTTTTTATCTATATTTTTTCTTTTCTCAAAAATTTTTCCATTTTTCTTATCTTCTCTTTCTCCTCACTCCCTCTCTCCCACCTTGATCTTCATTATTCTCCCTTTTTGTTCCTGTTCCTATTCTAATTCAAATTTATTTTCTTACTTTTTCTCTTCTTTTCTTTTTCCTTCTCTCAATTGCCATTGGTTTTAAAAGAAAGTGATTACAGTCTCTAGCCTCCCTATTGATGTTAATTTGTTCTGTTCTTTTGTATATTTTGTTCTGTCTTTTCCTCTTCAACAGCTCCCTAGAGTTTGCGTGATCTTCCTGTGTCCTCTGACCTCATTTCCGACCTTTCTCTATCCTATCTATCTATCTATCTATCCCTACCTCTCCAACTCCTAAATCCCCATCTGGAAGGGTAAAGTTGCTATATTGAAGAGTTCATTCACTATAAACATATTTTGGGCTGGTCTTAGATTTTGATTTAGTTCATATGGTTAAAGGTGATAGATTGATAGCTACCACAAATTGTCATTTTCTAAGCTATGCTTGATGCTATTGTGTTGCTGATTGTATTACTTGGACTAAGGTGTTGTGATTGATCTATTCAGTTCTCCTCCCTGGTATGACGAAAATGAGATTACCTCAGAGTCATTAGAGACTCAAAACCTAAAGACCTGGAGGATTGAAATATTAACCCAAGAATCAAACTAAGGACAGTACCAACAACAAAAATAGAAAAGAGAAGACACTTAAATAAGACACAAATGCAGACTTCTACCTCACCAAAAGTGAACTCTGAAATGAGATGGAAAAGCCTGACAGTCAACCATCTGGACACCCTGAACCAATAAAACAGAAAGTAACAAAACAGAAAAATGAGGCTCTAGAAAAATTCAAAACAGAAATAATTTCCCAGATAACCACAGAGATGGTGAGAACAATGAAAGACAATGAGTAGAGACTCTAGAACAGAAACAGATAAAAAAATAGATGAGCTCAGGACCATGATGGAAACCATGAATGCCCAACATAGGAAGAAATGGAATCCATGAAACAGATTCAAACAGATATCCAGGAGATTAAAACTCTATAGAAAGCATTCACAGCAGAATGAACGAATGTGAAGATAGAATTTCAGAAATAGAAGATAGGATTGCGGTCAGTGACCATGAAAAGAGATGTCTTAAAAAGAGTAAGGGATCATGAGAAATAAATCCAACAACTCTTAGATGATGCAAAGAAGAATAATATAAGACTGATAGGAACCTATGAAGTAGCAGGAGGAAGTACAAATGACATAAAAAAAGTGTTTACAGAATTAACGACAAAACTTCCCAAACAGAGGGGAAGAATTTGACATACAGATAAGTGAGGTATACAGGACTCTAACTAGCCATGATAAAAAAAACCCTAGACATATAATAATTAAGATCCCAGAAACCCAACAGAAGAACAAAATACTACAAGCAGTTAGAGAAGAGAAACAAATCACATGCAAAGGAAAACCCATCAGAATCACAGCAGACTTTTCAACACAAACCCTCAAGTCAAGGAGAGCCTGGAGTGAGGTATTTCAAGTCCTAAAAGAAAATGACCTCCAAGCTAGACTGATGTATCCTGCAAAACTATCTTTCAAAATAGATGGGAAATAATATACATCCAAGACCAAGTCGAGATTATTCGTATGCCATTAAATCAGCTACAGTAGCAATAGGTTAATTCATTACAGTTGTATCTATCAGGGCTAGTTGAGATATAACATTCCATGAGACCCTGTTTTGGGTCTCCTTTTAGCTTGTAGAAGACATCCATGGTTATAGTATAACCATCATAATGACCCAAGTCTTGGACCATAGTGTGCACTAAATGTGATGGCTATCTATCCTCTACTGGAGAAAAATAGCATTCAACAGTAATTTTATAAAATTAGTTATTTAAAGCCCAGGAAGATGTGGAATGGGTTATTCCAGAGGGGGTAAAAAAAATAAAAAATAATTAAAAAGTCTTCTTTTGCCCCAGCTACTTGTGATAAGAGCTGCATATCAAGCCAACAGGAGACCACCAGCCAAATGATAATTTTTTAAGTATTGGGAAGAAAGAAACAGGAAGGGCAAAGGATCCTAATGATAGTAAGGATATCTTTATATTTAGAAAGGGGGTAAAAGGAAAAACTGGGTACAAAATTGGTAGTGAGAAATAGGGATAGGAGAAGATTCTATGACTGAAATTAGAGTAGAAGCTGGGCATGGTGGCACACACCTGTAATTCCAGCATTTGGGGGCTGAGGCAGGAGGAGCACTGTGTGTTCAAGACCAGTCTGGGCTACATAGTGAGTTCCAGATCAGTCTCAATTACATAGTGAGACCCTGTCTCAAAAACAAACAAACAAAAAAATTAGATTAGAAGTTAAGGGGAGGCAAATGAAAAGGGGGAAAGAAAAACTGAATAAGACACAAGAGAAAGAAGTCAGGCAAACAGATATAGATAAAAATGGGAGGGATATAAAGTGGCAAGGGAGGATTCCCTTACCCTTTGTAAACTATTGGGAGAAAAAAGGCAAGAGGAAGTACATGTATACAAACAGACTCATAAAAGAAAAAAAGGTAAAATAATGGACTAAATGTGGAGGGGGAATATACAGATGGAGGAAACAGCAAAGAATAAGAAAATTTAAAATAAATAAAATGAAACAAGAATACAATCTAATAAAGATTAATAAAAGGATTTTTTCTTTTGTTTTGGATGCATGGCTCTTTTCCTCAGCCTAGGGCTAAGGGTCCAGAGCTCAAGTGAGGATGTGCCTCTGTTCCTGCTGGAAGTCTAAGGTGGCAGTCCACCCCTAGAATGGGGCTGGATGTAGAGTTCTGCTTATAGTGAGACCATGGTGCCCATGTGAACTTACAATCCTGTGTAACTCAGGCTGAATTTTGCCTCTGATTGCAGGAGCTGGGCGCATGTTCAGTGGCTAGTCTGCTCTCCAACTCCTGGCCTACTCCCGTGGCTGTCTTTCCCTCATCCACTCTGGGAACTTGGCAGTGTGCAGTGTGGTTTGGAGTCAGGGGGATGCATTGGAATCCAGGTTCACTCAGCTATCCCCTAGAGTGGTGTCCCCCCAGCTCTTGGCCTGCAGTTGTGGCTGCAGGCGCTGTACCGAGGTTACTCAACTGTTGATTGTGGAAGGCCACTCTGGAAGCAGTGTCCCGTGCTTTCCTTGCTGGTTCCAACTGTGGATGAATCTTTCAGTCCCAGTGTAATTCTTGGGCTCTCTTTGAGCGAAAAACAGCTGGTGGCTAGCCAGCCAGTGTCAGCAGTGTTGCGTGGTCTCTCCTCCACAGTGTGTTCTATTTCTTCTGTGTCACTTAATCCTGTTTTCTTCTCCTCTGTTAATTCCTTTGTGGTTCCTGGGTAACCTCTACCTAACCTAGATTCTAGATCCTTTGTCCTGGAGAAGCTGAGTTCCTACCACTGACGGTGCCACCATTTTGGGACTTTCTCGATAGAACTTTTATAAAATTTACCTGGCAAAGCAGTTTCCTTTCCTATTGACCTTGATCCCAACTGAACTTTCCCGGTGCAGGAATAAATTCTGAGGAGAATCACCCTTAGGAGGTAGATTTCTGAATTAGCCAAACTGTGGGTTTGCTAGTACAGGCTTCTTGACCTGCCAGTCTGAAGAGCAGCAATATTAGGGTGGCCATGCTGGGTAACCTACTCTAGGATAGACAGGGCTAACTGGACAGTCTGAGGAAAGGCCAAGGTTTCCCCACTGACACATTTTTTTTAAAGGTTCAAAAACCTTGTAGGTCCCAGCAATGTCTTTAAAAAGTATCTACCAAATTATTTGAGTTTAAGGTATCTTGAAAAAATACTGTATTTATTGATATGGCTTTCTTTATAAATGCAAAGACATGAAGAGACCTTTTGTCTTTTGCATAGTTTTCACCCAGTATTTTCTGAATTGATGTTAAATGTAGTGCTACTCAATTCATAAGCTTAATTCTTTCCATGATTCTGATCCCAAACTGCATTGGACGAGAACTGAATCAATTCAATGGTTAGGGTCAACGTTGACCTTATGGGAAATTTGATTTAGTTCTCGTCCAGTTAGGTTTGGGACCAGAATTGTGGAAACAATCAAGTTCATTAACTGGGAGTACCACTACTGTGGTTCAGGTATTAACATTTCCATTGTTGAGGAAATGGGGACACTGCTTTACCTTCTTAGTAGCTTAGCACTTCAATTAATCTTATCTCTATGCAACATTCTTTCCTGAAGCTCTGGGCATGAACAGCTTTGGTCACTTTGAAATGACATGGCCTTTGCTTTGTAGGGAGGATGGGGTGAATGTGATCCCACCCGGTTTTCTCCACTCTGAGGTGATTCTTTACCTCCCTTCCTTTCCCTGTTGCACACATTGAATCATATACTTTCTGTTGTATGGCTTGTCAAATTCCCCTTCTCAGGGACGTCCTCAGCCAGAAATAGCCCAAAGGCATACCTGCCTTTTGGGGGGTGGTGATCTGTACCAGTTACTTCTAGGCAAAGGGTATGAAGGTCCCACATCTTCACAATTGAGAAACACTGTCTATGTTTTAGTGTTTGAGGGTCAGCTGGACCTCGGTGGTGACAGATTCTTCCTTCTCCACAGGGTGCTGACCCCAAAAGCACTCCCCACTCAGCATGGCAATCTGTCTGGATCTGCTTTCTGGGGAGTCATCTTGAGACAACTATGTTCCAGATTTCTGCCATTGATTTATTTTAAAATGTGAGCAAATTTAAAATTCATTGAAACCTTTTAAAAGTTTCAGAATGTGGTATATTTTAGTCAGCGTTCTGAATGCACTTGAAAAGAGTGCTGATTTGGGGTGGAGGGTTAAAAAGAGATTATCCCAGATTAGTCTGATAGGCCTAGTATATTCACAAAGGTTCTTAACCCATGGAAGGAGGGAGAAACAGTGTCCGAGTGATATGATGTGACAAAAACTTGACAAAAACATGGCTGGCTTACAAAATGGAAGGGTTCATAAGCCAAAGATGATTGTACCCCCTGGAAGATGGAAAAGCAGGCCGCCCTGCCCATTTTCTGGTTTAACTCCACCAAGACCCATTTTGGATTTCTGATTTCTAGAATAAGATAACAAGTTTATGGTGATTTAAGCCACCACATTTATGGTATTTTGTTACAACACTAATAGTGAATATATTGTAGATTTTGTCTTTAGAAGTTTGAAATGTGTCTTTAATCCTTCATGCGTCTACTAAACAAGTTTAATTTTTCTCATTTCTTGAACATATGGAACTGTTGTAATGTCCTCATCTAATTATAGCATCTGTGGTATATTTGGTCATGTTTAAATAGATTTTTATCCTCTTTATAGGTTCAAAATTTCTATTGCTTTGCATTTCTGATTTTAATTTCAAATTCTAATTTCACTTGTTGGGTGCTGGATATTTTTGTAAGAATATTCTATATTCTTAAGCTTTGGTTTGTGACATGGTTACTTTGGGGGCACTGCTCTTACGCTTTGTTAGGCTGGACTCCACCACTGCTCATCTAGGACTGTTTCCTCATTTTTAAGGCAAAATGTATGTGTATCTGTGTGTATTTCCATGTGAATTTTTAGTTTTTCTATTCTCTTTGGTTCCTGGCCTATGTGGCTCTGAGGATTGTTCCAATTCTTTTTTTGTTACCGGGATCAAACTCGGGACCTGGCACTTGTGAGGCATGCAGCGGAACCACTGAGCTAAATACCCAGCCCTATCCCCTCTAATTCTTGTGGGTGGTTCTTTTCCCAGCCTCAGGTAATTTCTTCCCTAGCATGCACTTAAAAGTACTCCACTGAATAAAAGGACCTTGTGCCGAGCTCCAGAGTTCTGTGTAGCTCTTTCTTCCTTACTAGTATCCCTGGAAAGCTCGTCATCTCCCTAGACACCCAGAATGGTCTCCCCAACTAAGGGAGACAGCAGTTTAGACTTGTGCTGTTGTTGTACTGCAGTCCAGGCAACCCTAGGAATCTAATTTTAGGACCATGATCTTTCTTGCAGTCTATTCTCTTAAGGACTGTTGTTTCATATATTTTATCCAATTTTAAAATTATTTTTAGTGGGAAGTAAATCTGGTTGCAACTTGCCTGAAAGCAGTGGTTCCATGGTAATTTTTTGGTGCCTGCAATACTATCAGGAATGTCCCTCTTGTCATTCTAATATTGAAGTTTTGTCTTTTCACTTTTTTTTCTTTATTAGTTCTACTAGAAGTTCATTCTTTTCTGTATTCAATTCAGGTTCACATAACAAGCTACCATAGACTGGTTGCTTAAAGAACACTTACTGTCTCTCCTTTCTGGAGGATGGAAGTCCAAGATCTGGGAGCCAACACGACCTGGCTCCTGGTGAAGCTTCTATTCCTGGCTTGCAGATGTCCACCTTCTTGCTGTTCTGTGTACATGTGGAGAAAGGCAGAGCTCTTTGAAGTTTCTTCCGCTTACTACAGGTCCCATATGATTAACACCCCACTTCTTTGCGCTCATTTAATGTTAATTACCTTCTTGGAGGCCCTATCTGTAAATACAGTTTCATGGTGGGGGGGTATAGCTTTCACATAAATTTTGAGGGGAAACAGTTCAGCCCTTAAGATTATGGTTGATTCTGTTTCATTAATTTTTGCTTATTTCACTTTTCTTTTTTCACGTTGATTTTATTATTTTTCTTATATCTCATGGTGGATACTGTATGAGTCTCTTTCTGCTACTATGATGTAATACCTCAGGCCAGGTTTTTAAAAATCAAGGAAGCTCATTTAGGACTCACAGGTTTAGACTCCACTGGCATGGTGTTGGTACTGGTACTGGCTTTGCTCTGAAGAACTCATTAGAGATGGCATCACACAGACAGGAGTGTGTGAGAAGGAACAGTCACACAGTGAGAGGGAAAGCCAGAGAGAAATTCAGGAGTGAGGCTGTCTCTTTTTAAACAATCCTCTTGTGAGAACTAAGCAGGGATCCCATAAAAAGTAACTTAGTTCCTTTCTAGGGCAGGTGTCGTCCCTCCCCTCATCAACTAGTTTTCTTAAAGGTGTACCACCTTTCAGTATCACCAGAGGATCCAGAGGTCCCCAGAAATCTCAGAATCACCAGAGAATCCAGCTTCCAACACATGAATCCTTTGGGGATAGTCCACATCCAAACCTCAGCAAATACTTAATTTTGAACCTTTAAAATTTTTCTTCTGAACCTTAATGTGTCTTCAACTCTTCATTAGTTGTATCAACACATTTTAGTATGTAGTATCTTTGTGGCTATTCATTTCAAAATATTTTCTAATTTGTAACCTAAGAGGTTATTTAAAACTATGTTTCTCTTTTCCAACACAGACTTTTGGATTGGAAATCTGTTGTTGATTTCTAACTTCAATGGGGATGTGAAGACGCTCAAAATTATTTCAATCATTTGATTTTCTTGAAGGCAAGATTAGATTTCTAAAATGTTCCATATTTACTTCAAAGAATTGTACTCCCGTAACTGTTGACTGCAGACTTACTGTAGTTAGGTAAAGTTTACTGATTATGCTTTCAAATTCTGTGCTTGTTTGGAACATATTTCCATAGAAGGAAAGCCTTTGTAACCAAGGTATATGTTTTGTTACATTTGATGTAAGGTAATCCAGTTTACAATTATTAGTGCTAAAAGACTTTAGTAACTCGATTACTTATTTGTGCCTCAATTAAAATGAGTTAATGAATGCATGATCAAAATTCTTTGTTAGTGCTGCATATGAAGAAGCTTAGAATCAAATTTAACACTTAATTTTACTATTTAGAACTTTATGGGATGAATGTTTTGTATTTGTCCATTCCAAATCTTGTTAGTTTTGTTCTGTCAACGTTAAAGGAGAAATTTTACTGAAGAACACACATGATGTGCCAGAAAGGAAAAAGATATTAGAGTAGTTTTAAAATCTCCACTTAAAATCTAGATGATATTTGTATAAGATAACCTTAAACTTTCACCAGCTTCAACCATAACCTATTATTTATTATACGAATATCAATAACCTAATGGTTATTACATTAATATTTTAATGTTACGATCAGATAGAGCAGTGATGGTGAACCTTTTAAGAGCTTTCAGTGATGACAAACAGCCCACTATGGCACACGTGCCACAGGTTTGCCATCTGTGAGGTACAGCTTAAAGGTAATTTTTCATTTGTCCATAAAACAGGAGCAAGAACAATGTCACAGTTATATTTCTGAAATGCTTTATTCTTTTGATTGGTATATTAAGTATAGAATTTCCTTAAAAATTAATAAATCTGAGTGTCACTATTAGAACATTGTTTTGGAGAGGGAAATATCTGGCTCTTTTGACTTTTTACATTTATCCAAGTTGCAAGCAGATTTTCATATTCAGGTTCTTCTGTGTTATTTCTGTCCAAGTTGTGATAGCTAAAATAAAACAAAATCACACATATAAATTTCTAAAAGAAACATATATTCAAGCATATTTGTAATTAACCTAAGGAATTCACATTTTTCACAGTAAACTTTAGGCTTCATTTTATTTACTACTTTACTAGGATAATAATTTTAATTTAATTAAAAACCCAAAACCTTGGGAAGAAATTAGTATTGGGTCCAGGGACTAGCTCAGTGGTGCTGCTGCCTGCACAAGCACAAGGTCCTAAGTCTGATCCTCAGTACAGAAAAAAACAAAAAAACAAAAAAGAAAAGAAAAGAAATTAGTATTAACTCAGTAGAAAAAAAGCAGAGAACTGTCTTAAGCAACTTTACTGTGGATAGTTTTCTTCATACATTTATATTTCTAAAACATCATGAAAAGAAAAGGCTTATTTCTGGAAGGCTGGGTAAATTATTGGTCTAACTTTTCCAGAGAAAGCAATTATAAACTTTAAATAAAATGCAAAAATCAACTATCCAGAGCAAAGGAGAATAACTGAAAGCAAAGAGACTCTGCAGGGGAGTTACACTTAGGAGGAGGAGGGCAGAGCACTGGGTGGCTGCCTGGCTCTGCAGTGCTTGCAGTTGCGAGGCAGGTGGCGGAACCACTGAGCCAAATCCACGGCCTGTGGCTCTTAAGTCTGAAAGCAGGTGAGGTGGTGTTACATTGGGGAGCTGGAACTGTGACAGAAAATCTGCAGCTTTCTTGTCTTACGAATGAGTGCAGAGTATTTAAAGCAACAAGTGGAAGGGTGGAGGACTCTTAGAAAGTAAAAGTAAAGGAGCCTTAAATTTTGTGTACAGACTTTTCCTAAATTTATCATGAAATCCTGAACCACTAAAGAATGGGTGAGACTGGAAAGTGATATTTGAGCTGTTGCTCAAAAAACATTTTGAAGTTGAAGACTAACCAAGGCAACTGATTAACAAATCTTAAATCAACACTCAAGAGAAAAGGAATTCAGTCCAAAACATAACATCTACAACGCTGAGAATGCAATGTAAAATTTGTCAATATAGGAAAAAGGAAAATGTGACTTGTTCTACACAGATACAAGTGACTGGCAGGGAGATCACCCATTTAACAAGGTTTAAAACAAGCTTAAAAGTATTTTCAATGAAGTAATGGAAAATACATTCCCAAGGAATGAAAAGATAAATATCAGCAGAGAAAAAAATAACAGTATCCTTAGGGATTTATGGGACAATATATAAATAAAATATATAGTTATGTGTTACTTAATGATAGAGATACATTCTGAGAAATTAAATGTTAGGTGATTTCATCATTACAAAACATCAGTGTGAGCTTAGACAAACCTCAGCAGTATTGCCTATGGTTATATGGTATAGCTATCGCTCCTAGGCTACAAACTTATCAAACTTATGCAGCACATTATTTACTGAATATTGTAGGCAATTGTAATAATAGCTAAGTATTTATATATCTAAAAATAGAAAAAGTACACTAAAGGTAGTATAAAAGAAATAGTATTCTGGTATAGGGTTGGCTTGCAAGACTGGCATGGGCTTGCAAGACTAAAAGTTGCTTTGGGTAAGGTTGTGAGTGTGTATGAAGGTTGAGACATTACTGTAGATTTTATAAACATTGTACATTGTAATTTTAATGAATTTATTAAGTACTATGTATTACACATAACCATATATGCTGTAATTTTACATGAATGTAACAGGTTTGTTTATGAGTAATGCATTGCATTATGATGGTTCAACATCAAGTGATAGGAATTTTTCAGTTCTGTTATAATCTTACGGAACCATAACTATGTATGATATATATATATATCATGTATATATATGGTTTGTTGTTGACCAAAACAACATAATGTGGCGCATGCATATAAATGAAGTCCAAAATGGAGAAAGAGAATCAAATATAAAAATATTTAAAGAAGTAATGACTGAAAACCTCCCCAAATTTGATGAAGATATAGAAACCTTAAGTATTCCCCAAGCAACATAAATTCACAAAAAGGCATACAAAGATACATTATAATATTGAATGAAAACCTGAATATAAGACAAAGAAATGGTATGTTACAATTATATTGAATTTGAATGACTACTGACTATCACAAAAAAAGGAAGTCAGAAGATAAAGTATCTTTAAAGTATTAAAAAACTTCACCCTGGAAGTCTTTAGAGAGAAAAAAAATAATAATAATGGTGAAATAAAGATATTTTTATATAAAAGAAAATCAGGAAAACTAGCAAATCTGAGCTTCAATAAATGCTAAAAGATGTTTTTCTGTCAACATAATAAAATCTACTAGAAGTAGAGATGAAGGGCATGGAAAATCATAAATGTCTGTGTAAAAGCAAAGGCTTTGCCTCTTTATAATATATACCGCTGTTTGAGACAAAAATGAGGATATATGTAAAATGTGTGATGATCACAGCACAATTACTGAGAGTTAAGTCCATAAAGTTGCAAGGTTTCCACACTGCAATTGCTAAATTAATAATGCAGAGATATAGCTAAAGAATCTATGGGTGAATTCTAAAGTTCTCAAAAATCCAAAGGAGGGCATGGAAGGAAGAACAGAAGAACCTCAAACAAGAGACTAAATAAAGTAAAATGATAGATTAACTCAATCAAATCAGTAATTATATTAGAGGGCAACAGACTGAAGACTCCAAATAAAGTTAATTATTTTAAGAATGATTAAGAAAATCTAAATATATACTGCCTATACGATAAACTCTTTAAAAGTTGAAAGCAAAGAAATGGAGAAAGTTATAACATGCAAACAGTAAGTGTAAGAGGCTAGAGAGGCCACAGTAATATCAGATAAAGTAGACTTCAAGACAAAGGAGATTACTAGAGGAATACTGTGCTGAATAATGTGTCCCTATGGGAGATGATGAATCATGTATGTGTACATACCTAATAATGGCTCCAAAATACAAAAAGCAGAAATTAACAGGATTAAAGGGAAAAAGAATTGCATAATCCTGGTTGGCAATTTTAATGTCACTCTTCAGCAGATTATACAGTAGATCTGCCACTGCAAAACAAATAAAACTTTCCCCCAAACCAATACAGACAAGAGAATTTGGGCAATCCTATCAGCCTGACCAAAATGATTATTTATAGAATTCTATAACCAACTTCTGCAGTTGATCATTTTTTAAGTGTACATGGACTGTTAAGCTAGAGAGATCACATGCTGGGCCATAAAAGGAATTCATTTAAAACGGTGAAATTATGTGAAGTATACTGTATGATTACAAGGAACCTAAGAATTGGGCATCTAGAAAACTGTGGAAGGTTAACAAAAGAAGACCTAAAAGTAACATGTGGGCTAAAGAATGGATCACAAAGTAAATTGCAAAATATTTCAAACTGAATAATAATTTAACATACACAAATTTGTGAATGCCAGTGAAATATCTGGAAGGAAATTAATTGCTTTAAGTGCTTATTTTAGGAAAGAACTACAGTTAATAAAGTGAGTTTCCAAGTTAGGAAGCTAGGAAAAGTTGGAATGGAAGACATAATAAAGGGTAGAAATTGATGAAATAGAAAAAGAAATTGAGAGAAGTAACAACTGATTCATTAAAAAGATGAAGAAAATTGAGATTCACTGGTTAACCTAACCAAAAAGTAAGTGCCATTTCTATGATGGTTTAAAACATAAAAAAACTAACCAATAGTGGAAAAATATCAAGACAGCGTTTGGGTAGAGACTGACTGGGAAAAAGCTATAAGAGAGCTTTATGGGGAGAAGAAACACTTTTGATAGAGGTTTGGAGTACTCAAGAAACTACATCTGGCAAGACAAAGTACACTTAAGAATTTATTTATTTTATTATAAGTTTAATCTCCAACAGAGGGATTAAACACAAGAAATGAACTTTAATGATATTGGCATTGTTGGCTACAATATATTTTGAAATTAAGTTGGAGCAATTAATAGATTGTGATACCACAGAACACTAAAGACAATTTGCAGTGAACACTTGCACATTTCCCATGAACTCTTCTGTATGCTTGAAACTTTCACCAAATTAAACTGATTAAAAAATACATACCCTCAGCTACTGCCATCAACTTTCAAGATGAATATAATGTTAGTGTATCAGTTGAGAACATACTATTGCCCAATAAAATTACATATATAATGTGTGGCAAAGTGAAGACATGTGAACAATATACAAGGAAATGCTAAATTCAGTCTTGCTTAAATGACTTCACTAACCAACTTTAAAGTACTGTGATAAGGAAAATGTTAGATGGAAAAGCTTTCAACAGCTGTATGGCTTTTGGTTTTAGCTGTTTTGGATGAATAAAGGCTCCTCCTCCCCTCTTTAGAAAACTATACACAACTATACACTTGAATTACGTCAAAAGAACAAATTGGAAAGGTGTACTTTACCTGTCTCATGAATTGTGTAGCATTGAAAAGCTCACTGCAGCCATACAAAATGTGTTTGCCTTGCTTCCCCTGCAAAAGTCAAGAGACAAAACTCAGATCCAAGTAACAAGAACTGTTTTCAATGATCCTAACCTGCTAGGACTTTTTTTGTTTTGGGGGGGCTACTCTTAAAGGTCTTTTTATTTTTTTGGGTGGTGGATTTTGGTGTACATGTATATTTTTAAATTACATGAAACAAAGTCGGGAAACAGGCATAAAATGCCTTTTTCTTCAAAAATTAATACATTTTGACATACTATTGAGGCTATTATATAAAAGGAATGTGAGAATTGTCACATTTCACATAGGCAATAATTAATTACCTAAAAAATCTTAGACCAATATTCTTCCAATGAAGGCTGTGTGCTACTTGAAGACAGTTATTAGGCTGTCATTTCAATCTTGTATAACACAGTATATGTGAATATATCCCATTTCATACTGTAACTGTATGAATGTTATTTCTGACAGAACGCTGGAACCCAATGACAAGTCAAGCTTCTGCACTAGAATTTGGTAAGTCCTTTACGCTGAAATTCTTTATTTGTAAGCTTTAAGGAAAATTCAGGAGGCAAGGTTTCACTCTGTAGTTCAGAGTGACCTTGAACTCACTGTGTAACCCAGGCTGGCCTCAAACTTGTGATCCTCTTGCCTCAGCCTTAAATGCAGGGATTATAGATTTGCGCCAACATGCCTAGCTGAGTATTCTTTTATAAGTATATATTATTCCATAAAGTAATTTGATAATTCATCAAGAATATAAGAATGATGGCTTCATAACACGAGACATTTCTCTGATTATAAAATGAATAAACATCACAGATTGAAAAAAATGTCTTGAGAATAAAATATGAGCCACATTTAAAAGATGAGGTGGTATTGCAACAACTACACAGTCATATGATTGGAATTCTTGAGGCCACAGCATGTACTCCCATGAACCATTAATCAAGGTGAAGATTGTGGTACATATAAGAAATCACAGAAGCCTTAGTGGGGTCAAAAACTTGTAGGACAGCTTCCAGGATCTTATCTCCGTAGCACAGGATGCATTTCATTTTCAGCTGGATACAGTGGTCTAAGGAGACCCCTAGTCTTATTCAAGGAGAAGTCTCTTATACCTCTCTGGTCACGGAGGCAAAAAGAAAGTTACATGCTATCCTCAACAGCAAAAACCAAGAGGACATGACAGAAAACTGGCTAAGTATCAACTTTACATGTTTATTAAAACTAGTGTAAGTTTCCCCCGATCTATCTTGGACCTCAGTATAGAGCTAGATTCATTATTAGTAAGTACATTTCACTCAGGTTTGGCCAAATGTCAGCACCATGTTTCCTTAATTTTTACAGGTAAGCAATAGGCCAAGGATTCCAACAGACCAGCTGAGATTAATCCTCTATTGCACAGGGGCCAGTGATTTAGCTCAGTGGTTCCACCACCTGCCTCATAAGTGTAAGGTGCTGAGTTTGATCCCCGGTATATTAAAAAAAAAAAAAAAAAAAAAAAAAAAATCGGCTGGATTTCTATGCACTTGTGCTATGTTTTGAGTGTGTCCCTCACACAGGTTCCTAGGCTGGAAGCTTGGTGCCCAGTGGTCAAGTCACTGGTGGCACTGGCCTTGGGAGAAACTAATGTGATTTTCCTGGGGAGTCCAGTCAGTTTCTGTGAGAGCAACCTTGGACCCTGAATCTCCTGCTTCCTGTCTCACCACACAACTATCACTTACACGTGTTCCTTATGATGCCATCCATCATGCTTTGACAAGTTGAACAGATGGGGCCAAATGGTCCTGGACATTCAAGCCTCCATAACTATGAGCAAGGTAAAATTTTTTCCTTTATAAAGTAACTAGCCTCAGGCATTTGTTATAGCAACAGAAAACTGACTGAATAACACCTGCAATGAACATTCCAAAAATTACCCTCACAATAGTATAAAAAATACACAGGGATGAATTTAATGAAAGAACTGCAAAACTTATACTCTGAAAAGTACAAAATGTTGTTGAAAGAAAGAGGATACAGATTAATGCAAAAATATCCATGTTCATGGATCAGTATTAACAAGAAAACATTTTCCAAAATGACCTACGGATTCAATGCAATTCTTCTAAGAATACCAACTTATGTCTTTGCAAAAATTGACACTGACTCTAAAATTCATACAGAATTACAAGGACCCCCAAAAGGCAAAAGACTCTTCAGAAGTAATAAAGTAGGAAGACCCACATGTTCTGATTTAAAAATTTACTATGAAACAGTAATAACCAATACACAGTATAGTACCGGCACATGGATAGACCTACGATAGAACAATGGAATAGAACTGAGAGTGCAGAAATAAACCCACACCTGTATGGTGAACTGATTTTCAACAGGGTTGCCTTTTCAATAAGATTGTTAAGACTATTCGATTGGGAAAGAATAATCTTTTCAACACATGTTGCTGAAAGAAGTAGATGGCCATTTATGAAATGATGCAATGGGGACTCTGTACTACATACAAAAATTAACCCAGATGACCTAAATATAAGAGCCAGAATTATAAAATCTTTAGGGGTAAATGTTTATGTCCTCGGAGTTGGCATAGATACCTGACTATGTTAGGTAAAACACCAAAATTTGTAACAGTGAAAGGGAAAAAAACCACATTTCACCAAAACAAACTTTTGAGTTTAAAAAAAAACAGGGAAATGAGAGAGAATGTGTACAAATTGTATGTTTGATAATGGACTTATATAAGGAATTCTTACACGTCAATAGAAAGGCAAAATAGCCTATGTAGAAATGGATGAAAGAGCTGGGTGTGATGATACATAATCCCACACTCAGGAGGCCAAGGCAGGAGGAGCGCAGTGATTTTGAGGCCAGTTAGAACAACAAAACAAAAAAAAGGAAGAAGATTCTGAACAGACATTTCTCTAAAAAAGTTTACAAATGCCAATATGTAGGTGAAAAGATGTAAATCAAAGTGTCGAAGTAAGAACTCTCAAACTGCTGGTGGGAATGTAAAATGGTGCAGCTGCTTTGGAAAACAGTCAAAGAATGATTTCTTCCCAATCAACATTTTGGTATATGAACGAAAACTGATTTTGCGGGGAAAGGTTAAAAAAAAAAATCCATAATTCCAATTTATTTAATAATGACCTTAATCTAAAATGCAATGTAATTACTGTTTGGTATAATCCTGCTATCACGGATGTGAAAGACAAAATATATTAGGAAACTGAATAAAATTCCCACAAGATGTTCTTCTGATGGAAGGTGACTGACCAGACAGACTAAATTTAAGTAATAACTAACTATAACACTCAATGTACTTCACAAAATTCAATTTTCTGTGGCAAAATAATAGTTGTCAAACTTGTGCACAATAAAGAATAAAGATGTCACCGTGATATCTGGTAAACTGCAGTATTTAAATTATATTTATGCTTCAGTTGCTACATAATTAGTATTCTGATGTTTATTCTTCTTGTTTTTCTATCTTATAAATACAGTAAATGATGCTGAAAAAGAAGACTGGCAAATGATTAAAACATTTAACCAAGTGTGGGAGTGTATGAAATTAGTGTTTCTGTCACAGCCCTGTATTTAACCCTGGGAACCCTTGGCCAAACCTAAGCACAATGTACTCAAGAGCTATTATCATAGTTCTGTGTTTATTATTATTATTAAATTTTTTTTTTTTGGTTTTTTGAGACAGAACTCACTATGTAGCCTAGGCTGGTCTCAAACTCACAATGCTCCTCCTGCCTCAGCCTCCCAAGTGCTGGGATTACAGGCGTAGCATACTCCACCATGCCTGGCTCTATAGTTCTGTGTTTAGAATTGAAATACTGGGGGGCAACTTACACTAGCTTGTCAGCATTGTTTACAGAGACAGTTTGCACCTGGCTGCTATCATGTTTTCTTGGTTTCTGCTTTGGAGCCTGAACATGTAGCCTCATTGTGACTATGGCACCAGAAGGGTATTAAAAAAACCCTTTCTTACAAAAGACACCATGGTATCTTACATATATACTGATGGTTCATGATCCAAAGATGAAGTATGTCTTGTGCCACTGAAAGGATCCTGGGAATTGTACTAATTAGTTTTGGAAATCTGTGATGCTTGCCTGTATTTTTTTTTTTCTTTCTTTCTCAGATTCTACCAAAATCTCTACTAAAGCCTTACGTGACTGTGAGGTGAGAATGTGAAAAGCATTATTTAATGTTAAGTGAATAAATGAAGATTACAAAATGTGATTCTTACAAGCTAATTCTGCAGCTCCTACATTTTAAATGCATTTGTTTATCAAATTATGCTCTGTTCTTCATTCATTTTTTGGTACTGGGGATCTGAACCTAGAACCTCAAATATGATAGGTAAATCCTTTACCATTTCAGCTATACCTCTCCTACCTTTTAAAATTTTTTCAAATTTTGAGACAGTCTTGCTAAATTGTGCAGACTTGTCTGGAACTTGTGATCCTCTTGATTTAGCCTGTGTAGTAAGAATTGCAGGCATGTGCCACCACACCCAATTTCCTTCTTATGTTTTGGTTACATTTTTTGTTTTCCCTGACTGGCTACAAACTCCTGGGCTCACGTGATCCTACCTGAGCCTCCAAGTATCTGGGACTACAGGCACATGTACCATGTTTGGTCTATATACCTGAGTTTTAAATTGCCACATAGAGGGGCTGGGGATTTAGCTCAGTGGTTCTTCTACCTGCTTCACAAGCACAAGGTTCTGAATTCGATCCCCCATACCAAAAAAAAAAAAAAAAAAAGCCACATAGAAAAGTAATTATATAAGGGTCAAGATAGCCATCAGAGAATCACTCTATAGATGTAATACTGTCAAATCACGAAATGGTAGGATAATAAAGCTAAAATGTACCTTTATGTAGTCAACAAGATTTTGATATTCAATGTAGTTGCCGCCTCCCACCACAAAAACAATTGCCTAAAAATGTAAATAGAAAAAGAAAGAAATTGAAAGAGTAGAAAATAGAATTTTAGTTTTCAAGCAAAATGTATTTTAGACTGGAACTTATTCTCCAACAGAGGTAAACACATTACCTAGCCACAAGCTACAGTCTAAGCACCTGCTAATTAAGAACTTTATTTGTAAAAGGCATTATATATCTATATAAATGTATTTAAAATTTTAATGTCTGTTGAATGGTAAAAAGATTTTTCAGAAACTTAATTATATTATTTGATTAAGTAATAGAAAATAAATAGCAAATAAATCCAAATGGCTTTGTCCAAAGGACATTTTCAAATTTGCATCTATTTATTATAGTTGGGAAATCACAATATTTTCTTTTACTGAGAAGAAGCCTCTCTGTATTTCAAATGAAAATACAACCATGGTATCTCTCTCTCTTTTTTTGGGGGGCGGGGCAGGGTCTCACTATGTAGTTGAGACTGACCTGGAACTCACTATATAGCCCAGGCTGGTCTCACACAGTGATCCTCCTGCCTCAGCCTCCTGAGTATTGGGATTACAGGCATGTGCCACCACGCTCAGCATGGTATCTTTTTTGTTTGGTTTGCACCGGGGATAGAACTTAGGTTCTTGCGTTTGTGAGGCTGGTGGTGGCAACCACTGAGCTAAATCCCCGGCCCCAGTCATGGTATCTTTACAACATTTGGAATACAATTTTAGAAGGTCCAAACACATACAATTCTCATTGTATGTAATTCTTTTTCTGTTAGTTGATTTTGTCATTTTAAAGCTTAAAATATTGTAAGTTTAAACAGAAATTCAGGAAAATAAATTTGCTGAGAATTTAAAAAATCTTGGGTATACAAAATTGGATTTATCAAGATTACTGTACACTAATCATAATAGTCCTATTTATGATAAATATATTCAACATGGCTTGATTACCTTAAAGAATTTTTATATAAACCTTACCTCTTGGAATGGATTTTTGTTTCTAGGAACTGAGCTGTAATAAAGAAAAACTGTACTGAAAATTTCACCTTTGTTTTTTAATTACAAGTAAAACAAACGGGAAATACATACTCCCATATACTTGTGAGTACTGGTAGGAAGGTATTTGTAATTCTATTACCCTCTGAGGAGGGTGCAGTGGGTCCTTTAGTTTCCCAGAGGCAGAAACTCGAAGTGGTGTCTAAAAACTAATGGGACAATCTATAAATTTTGGAATATAGTTGTAGAAGCTCAAATAGCAGCTACCATGAAGAGTGGAAGTGTGGAAATATGTGAAGTAATGAAGCTGGTATTTCATGTGGTAAATTTTAACCAAGTTCAAAACAATATTCATGTACTGCAGGTATCTATATTTGCAGAAAAACTGAAACAATATGTAATATAGGAAAGAAATAAGGAAACTGTAAAAAACACCTTCATTAAAGACATTTTTCAAAGTTTTGCAGGCCAGATTAATATGTTTTTAGGGCTAAAATAGGCGGTATGGTGTGATCTACAGGGACAGCTTTGATTTTCCTAAGAAGTAATTTTCGAAAATCACTATGAGGAAAGAGATAGTGTAGTCTCTTACTTGTTCAGCGGCTAAACATAGCTCTTTTATTTTTCCTCCTTTCTACAGGCAGTCTAAATGCTCCATAGATGTAGCTAGAAGTTCACCCAATAAAAGTGTCTCCAAAGTGTTTGACTTCCCTCTAGAACACTTTAAATTCCTCTCAGAGTAGACACGGGATGAGTAGAGGTGAAACTAAAATAGCTCAGTATTGCTAGTTATTAATAACAAAAATTAACCGTGTGATGGCTCAGAAGGCTGTATTAAAAGTAAAACTCTCTGAGCTTATCTGTCATATCAATGCTAATATTTCTCCTATCATGTAGATGTTAAATTCAATATTAAAAATTTCTTAGCTCCCAGGAAGCAAAGCATATCTACTTGTTATCAAATTCAAGGAAAATAATATAGAGAATTATGAATATAGGAAAACATATGTAAAACCACTGTCTTGTCATGTATAATGAGTAGTTTTTACTGTATTTATAGTGTTGTACAATCATCATTCTGTAATTTTAGAGCACTTTTATGACTCCCAAAATGCCCCTGTACCCAGTGGTAGTCACCAGGTAGTCATTCACCCTTTTCATAATTTATTCAGTCAAATTTTCTTACCAACAATACACGTTATTAGGAGCTTCTTATGCAAAATATTTCTGACAAGTTCAGAAAAGATACTAACATTTTAAGTTACAAAACAGTTTAATAAACTATTAACTAGGTTAGGTGTCTTGACTACTCACAATGAAGTGAAAGCTTGGGGTAGAGCAAGTATGAAGTTGTAAAACTCCCAAAATAAGGGACAGGCAAGGAGATATGTGCCCACCCATTCCACCTAGGCTTTTTTTCTGTAACCTGTAGGCTGTTTTTTCATATTATCATGCCTTGTCTATCCTAAAATCCAGAAATTTATAGACTGTTTCATTGCCATAAAGTGTGTTTATGTTAATGGTTCCCAGGGACTTGGATTTCACAGACTAATTACATTAAAAACTAAGTGAATCACTAGTATACAATATAAAGCTTTTAAGAATATTCATTTTAAAACGTAAACATATCTTTTCCAAATTCCCCCCCCCACACTATTGTGTTTTTTCCTTCCAAGTATACATACAGAAATACATTTAGCTGACTACTGTTTCCTTATAAAATGGCGCTATTAGAAACCATGTATAATTATCAGTGATTATTTCTGAATGATGAGATTAGAATACATACTGATTCCTTAACCAGTTTTCTATGTAGTTTGAATTTAGTAATAGCCAGTAGTGCTTTGTGATAAAAATCAATTATTTCATTCCTGGGGGGAAATCCCATAACAAATCATGTAAGACAAAAGCTGCTTACCTGTCGTTGCCTCGCAGCATTTTGGGATCAAAATATCGATAGTCATCAGTTTCCTATTTTAAAAAAGAAACAGATTTTACAATGTCTGTGGAATTTCTCTTTAGAGGGTCACTGTCTGACATTGTATTATGTTAATGAATCATAAAAATTTTGCAGAATGTATAACCACCATCCCTAAAGTTTAATGAGCAGTTAGTAAGTGCTAAACCTTAATTGCTTTGCATGAAATTACTTGATCTCTAGTCTGTCAGGCAGGTGGTTACTATTATTATCCCATTTCTCTGATGAGTAGGTTTGGGGCACCAAGAGGCTATGTAATTTTCTAAGGTCACATACTTAGTTAAGTATGGGAAATTCAGTATTTGAACCCAGGCAGTCTAACTTCACTGCCCAAGCTCTTAATCACCATGACTCTCAAAAACATGTTTTATATTCCTGAAAACAGTTAATATACTTAAGTACTTTTGTTTTATAATTTTATCTTCATAAGCCCATAATTTTGATTATACAGAATATCTAATACAGGTTCACAGTCTTTTTTATCTGAAACTTTGAGAATTGGCCTATTAAATTGGAAACATTTTGATATTAGAGGAGTTGGAAACTACTGCTCTATGATTTGATATAATTATTTCCCAAACTCTGCCCTCTTCTCCTTCCACAGAAGAATCAGCCAAAGAAACTCATCTTTCCCCCGGGCATATGAATGGTCTCACCAAAACATGATAAATAACCAACATACTACATGTGTTTCTACTCTTGAGACCTGCATCCAATGGAAGCTACTTTAATCAGTCACAGCACTCTGAGTGAAAGCCAAATGTAGTGTCAGAATCCTTCAAAACTTTGGCTCCAAGGAGCCACCACAAGGCAGACTTCAAGGAAAGATGAAACCTATTTGATACCATACCTTAATATCAATTCATTCAATCAGGACAAATCAAAGGAGAGCATATTAAATGTAAGCGATACAAATGCACCTAAAATTAAATTATAACATTCTGAAGCATTTGGGATGTGATACATTCAGGATTACCTGCCAGGTCTAACCTAGTATACTTTGCTAATCTCCTCAGCATCTGGTTAGTCTCCTCAGTGCCTCAAATCAACCTGTCTGTGTAGAGGGAAGGGATAAGAGTGCAGGCAGCTACCTCAGAGAGCAGATGAATGAGGAATGCTTTCTAAACAGAAAACGTTTAATTTTTATAAGTAATTAAAAAGTATGGAGCCGGGGACTTAGCTCAGTGGTTCCACTGCCTGCTTTGCAAACACAAGATCCCAAGTTGGATTCCCGGTACCCGCCCCCCGCAAAAAAGTATGGGGCCGGGGATTTAGGCCAGTGGTACTGCCACCTGCCTCGCAAACACAAGGTCCTGAGTTCTATCCCCGGTACCCCCCCAAATAGTAATGTGCCTTCAGTTATAAAGTCAATAGAACTGATAAATGAACTTTTACAATGTGGAGAAACATTTGAGTGAGATGATTTAGCTATCCATGTGTTTGTGACAAAGAAATGCGGAAAGAATGTGTTTGTAGGAATGAGCACTAGGCATGAGTGCAGAAGCAGTAGGTTTCTGGTTCCAATTCTGCTGCTAATAAATAGTGTGACTTGGGAAGTCAATGTCTCTTGGTTGACCCTTCTCTTTTGTTAAAATGACAAGTTTCTAGTTCTGTGATTCCTGAATGTCATGGTTCTTACCCTAGTCAATGTAGCATAATGGTAACACATCTGGCCTGTGATTAAAATCCCATCTCTGTCATTAACTATGTATCCTCGAGCAAGTTGATTGGTCTCAGTTGTGCCTCAGTTTCCTTATCTATAAAATGAGTAATAATCATAGTTCTACTGAGAATTATATGACATGATTATAAAATGCTTTAGATAGTTCTAGGCACACTAGTACACAATAAATGTTAGCTTTACTGTTGTCATTATTCTTGATCTAAATACCAAGTCTAGGGACAGTAACCAAATATCCCAAATGTTCTTAACCTCTCATTGTTTGGCATCTGTATAAAGTTTTGCATTTACTTATACTTTTAACTTTCATTATTGTTTGGGATAATATCCAGAAATGTACTACTTTTTATGAAGCTGTATTTGCTAAGACAGTCATAAATTTATACCTCTCCGAGGCTTTTCAAGAAGAATACCTTCCTCATATGTCCTAGGTTGCAGTGACAAAGTCTATTTATTAAATATCACCATATTTATACTGATCCTCAAATGGAAGCATCTGGGCCTTGTTAGCTTATCATTACACATAATTCTCCTATTCCTTTTGTAATAGAAATTGGCCTTTTAGTGATATTTTATGTTGTATCTTTGTTTTTTCAGGAATGAATTTTAAAATTTGTTTTTGTTAATCTCCTGTTATTGTAATTACATTTTATCAATTACCAAAAAAGTCATATTCATCTGAAGATTCTGTTCTCTCTTTTAAAATTGAAAGCCTGGACTGCCAAACCTGTGGTGATTCAGATCAACCAAAACTAGGATTTTGATGGGGATAAGATCATGATGCTTGACTCCACACTTTTATGATGATAAACACCTACTGGCTGCCATAGTAACATGGTAGTAATTTTTGTGAAACAGATTGGATTTTTATGTTCCTTTCTTCAGTTGTCAACAGAAAGCTTGGAAACCCATTCTTTAAGTAAATGTTAATAATATTTATTCATTTGTTTATTTAGCTGACAATTTCTCTTTTATTATCTTCAGCAAAGAGAATTTAGTACCACCTGAATATATTTACTTAAAATTATTTTTATGCTTTCCTCTCCTAATTTAATTTTATTCAAACAAGACTAGTCATCTTTACACCAAATAAGGAGACTAGTTATTTTTCATTTACAGAAACTTACATCTTAGGATATTTTACATTTAATTACAAGTACAGGATGTAATCTACACTTAAATGTGAGAACTGGATGAATACTCTGGCAGCTGAGAAAACCAATTTCCAGTTATCTGTGATAATGGTTAAAAAAAGCTCATTGAAAACATGGATTCTTTCCTTTCTCTTACATACTCCAGTATGATTAAGATCACAAACTGAATCTTATTTTATCATCTTTCATATTAGTCAGTTTGACACAATAATTTATAAGCTCAATGTAAAAATGCTACTCACAGGGTTTGACTTCATCTCCATGAGATTGTCTAAAATACGAGTAACAGGAAGATTCTGTGGAAGAGATTAGTATTTTGTTAATATTAGAGTAGCAAACGGAAGTTCTTTCTACTAACAAAACCTATTTGATACGTGTGCTTATCTTTCAGTTAAACACATTAAGATTACATATTTTGTGAACGGTAAAGATGTCATAGATGTACATACCCTTGACATTCAAATTACCGCAGACAAATACAATTCTAAATAAAACGCTCCTTTCACTATTCAGATTTTAGTAGAAATATATGTTTGTGCTTTTTGCTTTGTTGGATGTTTGTTTAATTGGATTCTTCCTTGATCAAAACATCTCACTGTTTTTTTGTGGACTCTTAAGTTTTCTTTAAAAATGCAGTAACTTAGTTTGTGAAAAGCATGAAATCAGATACATGTTTTATCATTTTTTCTAAACCCATGGAATACAGGAAATTTACTAAATGACTATTATGTAAATTCAAAATGTATTTAAAAATGTATTTTTACTAGGACAGTACTCAGCCTGTTTTGGACTGGTATTTCCTTTGTGAACTGTACAAGATGTTCTGGAAACAACAGTTTTGTATCTTGGTGACTTCACATAACAAAAGAAACATTACTAAATCTGATTATTATAAAAATTATATCTAGCACATTGCTATTTCAAAAGGATTTTCATTTTCTTATGTCACAAAACATTTTAACTAAAATAGAAATAAGGAAAATGTTGCTTTCCTCAGATAGAAAATATGCAGTTTTTCTCTTTTTCTGAGTAGTAAATAAAAACCTTTAAGATAGTTTATGACAGTCTATGAAAGGTTTCATGGTTTAACAGTTGATACTTTTAGATGACTATAAAGGCCAGGCAAAAACATAAGAATTGTGTCTTGGCTCTTGAATTTTTGAACAATTTTGTTTAAAATAAAAATTTTTCTCTAGGGCCGGGGATTTAGCGGTTCGGTGGCCTGCCTCGCAAACGCAAGGACCGGAGTTCGATCCCTGGTACCAAAAAAGAAATTTTTCTCAAGATAATGACAGCAGAAACTGCAAAACACAAAAGATTGGATTGTACCTTTTAGGAAAATTTCATTTTTATACTAACTGAAAATTTATTATGAAATATTGGTTAAAGTTATATTTATTTTCACAATAATGAAAGTAATCATTTATCATTACATAAAATCTTTAATGTTTCTACATGTATAGTTTTAATAGAGTCAGGAAACTAAAGAGAATTCGGTATAGAGAAATGGATATAAAAATTGTCAATTTTAATAAAATCCTATAATTTAAGATTATTTTTTTATTTTTTTGGTACCGGGGATTGAACTTGGGTCCTTGCACTTGCAAGGCAGGCCACTGAACCGCTGAGCTTAATCCCCGGCCCCTAAGAATTTTTTATTTACACCCATTAATGTTGCAAAATACTTCATCTCTTGCTAGTATTTGGAAGAAAAACGTAACAGTAATAATTTTCTTCTTCGGATAAAACATTTATATATAATTTTTTTTTTTGGTACTGAGGTTTGAACTCTGGACTTTGCGCTTGTGAGGCAGGCGGCACCACTGAGCTAAATCCCCGGTCCCAAAATATTTTTATATATTTTAATTTGCTTTCTATTATTCTTTAGAGAAATTTATGGATCAGATTTATTCTCAAATGAACAAAATTTATTAGAAGCAACACATAAAAGGTAATATTTTGAGCCACCTTTTTATATTCTAAAGAGTATGTAGAAAGTACAAAGTTTCCAGCCAACACTGATATCAGAATAAAAGCCTTCATTTTAATTTTACTTGACAGAGACTATCTTAAAGGTATAGATATAGATAAAGGAAATAATGTATTTAAAGGCATAAGAAAGAGTACTTAAGAAACAATCTCTGGGGCACTGGGATGCCTGAGTGGTTAAGGTGTTGGACTTAAGAAAACAACTTCTGAGCTTTGTCACAAACTGACACTCTACCTAGCTGTTTTTTTGCCTGAATAAAGACTTGAGTTAATTTTAAAAATCAATTACATATTGAGAATAACTTACATATGATGTTAATCAATTTTTACTGATTAAAACTGAATTGAAGCACCTCACACAATAGGAAATTGAAAACATCCTAACAAAACCATGCAATTCTTTCTCTCTCAAATTACAATTTAGAAGCAAAATGGGTAACATTATTGTACTAAACTAGTACCTACATTTTTATCAGTAGACAACCATTACAGATACAGATTTCAGAGTCCTTTACACATTAAAACATCAACATGTTCAGATTTCAAATATATGAAATAGAAATTCACCTGGAAAAAAAGAATTCTGTTTCCCCAAACCCTGCTTTTATGTCCTTAGTTTGAAAAACAATGATAACTTTATCTCGGATGGTATAATTGCTTAAAAAAGAATTTAAATAAAATATGCATAAAAATGACAATCTAACAAATGTAATACAGCTCTATAACCAAAACAGGTATTTATTTCGTTTGATCTCCTAAAATTTCTTCTTGTTGACTTCACTGCCAAATCCTCTCTGGTGACTATATCTAATTTCCCCACTGTACTCTGGGGCTTGGGATATTATTCTGACTTTGATGCTGGAAGTTGGGTGGGGACCAGGACTGCTGCTATCTTGCTTATCAGAGTCCTGAAGAGTGAAAAAGGAGTGTATGGACTTAGAACAATACTCATTAGAAGGTTGTTAACAGCCAAGTAAAGAACAAGACAGAATGTGCATCCCCCATGCATGCCCAGGGGGATGAGGACTACACATCAATGCTGGAAAGGGTGGGCTGCAGGCAGTTAAAGATACAAGCGGGAATAAGATGGATCATCTCTCACCAAAATTTTAAAATTAGAAACCAGATGAGTTTCTGCATCGTGAGTATAACACTCATACTACAGATGAAGCCATAAAATATATAAGGTGATTTCCCCCTCAAGATCAAAGCATGACAGTGACAATAAAATCAAAACAAGATTACATAAATCCAATAAAACACATCTATGTTTCTATCACCCAGTTTCAACAATTAGCAAATCATGGACAATCTTATTTTGCCTATGCTTTTATCTATTACAGGTTCCCCCAGATGTAACTCCTGGTTGGCCTTGAACTCACTATGTAGTCCAGGCTTGCCTTAAACTCATGGCAATTTTTCTGTCTCATCCCCTCAAGTGTTGGGATTACAGGCATGTGCCACCATGCCTGCCTTCCCTAGATGTTCTAAAACAAGTTTTCAATATAAAGTCATTAGTAAACCACAAATATTTCAGTATATACTCTCAATATACCAACATTCTTTCAAAAGAAACCTATAACACTTATTAACCATACCTAAAATGAATACAATATTTTTTCCTCAGATATACTGAGGTATGATTTATAAATAAAAATTATATATGTTTAGGGTTTACAAGGTGATATTTTGATATCTGTATATACATTACAAAATGCTCATAAAGCTCAACATCTAATGCTAAAATTTCCTGCTGCATACATTTTTTATAGTTTTCTTGCTTAAATCATAATCTTAAGGACTATACACCGCAATTATCTTTTAAGACTTTTGAAATCTGTAGATTGCCACTTACAATTTATATACAATTCATTTTTAAATGAGAAATTATTTAGGCAAACAATTCAAAAGTGAGACAAAAGACTTCTAAAATGCAATTTTGTATTACAATATTCATCAGATTCTTGTACAATTATCCTCACACAAATATATTTCGAATTGTGAATGTCATTCATCTAGTTATATGTGATAATTGATATTTGTGATGCACAAAACACTGTCCACATAACAAAGTATAAAAAGCTCTTGCAAGTGACCTAGAAAACTGGACATGGCTAATTCTGTTCCTTTTGTATAATTTATTTATAGCTTATAATGTTTGTTCAGATAAAAATAATCCAAAACAATTTTTATAGATTTAAGAGGCATATAAGTTACTCATAATATTCCAAGTATAAAAAAAGAACTGATTTCTAGCAGTCTTTTGACTTAATTTTGCTTTTTAGTGCTCAAAAATTCTCCACTTTCAAGATAGTACCTCTAAATTTTTGAATATTAGGATAATCTAACTTTAAAAATGATTCCTATGAGTTTTAATAATTATTTGTTGAAAAAGGACTTTCCTGAGTGGTACTTTGATAATATTTACTGAGAAAATTAAATTGTTAAGCTCTTTGAGTCCAAACTTCAATTATAGCAATTTATTGTAAGTAATGACAGATGGCTATACCCAGAAAAAAACTAACATTTACAGTTTAAATGTATATCCTTCTATTTTTTTCTAAACAACAAAAGATCACACTGGACTGTTTATAATATGACTTCTTCCAAATATAAAATGAACTATCTACACCCTGGTCACTACGTATTTCCTTTAATTCTGAACCTTTTTTTAAAAACACCATGGTACCAGACATGTCAGATACAGGGTAATCACAGATCATTCTAGATTTTACTTTTAAAAGTAAACTGCCTATGTCAATGCAGTATAATTTACAATGTTAAGAAATGCAACAGAATTTGAAGTCTTAACAAATAATTTGTTTCTACACTTTAAAACTATAAATAAAACTTTTGTATTGGCATAATATTTAACAGTACACCAACTTAGATACCTCCTGCAGGTATCGTTAGGAGACTATATCTTGGTCAAATAATGGACTGAATATTTAGTGGTAGCTCTTTACCAAGGAAGACAGAATGGGAGGTACAAACAATAATTTCTTAAAAAGATAATGAAGCTAAAAAGTGTTCCCCAGTATTCACAAAACAATATAATCTGAATTTATTTGAAGGGAAAGTTTAGAAAGTAATCCGTCTACTAATTTTTAAAAAATTAGGAGTTTACACTATTTTATAATAAAATGTTATTTACTTAATAACATTAAATAAAGCATTTGAATAGAAGCTTGGTTTAGAACTAGAAACTTATTCTTTCTTTTTGAGACAGGTCTCGTTATATAGCCCAGGCTGGCCTTAAACTCAAGGTGATACTTCTGCTTCAGCTTCCCAAGTGCTGGGATTACAGGCGTGCACCACCATGCCTGGCTACTAGAAACCTACTTTTATTCAAGTGCTGTGGAAAAACCAAAAATGGGGAAAAATTCATTGTACTCAATTTATCAAGAAGTAGTAAAATGCAAATAAAGTATAAAATACTGTAAGAAAACATAAGATAAAATGTGGAGGAGGTTCAGAAAAAGAGTTTCATTTTTTCTTAAAATATTTAATACTCAGATCTGGATAACTACCTGGGTGTGGTGGCTCACTCCAGTAATCCCAGCACTTGGGAGGCCGAGGCAGGAGGATCGCTGTGAGTTGAGGCCAGCATGGGCTACATAGTGAGTTCAAGGCCAAAATGAAATGCAGTGAGACCGTGTCTCAAAAAACAAAAACCCAACGACTGATCTGGATAACTGATTAACCCTCTTTGGTTTTAAAATCTTTCTCATTACAGACTATTTATATGAAATAATGTATCTCAGAATTGCCACATGATATTCCCGTAAAAGCAAAAAGAGTAAAAAACACAAACTGGCAGATGAAACAAGAATAGGAGAAGGCTGAGAAATGAAATGTTCAGGAATGTTTGATAAGCTAATGCATATTTGAAAAGTTCTACAATAAAAAGTAAAAAGCAAATTCTTTTTGAAAAGCAACCAAATCAACAATGACTCTGAAGCAGAAAATCTATACATTGGTAACAGAAAAACCACAGACCCATAACTCATCTAAAAAAGTCCTGCATATAAAACTAAGGACTAAGAATAAATGAAATGTGAAATCAAGCTATGATTTCCTTACTGAAAATATATTTTCTACCTAAAATAGCTAATTTTTTCAATTTACACAGAACTTTAGACTATGAAGTTCATTAGCTTATTAATATTCTTAGTATATGCTATAACAATACTCTATAGAGCAGTTCATTATTATAAATAGGTTAAATTCACTTTTTCAATTAACATACTTTCACAAACACGGTAGTAAAGTCCAACTGAACAAATTTCTTTTTAAAAAAGCATAAATTATGGAACTCTGACTTATATTCTTACATATATCAATGAAAGATTTTTTCATTTTACTTTATTCCTAATATTTATTGAGTAAGCCCAGAAACTGCTTTAACTCAGCAGTCAGCCTGGCAGCATTTAGGGTTACTAGTGTAACCCTAAATAAGTGTACTTACTTGCTGTTTCAACACAAGGTTCTTCACTCCTTCCATCACAAACTGTGATCCTGTATTCATGACTCGTGATAAGAGGCTAGAAAAGCAGAAGAAGTGGATGACCACACTAAGTACAAATTGCTTCTTCCATTTGTTACTTGTCCAGTTATTCACCTCTTGCCTATGATTACTGTACCTACCATCTTTGTTTTCAATGAACAGAAGAGTCTTGAGAATTTTTGCTTCTTAGGGTATCACTACTGAAGTTTTTTAATACTCTGATTAATATTTAAAAATATAAAAATAGTTTCCCTGGTGTGAATAATCTGCAATAATACATAAGATCCTAATAAGATTACTGACATTTTTTTAGAAATGGGAAGAAAAGCTAAAGGTTGAAAAGATGGAAATAAAGTGTTTGTAGATGGGGAGGGGAGGAGGGGGTGAAGGGAGGGCAGGGGTAAGGGGAAAAAATGAGAATCAGGACTTGTCATGTAACGGTACAAGATCCCAACAATGAATGTAACTGTACTGTATCCCTAAAATGTACCAATAAACTCAATTAAAGCTGGGGGAAAAAAAAAGCTGAAAAAAAAAATAAAGAGTTGTTCTCAAAATAAAGTTTTAATTGTGTAGTTTTAAGTATAATTTTTAAGCAAATTATACTTTGAGAATTTCTTGCCTTTCTGATTGCCTTAATGCTAAAATAATGAAATAAAAAGCCATAATCAATAACTTGCTGTAGGAGTTCAAACTATGGAAAAGCCTGGTTAACGTTATGAGTAGATCAAATATTGCTGGTGTCTCTACATCACTGTAACTGGGTCTAATCCTGCATTGTATACTATCTTCCCTCTTTATAAATAAAATCTATCATATAAAAATATGAAGCATGATATAATTAATTTTGCTTCAATTCTAATGAATTTTTAAATCTGAAGGGCTGCGGATTTAGCTCAGTGGTTCCACCGCCTGCCTTGCCAAGTGCAAGGTCCCAAGTTCGATCCCCAGTACCAAAAAAGTGAGACTTTTTTAATCTGAAATTTTAATTACATAAACAACTTCAAAAGAGGACTTGCCATACTTAGCTTATTTTTGTAGTTCAAAAAGGTTCTCACAAAAAAAAAAAAAGGTTCTCACATGGAGTTAATTACATAAACAACTTCAAAAGAGGACTTGCCATACTTAGTTTATTTTTATAGTTTAAAAAGGTTCTCACAAAAAAAAAAAAAAAAAAAAAAAAAAGGGTTCTCACATGGAGTAAGAGGATGATCTGTGGCAAAGAACAGTAATTCTTCACTGCTACTAGAAAGTTAGGGACAGCCTTCAAATTATTCAAGATTTTCTCATAACAGTTTCTATTATAATTCCTAACTAAAAAATTATATACAAATCTAATAAGCTTTATTTAAATATTTCATAAAATTTTAAAACATGAAACTGGAAAATCTATACTATTAAAAATGTGGGAATCATTTTCCAAAAATATATTCCTTTTCCCTATCTTGTGTTTACCTTCCCCTGAAATGGAGAGGGGACAGGATGGAAATCCTTCATTAACAGAAATAAGAGAAAGTAACCTTTGGGAAGCATAGCTCTGGAGCCATTCCCTGCACCAGCAATTCTGAAGGGAGTGACCCTGCATAGCACCATCTGAGTGAGGTCAACTGCACTCATTCTGTCCCGTATAAAGTTTCTCAGGACTTTTGTTTTTGGAAAATTGTTTCATTAGAACCAGTAGTTCAATGAGTGGTCAGCACAAATCTGTCTTCTTCTAGGCTTCCTACTTCATTCTAGCTCTAAAAAATAAGTTAGAAATTTGTAACTTGCAGAGTACCAAAAAGAGAAATCAGATTTACCTTGTTCAGAGTTTCTGAAAGTCACACAAACTTTAAAGGTACTCTGAAATAAAAAGTCCCTGGCCCTGGGGACTTAGCCTCAAGTCCACATTAATTAGCAACACTGATACAGAAATAGTTTTAACCTTCTGGTATGTTCAAAAATGAAAAATTTAACGTGTTAAAAACAAATCATATGAAGCCAATTTCACAGCATGTAAGATATTACATTTTAGAGAGATTTTAAATCATCTAAGGAAAGACACACTGACATTTTTTTCTGTACATTGTGAAAGCACTCTGTATTACAAGTGTCAGACATTAGGTTTTTTAAAAGCACGAAAATCTAGAGTTCGGAGTACAATGATTTGATTGGCATTATTAAAAACACTTACCCCATTGGTTTAGTGGTGGTGTTGCCATAGCTGGTAGGAGCTGAGGCCATCTTGGCAAAAGCCCTATGAAATAATGAAATTATTAAAAGGAGTCTATGTGTCATTACTATCATGGTATTAAAATAGTGACTAACTCTAATTTCTACTATGCAGGTATTTTCTGAAAAGATACTTTTTCAAATAATATATAGTACAATTAATACTGAAACACTGAGAATCTTTAAAGAATACAAATGCATCCCAAACTTCACAGTTTTTTTCTGTCTGATTATTAAGGACAAGAAGTGAGGTAGAGACTTGCTGACTTAAGAGAACAATCCTGTAATGATTAAATTTAGTTTTCACATTGTTCTGCATATTCTCCTTGCTTATCATGCTCACTCTCACTATCAGAAAATAGAGTCAGGCTTCAGCATTCATAAGGAATTGCTCCTAGACCCTAAAGAATACAAAACCCTGTGGCTGTTCAAGTCAGTAGTTTGGTATTTGCACCCACACACATCCTCCCATACACTTTAGTACTTTAATCTCTAGATGACTTATAATAGGCAATCCATGGTAAATGCTATATAAATAACTGTTGTGCTGTATTGTATGGAAATAACTACAATGAAGTATGTATGTACATCTCAGGGATTGTTTTCCTGAATATTTTCAACTTGTAGATTTGGAACTCAAGATTATGGAGGGCCATCAGTATTTATCAATGTTGTAAACAGCTTTCTCCACCTTACCAAATAACACGAACATTTCCCAATGTCATCTATGACATAATTGTTAGACTCAATTATATTCTATTTTATGGAAATACTACAATTTATCTGTTAATCTTCCTTTCTGGGTGGTTATTAATCTTATTGTTAGACATTAAGGTGGGTTTTAAAAACTGCATCATTACAATTGCTTCTAAGATTTTACAACTCCAATGATTACTTTGCGATAAATCCTTAAGAATAGAAGTATTAGGTCCAAGTTATTTAAAAAATGTATTAGTGCACATTAGTTATATACAATAATGGTCTTCATTTTGGCGTACTGGTACATGCATGTTGACTGTTTTTGGCTTCATTCTCCCCACTCCTGCTTCTGTTCCCTCTTCCCCTGATCCTTTTTTTCATCTCTAACAGTCTCCTTTCCTGTCATCTCTTTCTCTCTTTTTATAAAGATTCCACATGAGAGAAAACATGTCATACATGACTTTATGAGTATGGTTTATTTTGCTTAACATGATGGTCTTTTGTTCCATCCATTTTTCTGAAAATGACATTATTCTTTCTTTGTAACGGCTAAGTATTATTTCAATTTGTATATATACACCACTTTTTCTTTCGTTGACTGTTCCCAGTTTAGCTATTTTGAAATGTACTGCAATAAAAACAGGAATGCACATTTCACTAAAGTATGCTATCTTTAATTCTTTCTGAAATATTTTGAGATCAAATGATTTCTCTAGTTTTTGAGGAGGTTCCATATTGATTTCAATAGTAGACAATATTAGTTTATATTCCCACCTACAGTGTAGACAGGTACCTGTTTCCCCACATCTTCATCAGCATTTACTGTATTTTGTATTCTCGATTATAGTCATTGATTGTGCTTAAATTCTCAATGTACTTTTAATTTATACCTAGACCTCTTGATTTGTTCTGAATTGATTTTAATACTGGGTGAAAGACAGGGATCTAGTTTAATCCTTTTTATATGGATATCCAGTTTTCCTAGTATCATTTGTTAGAAGAGGCTGCATGTGTTTTTGGCCTCTTTGTTCAGAGTCAGATGGCTGGAGTTGTGTAGGCTTGTTTTTGTGTCCTCTATTCTTTTCCATTCCTCTCTAATTTTGTGCCAATATCATGCTGTTTTTGTTACTATGGCTTTGTATATATTTTGAAATTGGTATTGTGAAGTATATAGCATTATTCCTTTTGTTTAGGACTGCTTTGGCTACTCTACATCTTTTGTGTCAAAGCTATTTTGAAAAACTTATATCTAAAAAACTGTAAAAACTTATAATTCTAATAGCAGAGTATGAATATACCCATTAATAATCTTCCTGTTTCCTTGGGACAATATTTTGTAAATTTTTGCAATTATATTAATCTACATTTATCCAGTTAATAGGGAAATTAAGAATTCTTTTTAAGGCCTTTTAGATGTCTAAAACATTTCAGTATTTAACTGTTTCCCCTGTCATTAGTGGAGAAAATGTAAAACTTGTCTAAGAAAGAGTTTTATATAATTTTACACTGTGCATAGAGTGGGTCAGATAAGGAAATGCCATGCCACTGTATATAAGAATCCACCATTCCACTGTTCCTTTTCCTTATTAGTGTTCCAGTTTTGGGAGAACAAAACCGTGTGTCCTCATCTTAAATAACAGGAATTAAAGAAGAAAAATGAAACTTACTTCCATTGTTTGATGTATTGTAAAGGGTTAAGGTTGCATCCTGCATCTGTTAAAGCTTTTTTATATTGCTCCAAATCAGCCTGAAATAAGAAAATAATTAAATGATAAAAATTAAGCTTTTATGAAACACAGTTGTCATTTGCTTAATCCCCCCCAAAAAACCAAAATAAAACAAAAAAATTTTGTGATGAGTAAATCTAGATGAATTTGTATAAAATTTAAGGAACCTATTCTCCTAGTGACTCCATTATGCAAATGTTATAAGAGAGAAACTTAAGTTCACCACCAGATATTTTCATTACTTTGGATTTTCAGGGCTATTAATCTGTTATTAATAGTCATAATCTTCCTCACACTTCTTAAGTCTTCACTGAAGTTTATGAACTGACATAATCAGTATCAAAAATGTGAAAAAAGGAAAAAATGGAAACAAAATCTTTGTAAATAGGGAAGGTGATGGGAATGAAGGGAGGGCAGGGGTATGGGGAAAAAGTAAGAACCAAGACATATCATGTAAAGGTACAAGATCCCAACTTAGTTAACTTAGTTAGAATAGTTAACTTAGTTTAGAATAGTTATTTTCCATAAATAAGACTCTGGCCACTTGAATTCAATTCAGATTCCAACAAGTTAAAAGTGTTCAGACATTTCCTGAGTGGACAGTTTCCCCTGGTGAAAATAAATATTGCTATAAAAGTCAGTAGTAAAGAGAATCAGCCTTAACAAATTGTTTTTCTTTTACAGATAGGAATGAAGTAGATATTTAACCATAGTGATTTACTTCAACTTCTGAAATTCTATCTGCAGTAGTTCTGCAAATAAACATTTCCCTTTTCTACTAATAACTACAGAGATCATACCTCAGAAGGTGCCTGCTGTGTGCTTATGTAATAGATAAGAAACAGCCTCATTTTATCTTCCGGAGTTCCTGCTACATAGGAGAAAGTTAAAAAAGAAAACGTTCATTAATTGTGGTTATTATGCAGTGAACATTTACAAGTTCATTAAAATTCAAGGCATATATAAATGTGAAAAAGCCAAAATAATAGTTTTTGATTCAACAGGTAATAAGTACTATAATTACAATAATGTAAAATAAAAATATGGAAAAAATTAGATATGGGAATGGAGGGCTGTGATTATGGAAAAACCACTATTTTGTATTTCAAACGATCTAGAATGTTAAGATTTAGCTTTTAAGATATATGCTCCAAAGAACAGAATGACTATAGCAGGGCAACAATAATTCTAAAACAGGGCACTTTTGACATGGCAAGTAGGTGTTAGTCACAATTACATAAAGACAACTGGTAATAAAAATGGGAATGTCTGGGGAACCAGGTGTACAGACTTTCTAGGTATGCAGTTATGAAATCTGCTTGCTAAATAAAATCATCTAGATAAGCCTAAAGACATATTCCCCTATCTGGTGCCCCTAAGCAGAAGTCTCCTCTTTCAGAGGTGACTTATATTACTACAAGGTTTGGGAAAACCATACTTTTACATAAAATAAATATTATACAGTAAACTATATTTGCCTCATACTTTAAGATAAAATGTTAAGATTTCAAAGAAATTTCTTGTAGTGAATGCCTTGTTCTTTCCAAAGCCTTAACTGTCCAGAGAAACTCATATATTCTTTATACCTTTTGCAGGATGAACATTGGAAGCAAGCGCTGGTCTGAACAAATAAAGCTATTCCTCTCACTCCACAGTTCTAAGATGTAAGGACTCAGAACTATTATATAAATATTACAGAATAAAACTAGTAGATTTTTTCAAAACATGACGACTGGGAATCTAGACACTCTCCAACTTGCCCTTGCTCCCTAAGTATGACAAAGAACGGTAAAATAAACAACAACAGGTTCTTTTGAGTTGTTGTGTTCATTACTGACATCCACAACATTTTGAATATGAGGTCATGAAACTCAGGGTTTTGTACAAATCCTAGCAGAATGATGATATTTCTGCATTATCCAGACTGGTTCCCTATCATTCTTTTTTTTTTTTTTTTTTTTTTTTTTTTTTTTTTGGTAGCGGGGATCAAACTCGGGACCTTGCACTTGTGAGGCAGGCAGCGGTACCACTGAGCTAAATCCCCGGCCCCTACCATTCTGAGTTGTGCTTCCATCAATTCTTCTATTTTCAAAACCATCTGTAGTGCTCTTGGGAGCTAACCCACCGGCTAGTTGACAATCTGGGAACTGGGAAGTGACCTAGACCTTTACTTCAGTCTCTGGAATGTTCTTGGGATCAGATTTATTCACATGAAGTTCATGGATCAGCCACAAAATTCATAAACAACTTCACAGAGATGCTTTCCTGAGCTCCTTCCTCTCTACAAGCTCTCTGGTATTTTCCTATTTCCTTGGCCTTCCTTTTTTGTGCTCCAGCCAGAAAGTTTTGGCTTCAGTTATCCTGCTCCAACTTGAATAGCTTACATGCAAAAATGGGTCCTGGGCCTTTCACTCATGTTGGAAAACTGAGATTTGCATTCAAAACTATTTTGAACTGAATGAAATATCTCTAAAATTAAAAATTTTAGAGACTAAAGCACTATATAGATGCCATCATCAGTATAATTAAAATCTATAATTACATTTGTTAATTATAAATATATTTTGCTTTAAGAATATTTAACGTATATTTGAACACAAAGGGAATGGTTATAGGGTTTCTTAAAAGTGAATTTCCTAGATATGTAAAATCTAACTTAGGATACTTTTGGGAAACTCTCTGGGGTAAACCAAAGTACTTAGGAAACATTATCAGAGACACTATTCTAATCTTCTTGAAAAGGAAAGGTACTGGACTTTAGATATATTAAACAAATGAATATAAAAAGTGTTTTACAATACTATCAGAGAAAAGTTTAATAAAATAAAATGCAAATAATTTTCCACTTGAGGAATTGCTATGCTGAAAAATTTTCAACAGAAAACAACTAATATTATTACCTTGGCATTAGCACTGACTGTCAGAAACATTATATTCCTCCTTAAATTATGCTCACATTGAAAAATGCTCGACGCATCAGCTGTGATACCCATATTAACCACACATTTACAGTACTTACCATCAGGGTCTGATATTATATCTAGAAGAGATTTATCCAGAGTAGTCTTGCTCATTATCTTTTCTTCATATTCAAAATATACATCCAGCTTCCTTGTCTGTCTCAAAATTAAACATTAGATGAGAGTACGTTAATAAAAATATACTGAGTTTCTTGCTTACAAATTTTTGTTTTCTATGATCAATTTAAAAATAAATGTTTTCTTCCTAGTAGAATTTAAATTTTCTAACTTTTGATCATATACTTAATATAAAAAATAAAGGCAAAGCAATACTGTTTCCCACAACAGAATCAGCTTTGTCTCACACACACATACAAACACACACACACACACACACACACACACACACACTAGTAAAAATACTATGCATTTCAGATTTTATTCATAACTAGAACACAAACTGTACTCCATGCAAATTAATGTCAAGTGATCATGTTATATTTATTTCTTTGAGTGTGCAAATCTGTATTTTTCACCTTACCTGACAGAAGCCACCCTAATTTATTTTTAATTTTTAAAAAAACATTCTTAATTCTCCTTTTTAATATACTGAAGTTTTACATAATGGAAAAGTAGTAAAAATTTTCCAAATGATATCTTTTCTGGCTATTGTGGCTTTCCTCATGATAGCTTACCCTGCTTCCTCCTGGTGTATTTTTATCTTGTTTTTTCCTCTTTTATTTGGCCTGAGCTTGCTCTGCAGAGCCAGTTTCTCTCTCACTCTTAACTTCTACTTTTTCAAATAAACTTTGCCACTGTTTCTTAAAAAAAGATATCTTTTCTAATTTAAAATCTTGTTGATTAAAAGTGTCCAAATGAAGTAACACATGAGCACCTTCTAGAGCAATAGAGGTGAACGTATGGCACACATGCTATAGTGGGCTATTTGTTCTAACAGACCAGGTGGCTATCACTGATCCACAGTAAATAAAAGTTTCAAGTATCTATTAAATTGTATTTGATACTAAAGAAGAGAAAATGCATTTCTTTCTAACTTGAAAGTATTGACAAAAAAGGAACAGGAACACTCATGGCATAAATCTGGATACTTAGCAATATACATAAAAATGTACATAAATACATTATGTTAATAAAATAATTATAGAGGAAGTGATGAATTTTTTTTTTCTGGTACCAGGGATTGAACTCAGGACCTTGCACTTGCAAGGCAGGCGTGGTGCCACTGAGCTAAATCCCTGGCCCAGAAGTGATGAAGTTTGAAAATGATTTGGGGACAAAGATATAGCTCATTTCAAACAAATTACACTAAGGCACACAGGAACATAGACATCTAAACAGTATACTAATGAGTGACTATTATACATGGACAACAGTAAATCAGAGTATTCTTAATTCCACCCCTGCAGTGACTCATAGGGCAGAGTTTTAAATAGATAAAATATTCAGATAGTTGAAAAATAAAAACAACACAGAAAGATATTGAGAAATCTCAGCTCTCACCAGTCTTTTCTACCCCAATTCCACCTGCTTCAGTAGGCATTAATTTTATTAATTCTACATTTCCATTTTGCAAATATAAGCAAATTGGACCTATATTTTAACATCCTTCCTCCGACACAAAAAAAAGTAATATACTATATTCTTCTGCCCTTTTATTTCACTCAGTAGTATAGACAACAACAGAATTTCCTTGCCAGCAACTTGATAAAAACTAATGAAGCAAACTGTTTTCCTTATTATAAAACCCCTGGCTGTACATATTCTTCAGATTTCTTGATGTAGAAACTGTGATGGTTAATCTTAACTGTCGGCTTGATTGGCTTGGGATCCACTGAAAGGGTTAGTGAAGCACAAGAAGAACTGTGTCTGGGTGGGTCATGAAGATGTGACCTTGAGGTCTGTAGTACCTGGTCCCTCACCCCTTCTTCTCTGGCTGGCTCTATACCAGTTCTGCCACCTTGAACTAAGCATCTTTGCTCTGCCATATGCCTGTACGCCATGAGGTTGCTACTTTAAAGCCAGATGATTCTGGACTGAGTCCTTGGAAATCGGGCCAAATTAAACCTTTAATTTGCTTCCTTTAAGCTGTGGGTATTAGGTATTGTGTTAAGCATTGGTGAAGTTTACTAACACAGAAAATTCCTACTAGAGAGGAAGTGGCTGTGACTGTATGGCTGAGAAGAAGCCTTGGGACTGGTTTGTAAGGAGGAATTTGGAAAGGTCTGGAGATGTGGGCTAGAGAAAGCTCGAGTGTGGTTCACGATTCTGGTCAGAGCTCAGATGATAAGAATGCTGATAGGAATGCAAACAATAAAGGCTAGGGAAAAAGGACTCCCCTGGCAGATGGACTAGAGGCTATGTGTGGTGCACTTAGGCAGAAAATCTAAGTTTTGTCCACATCCTGGGACTTTTCAGGAGACTGAGATTAGGGGTACTGGACAAAATTTCAGGCAGTTCTATGTTTAGGGTGTGACATGGGTATTGCTTGGCTGTTTTTAGCCAGATTTATAGCAAAAACTATGGGTAAGGGCCAGGGATTTAGCTCAGTGGTTCTGTTGCCTGCCTTGAATGTGCAAGGACTTGAGATTGATCCTTGGTACAAAAAACAAAACAAAACAAAACAAAAACTGTGGGTGAAAAAGCAAAATAGAAAAATTTGAAAAACAAATTTGTGCCAAAAGCAATCATGTATAAAGTTGGGTCCAAAAAGTATGGTTGCTGAAGAGAAAAGCAACATTAAAAGAAACCAAGTATTTTCTTCTTGAAAAGGGTACAAGAAGGAGATTGCATTGAAGGCACCTCAAAAATCAGCAAGATCTTACCCATCTTTTGATGCAAAAGTGTAAACCTTTCATTTGAGACAAAAGTCCCCAGGACCCCTGCTCGAGAAGGCCAAGGAATTGGTTCCCAGGATTCATTTCAGTGCTCAACCATCCAGACACACAGTGGTTGCCACAGCCAGAGACCAAGGAGGCCCAGCTACTATCTGTATTGGCTGCAGATGTTGGCATTGTCCACATGAAGCTAATTTTGTTGGTATGAAGAATATAAGAACTGTGAGGGCAAAGGAGGTTTCCACCAGATTTCAAAGGAAGGCCTGAGAGGCCAGGCAAGGAGCCCCTGACTGTACAGTGTGTGTGGCTATGGGAGTCAAGCCAAACATATAACGAAGATCCCAGGAACCTGGAACATGTGCAGAGGAAAGCTGCAGCCTTAAAGTGGACCCTAGCCTAAGCCCTCTGTAACTCAGTTCATTACCATGTGCCCTGGATGCCAGATGCAGATCTACAGGACCTAATGTTTGTTCTCCCCAGTTTTGGTCTTGCTTTGTTTTCTGTACCCACTTTCCTCTCTCTCTCTCCCTCCCTCCCTCTCCCCCCCCCTCTCTCTTTTTTGGTACGCACTGAACTCAGGACCTTGCACTTGCTAGGCAGGCAGCAGCACCACTGAGCTGAATCCCCAGCCCTCTTTTCTTCTTTTGAAATGGGAATGATTACCCTGGGCCATTGTATCTTGGGATTATATAACTTGTTTTTTATTTTTATAGGAGTTCACAGCTGAGTTTGCTTTGAGATTCAGAAGACTGATTTGGGCTTTCTTCAGCAATGCTAGGACTGTTAAGAGTTTAGGAAAGGATTACTACATTTTTAGTTATACGCAGGACAGTTGTATCATGTCAGGTAGACTTAAGAACTTGCTATTGTCTTTACTTGGTGATTAAGTATTAGTTTTATAATTCTGTGGAGATCATGGGTCAGATGTTATCCCTTAGCAATATGTAAGAAGAGTTTGTATCTATCATATCAACTGTGGTATTGGCGGAGCTGTATTTGGATGTCAAATAACAAGGGGTAGGAAATGTTGGTTAACCTTAATTTTGTCAACCTGATTGGCCCAGAGGGTTAGTAAAGCATACTTCTGGATGTGTCTCAGCGGGTCAGGAAGGCATGAGCTTGGGGTCTCTGTGATTCTCTTCCCTTTCCTCTCTGGTGCTGTTCCCCTGATCTGCTTCTTGGCTATTGTGAACTAATCGTCTTTGCTCTGCTCTGCCCAACTGCCATGATGTTTCTGCCTTAGAGCTGGCTGACCATGGATAGAACTCCTGAAACCATGAGCCAAATTAAATTTCTCTACTTTTAATATGTGAGTATTGAGTCTATGTCCAGCAGAGGGAAAGCGGACCAATACAGGCACTGTGGAACTATTTTAGCTACTATAGAAAACTACTTAGAATATTAAAATAGGTAAGAAGTGAAGTCTTAGGTATGACAGAGTCCTAAAAATATTAAAAATAGACAGAAGAAATATAAGAGATAATGGAGGAAAAACTGGATATTTAATATTTAACATAAGAAAGGACACAGGAAGAAGAGTAGTGAAAGAAGTCAAAGAAAACTCATAGGGAACTAAGATGATAGTAGGAACTATCTTAATAGGAATATTAGATAAGGAAAAGATGTTGTATTTATATTAAAGTCAGGAATGGGGAAAAGCAATAAAACATGCCATTAAACTGACTTTTAGGACTGTCACAATCTGACCTAGTCAACCTTTTCTGTTCTAGAATTATTTACTAGGTTCAGTTACTTGTAGCCCTATCAAAAACCTCTAGTATTTTCTAAGCACTGGGTGTTCTTTAAATCTAGGTTATTCTTTAAGCTTTTTAAGATATATTCCTCCTCTATCATTTGCCCAGTGAATGCTACTCATTTCCAAGGTCTAATTTCTTTGAAACTGCTCTGTTTTCTTCCTTTCCTGCCTCTCCCCCAATCTTTAACTAGAACTCACCATCTGTGTACCAAGAGGATGTTATATAGCTCTCCATGATAAAAATGGCCATCTTATATTACTATTCTTTGTTCAAATGTCATCTTCCTCAAAAAAACTCTTTAGAATCTACCTAATTAATTGCCTAACCCCAGGGGTTTATATAGTACTTGGTTCATAACAGGTATTTAAATTTACTGAATTTTGAAGCTAAGAGCAATCAAGAAGTCATTTTAGAGGTCATGAAAGTACAAATTCCTACAGGTTAAAAATATAAAAAACACCTAGATGTAAAAAGATTATGCCACATGCCATAGTAGACTTTACTGACTGTAATTACATAAATCAGTGAAAAAACATGGTCCACTGGTAGGGACACACACTTGACATTTTTCCTTTGCTGATGTATTAACTTACTTCTATTTCTTAGAAACAATAAAAACTGAGTCCAAAAGCAACTCAATTTGATTAGTTATGGGCAGGGTTTTATATTTTTGAGATGCAAAAAGGTTCTAAAATTAGTTTATGATTGTGACTGCAGCAACTGTAAATGTAATAAAAACCACTAAATTATATATTTTAGATAGGTACATATATGATGCATGAACTATATTCTCAATAAAGCTGTTACACAAAAGTAAACAATACTTCAGTATACTAATTTTGAGGGAGCAAAATTGAAGAAAAAAAGATTTAGGTAAAGATTGTCTAACCTGAATAAGTGAACCAGTACCTATCATGTGCATTTTACTTAAAGTGATAGTTTTCAAAAAATTTAAATAGAGAACCTCAGGGCATATTATAACAAACCAACTCTAGAACCTTAAACAAAATAGATACAAGTGACCTATCAAGAGTCTCCATAAAAAGAACAGAATTCAAAAACTACCTTTTCTTAGCTCATTTAATTCTCCAAATGAGATAATACAAGCTAGGAATTATTAGTCTAATTTTAAAGATGACAAAACAGACACAAAGAAACATATATTTATTCAAGGTTACCAGAGTAGAAGTAGGGTTTTAAGATTCAAATGCTGGTCATACTCCAATTTCACTACATATAAAGAGTAGGGAAAATCATATTTTCCTCAATAACAATTTATTGTTTCTTTTGTATATGCTTTGTGAAAGAAAATATATTTGTTGATTAGTATATATTTAGTCATTTTGGACAGAGAGTTAATATCTACAAGTCTTTTCTCAAATTTCTGAAATGAGGGAAAATATTGAGAAGGAACTTCTATAATTCCAAAGATAGATTATTTTTATAAAACACAGGCTCAGTCAGGCATGGTGGTGCACGCCTGTAATCCCAGCACTTGGGAGGCTGAAGCAGGAGGATTGCCTCAAGTGTGAGGCCAGCCTGGGCTACATATTGAGACCTTGTCTGAACCCCCCCCCCAAAAAAAACCCCAAAACAAACAAACAAAAAAAACCAAACCATACCACCAAAAACAAAGGGGGGGAGGGCTCAAAAGAGAATACCATTAAAATAAGAATAACACAGAAGCCAGGCATGGTGGCACATGCCTTTAATCCCAGCAATCCAGAGGCTGAGACAGGAAGATTGCTGTGAGTTGGAGACCAGCCTGGGCTACATAGTTCCAGGTCAGTCTCAACTACACAGTGAGACCCTGTCTCAAAAAAAACAAAACAATACAAAACAAAACCAAAAACCAACCAAACAAAAAAACCCAAAAAAACAAAAAACAGAAAACAACTTAAAAACTGTACAACAAAATTACAAGGTCAAGATAATAAAATTTGTAGTAGCTTCAATAATATCAATAATAAATGAGTAAAAGGAGGCTATTATTGAAAATATAGACAGTGTACAGTGAATATAAACTCATCCATGAATTTGTCAAGAATTCCCTTATAAGAGCTTTCTAAGGGAGAACCTGATATTTAAAATTCTAAATTGTTTTGCCAAACTTCGGGATATCACTGGACAATAGGCTGTTTACTTCATTTTTTTTATTATGTTGCCTCAAAATTTATATCAAATTAAAATCATACATATACACAGAATGTTTTAGAAATCTAGCTATAACCCACTAGATTTGAAAAGTACAACAAAAAGGAATGAATACTTTCTGAAACTAGTTTGTTCCTTCCTTTACCATAACAGACAATTCTTAAGGCTCATTAAAGTACAGGTATTATTACAAGGGCTGACAAAAAAAAATATGTATTTTAAAGAGAATTTATTACAGTAAAAGACATATTGTCATTAACCCCCCCCAAATACTATCCTCCACTTCAAATACATTTATCATTCTAGTCATTCTGAAGCAGTTCTGTCCTCTTTTGTACCTTCGTGAGGTATGACCCAAAGTATGGTGAATGCTGCTGCCGAGTGATATTCAAGCAAAGGCAGGCTTGTGAAAACAGTGTCTCCTTATCCACTGCATTCACTAGACATTGCCCTGTGCAACTTCTGGCTCTTCCCTCAAGTCAAAATGACCATGAAATATAAATGCTTTAAATTGATTCAGGACATCAAGGCAGCCACGATAGCATAAGTGAAGACACTCAATAAAGACAACTTCCACAACTGCTTCACAAAAAGGCAAGAATGATGGGGTATGTTCAGAGTAAAGAAGGGTAACTGTGAGGGGACTTAATGGAAATCTTTTACTGCAATGATGTTTAAAATTTAAACATTCACCATAATTTTCTTTTTTTGATTGAACTCAGGACTTTGTGCACCACTGAGCTGAATCCCAACCCTTCACCATAAGTTTTTATGAAACCGCATACAGCTTTTATTCCTTAAAAATCCATTATCTGGGAATATCTACCACATGACCATACAGAACACAAGATGAATTCCTTTTCGTTCTTATAACTACTGGCATTTTTTTGTTCTCTTTACCATTCCTTTCCCTATTCTAGTTACAGACACCACTATTCTAGAACTATTTCACTGAAAGAACAAGACTCCTTTCTCACGACACTCTAATGACTGGCTGATGGCAAAGCTAAGAGTGGCATTTCCCGGCCTCACCTCATTTTCAGGCCCCAATTCTATCGCGTGGTATCATTTAGCAGCGAAAGGAAAGATGAGAGGGGATTATGATTCCATCTCCTTTCTCCCAGTAACTATGATAAATCCTTCTATGTTACTATGAAACATTACAAATATTCCACTTTGTAAATTTAATAGGGTTTATGGGACAAAAACCTATCTAACACATAATACCTAAGGAAAGCAAGCTAGATCACTCAAGCGCAGGGAGGTAGCCTGGGCCCCATCTACCGCTTGAAGGAGAGCCACGCCTGCTCCCGACCCAGCCGCCATTGCTCAAGCGCCAGAAGGTAGCTGCTAGGGTGCCCCTGAACTCCCAAAAGTTCCCCCCTACACACACACTCAGACCTCCTGACTGTGCCAGTCTTTGGACCCACTCTGCAGAGGCAGAGGTGGTTATCAAGGGTATTTTTCTGAGTTCCCAACTTTGAACATCTTTAAAGAAAGGGCGTGGGAAACCTGTAATAGAACGTTGTGGAGTTCAACCATTCAGAAGGTTGGGGAACTCAATCTGGGCCTTGCAACCCGAGGTCAGTCAGTGTCATGGGGTTCAGCCATCAGCTAACTGAGACCAGGGGTCTTGCATCCTCACTCTGTCTGAGCCATTAAATGGTAAATACACTATATTGAAATTTTGTTGAGAACCACGCCTGCTCCCGACCCACCAGCCATCGCTCAAGCGCCAGGAAGGTAGGCCGGGCCTGATCCACCGCGGGAAGGAGAACCACGCCTGCTCCCGACCCAGCAGCAATTGCTCAAGCGCCGGGAAGGTAGGCCCGGCCTGATCC